>NW_027167945.1:1684613-2021536 GCF_040954835.1 Lepisosteus oculatus | reverse complement strand
ATGGCCTCCTTCCGGCGCATCTCATCCTGCAGGCTGGCCTCCCTCCGGCGATGCTCCTCCTTCAGCGCTGCCTCTGCCTCGGCCACTTTTCGTAGCTCCTCTTGCAACTGAAAGTGCTCCTTCCCATTGGCATGAGAAGGGCATTGCCCTGGAGGGGTCGCCACCATGGGGAGGACAGTCCTGTCCTTAGGTTTGCGTACTCTTGAGCCCCTCCTGCCCGGCCTCTCGCAGGGTCTCTCATGACCATCCTGAGGCGGGGTGGGGGCAAACAAGGAATCACTCTGTGCGTCCGGGCGGTCCACAGCCCGAACCTCACCAGGGCCGGAGACTTTCCTGTTACCCATAGGCTTCAGGGGGTAAGACCGAGCATACCCCACAATGTTCTTCTCGGGGCCCTGTTGGGCTTGGAAGCGATAGCTGTTCCCCATCTTCTTCTCTGCAGCGTATTTGACATATTGGAAACATTTTCTCATCTTCTGTAGAGCTGCCTCCTGCCGCCGATTGTACATGGCGATCATTTTTTTCTCCTTTTCCTGCATCAGTTTCTCTTGGAAGGTGTCCTTCAGAAGCTGTATCTTGGGAGGCGGGCAGTACGTGGAGATCAGATCCTGTTGCCTTAAGGGCGCGGGTCGATTCGAGTCTGTGTCCTTCGGGGAGGGGGACAGAGCACCAGGCTTAGGACTGGGCTCCATTGGCAAATGAGATAAGAGCTTTGTTTCCCAGGTATCTGGAAAAGGCAAAAATGGCAAATAAATGATATCCTGCACAGTCTAGTATGGTCTAATAGAAAAGAATAAAAAAAACAATTCAGGAAATACACAACTTTTTAATATTAAACCTAATGGTGTTGAATGCTGCATGCTGACTCAGTAGGAGACAGATCCTAAACATAAACATTATAATAAACATTTGTTTCCCAAATAACATTCTCAATGTTCAGAATGCTTAAAGTCATGAGCTTTTTTAAAAATGTTTAACTGAAACCTGGAAATGTGCTATTTCATTTCAAAGCTTGTATTATATCTATGATATAAATGTTTTTTATATAAAATTAACCCATTATGCAACAGGGGTTTGAGCAAAAGTCACTGTGAATAAGGGAATTTATCAATATTAATTAGCCGTTTCACTACATTATAGATAGCTGAAGGATTATGATACAGTATATCGATTTCGCTACAAATTGACAAGCATATTTGATGACACTTACCAAACAAGTTTTAAACAGCGGAGAAATAGTTCACCACGACGATAGCAATGCAATGTTTGACTGCATCTCCCTATGTGATATATCTGTATTTGGGTATATACAGATCACGTAATTCAGGGAGCACTGTTACGTCAGGTCACCAACCATTATTACGACGCTCATATGTCATAGAGCTCCTTAGGATGTTTGTATAATCTTTATCCAAATTTTCATATGGCCGCAGTTACGGCGTTTATTTTACAGTTAATGTAACAGGGTGTCATTATATTTTTCTGTCTTTATGGTGGCAGACCACTTAAATAAATCTGAGTAGGCGGTTTCTACAAGTGGGTCAGATAAAATATTAAATATACAGTAAAAGCTCACACCTATTCATACCCTTTATGTACTGTATATTGTAGCGTTTTGCAGGTTCTTTTTCAGAACTAAAGAACAGTGGAGACGCGATTAACCAAGCACTGGCTTTATTTTACAACCACACCAAAACCAAACACAGGATCTACACACACATGAGGAGACTGACGAACACGTACACACATTTAGGGTGGTAATTACCTAACAACACACTCTACTTTTACAGGACTACACAGGGCACTAGAATTACTAGGACATTATTTACACAGGTAGGGTCAGCCGCTGGTCATCGTGCTGACCCTCAGACTCTTCCCGGCTACCACTCCCAGCATGCCCAGCGGTACTACGAGCGCCTAGGGGCGCTTCCTCCTCACCACCAGGCGAGGGCGTTACACTGCCCCCACCTGAAGCGTCTGGCGTCTCGCCGACGTCGAACACCCCCCTCAGGCTGTACTCGTATTCGGCCAACTGCTGCGGAACCCTGCGTGAGCGGCCGCTGCGCCGCGGTGACGGCTGGCGATCCACGGACGCCCCACTATCGGCCGGCTCCGGCCCCGGCTGCTCCTCTGGAGCCTCCCCACACGGCTCCTCCTCCCGGGCCCGGTAGGGGGCCAGGCGGTCTCGGTGCAGGACCACCACTCTCCCCCGTGTTCGCAACCGGACACGGTAGCAGACCTCGCCCACCACCCCGAGTACCTCAGCGGGCCCCTCCCACGACGGCGCCAGCTTAGGACTGAGGCCTTTGCGGTGCCGCGGGTTGTACACCCAAACCGAGTCCCCGGGCTGGAAGGCAGGCCCCCTGCAGCGCAGGTCGTAGTACCGCTTCTGCCGGACCCCCGCCTGTGTCAGGTGGGTCCGTGCAAAGCTGTGCACCCGCTGCATCCGCTGCCGCAGGTCCCACTCGTAGTCCGGTCCAGCCGGCGGTGCCGACCCGTCTCCGGGCGGCGGGCCGAAGACCAGGTCCACCGGTGTTCGCATTTCCCGGCCTAGCATGAGCGAGGCCGGGGTGCACCCGGTGGATTCCTGGACCGCGGTCCGATACGCCCAGAGCGCAAGGGGGAGGTGGCGGTCCCAGTCCCGTTGGTGCCGGGACACCAGGGTGGCCAGCTGGGTGGCGAGCGTCCGATTAAACCGCTCTACCAACCCGTCGCTCTGGGGATGCAGCGGGGTGGTCCGCGTCTTAGTAATCCCCAGGCGCTGGCACACTCTGGCGAAGACCTGGGACTCGAAGTTACGCCCCTGGTCACTGTGTAACTCCTCCGGCACCCCCAGCCTGGCAAACATCCCCTCCAGCAGTGCATCGGCCACCGTGGGGGCACTCTGGTCCGGGAGGGCGTAGGCCTCCGGCCACTTCGTAAAGTAATCCATAGCCACCAAGACGTAGCGGTTCCCGGCCTCGGTGCGCGGAAACGGGCCCAAAACGTCCACTCCCACCCGCTCCATAGGAGCCCCCACCTGGTGTTGTTGGAGGGGGGCCCGAGAGCGCTCGGGGGGACCCTTCTGCGCCACGCACACCGCACACGTTCGGCAGTACCGCTCCACGTCCCGGTGGCAAAGACCCCAATAAAAATGGCCTCGGAGACGCTGCAGGGTTTTTTTACCGCCGAAGTGCCCCACACCCGGTTGGCCGTGCACCGCTCGGAGCACCGCCCCGCGGAGCGACCGAGGCACCACCAGCTGCCACCGTACCTCGCCACTGGAGGGTACCCGCCACCCCCGGCGCAGCACCCCGTCCTTTACCTCCAAGGCCTCCCACAGGGCGCAGAGGGCCTTGACGGACTTCGGGTGCGGGGCGAGCTCCTCTCGTGTAGGCCGCACTCCTGCTGCCCTCCAGCGGAGCACCGGGCCCACGTCAGGATCAGCTGCCTGACACTGCGCCAGGTCTGGCAGGCCCACCCCCAGCTGCCCCTCCCGGGCCGTGGCCGCGGCGCTCACCCCCGCCACGGTGAGGACAGCCTCCTCACGCTGCTCCCGCCGGGCGCAGTGATGGCAGTCCGCGGCCTCGCAGGGGCGCCGCGAGAGAGCGTCGGCATTGAGATGGCGAGACCCCGCACGGTGCACGACAGTGAAGTCGTACTCCTGCAGGATCTCTATCCATCGCGCCATCTGTCCCTCTGGCTCCTTAAAGTGGAGCAGCCAGGTGAGGGACGCATGGTCGGTCCTCAACCGGAACCGGGTCCCGAACAGGTACGGCCTGAAATGGTGGACCGCCGCCATCACCGCCAGCAGCTCGCGACGGGTCACGCAGTAGTTCCGCTCAGGCCTAGTCAGAGCCCGACTATAGTAGGCCACTACGCGCTCCCCATCAGGCCCCTCCTGCGCCAACACCGCCCCCACCCCCGAGTCACTCGCGTCGGTGTCGAGAATATACGGCAACCGCGGGTCGGGGTAGGCCAGCACGGGGGCCCCCACCAGAGCTTCGCGCAACCGGCCAAAGGCAGTCTCACAGCCCGAGTCCCAGTCAAAACGGCGGCCCTTGTCGGTGAGGCGGTGCAGCGGGGCGGCGATGCTGGCAAAGTCCCGGACGAACCTCCGATAGTACGAGGCCAACCCCAGAAAGCTGCGGAGCTCCGCGACGGTGCGTGGAGTCGGCCAGCCCCTCACTGCGGCGACCTTACCTGGGTCCGTAGCCACCCCTCGCGGTCCAACAACATGTCCCAGGAAGGTCACCTCCCGCCGCAGGAGCTCGCACTTGCGGGGGTTGAGCCTCAGGCCAGCACGGCGGATGCAGGCCAGCACCGCCTGGAGGTTCGTCAAGGCCTGGTCGAAACTCCGTGCATGAACCAGCAGATCGTCCAGATATAACACGCACTGGTTCCGCGGGACCGATGCCAGCACCCTCTCCATCAGCCTCTCGAACGTCGCCGGGGCATTGCACAGGCCAAAAGGCATGACAGTAAACTGCCAGAGGCCCTGGCCGATGGAAAAGGCCGTCTTCGGGCGAGCATCGGGAGCAAGCGGTACCTGCCAGTAGCCGCAGCGGAGGTCCAGGGAGCTGAACCAGGTCGACCCGGTGATGTAGTCCAGGGCGTCATCTATCCTCGGCAGGGGGTAGGAATCTTTCCGGGTGACCTCATTCAGCTTGCGGTAGTTGACGCAGAACCTCCACGAGCCGTCTTTTTTTTTAACCAGTACGGCTGGCGCCGACCACGGGCTCGCGGAGGGCTCAATCACCCCCGCTGCGGCCATCTCCCGGATCTTTTCCTCGGCGGCGGTCCGCTTGGCGTGGACCATGCGTCCTGGTGGGATGCGGATGGGCCGAGCGTCGCCGGTGTTGATCTCGTGTTGGACCAGGGCAGTGCGGGTGCAGTCCTCATCCCTCGCCGCAAAGAGGTCTTCGTTCTGGGCGAGTAGCTCCTGGAGCCGCTGCCGCTGGTCCTGATCGAGGCCCTCGCAGCTCCGCTGGAAGAGGTCCTCAACGGCACGCTTCGCTTCCACGCAACGCTCGGCCCCCGCCGCCGCCTTGTCTGGCCCCCCGGCCGACTCAGGGGCAGGATCCGGCACGCTCGCTCCCCGGCTCGCATGCCTGGTCTGCCCCGGCGACTGACGCCGCCGCCGCCGCCGCTGCCTCTTGTTCCCCCGGCTCCGGCAAGCCCGCGTCCCTCGGCCTTCGCCGGACCTGCCCTCCACCAGGTGCAGTCGCTCCCCCTGCCACACCAACTCCTGCCGGTCCAAGTCCAACCTGGCCCCCACTCGATGCAGTAGGTCCAGCCCCAGAATGCAGTCCTCCTGGATGGGTGCAAGGTAGCAGGGGTGGCGCACTGTCGCTGCACCCAGACGGAAGGCAAGCACCCGTTTCCCCCGGACTGCAGCGAGCTGTCCCGTCACGGTCCTCAGCCGCAGGCTGGAGGCCTCCCATCCTGGTATGTGATGGATCTCTCTTTAGCTCACGGGGCTAGGTCGCTGCAGAGAGACGCGGAAGTCCCGGGTTCGAGCCTCCAGTCGGGATGGGGCCGACCAGATGCGGCAAGGGCGCCCGCCTGAGCCCCCGTTGCGTTACATTGGTGTCAGAAGCGGGGCGGGATAGCCCTTCGCCGGGGACGGCGATTTAAGCGGGGGAGAGTGTAACGCTTACGGCCGACAAGCACTGTGTGTAAGAGCCGGCGTACCAGAGCGGGTGACGTCACCGCCCTTCCCTGTGATAGCAGGACCACAGCTACTGGGCTGTGGAGAGATCTCTCTTTAGCTCACGGGGCTGGGTCGCTGCAGAGAGACGCGGAAGTCCCGGGTTCGAGCCCCGGAGGGTGCAGGGGCCGACCAAATGCGGCAAGGGCGCCCGCCTGAGCCCCCGTTGCGTTACAATATCTACAATTACGTATACTACGTATACAGTTATCGTATACTATAATACGACAACTACCATTACAAAATGTCTCCCTTTTGATTTGAAGTGGTTCTTTTAAATAAGTAAATTGCAATCACTTAGCCTACATCTGAGCTCCTAATTCATCGCGACGACGGACTGAGACTCCAGTCGGATTTGTGAGAAGGGGTGTGCCTGTTTTAAAACCGATTCATACGTCTTAAACACATGGACATAGATAGCAGTCTGTGTTATATAATTTATCTTTTTATTTTATTTAAATTTAAGTATCACATACACATTTTCAAAGTAACTGTACCCCTTTTAATTATGATCCCCATCGCTCACAGCTCCGAAGGTGAGACGAGGGCTACTTCAGATGGGATTTCCAATATTTCTCTCTTAGCTTGTATACCGGTGGAAAGGAGAGGGGTCTTAAAACGTGTTGATAGTAAGATTGGGATGTATTTGCAGTCTAGATATAGTTTTTTTAATGTTCGGAGCCGCCACAGATTCATTTTCTTACGACTGCTTTTCTGGATGACAATGACAATGCAAACGATGGTGTTAAGGCGAGGCTGTGCCTTAAGGCTCCTCTGCTTACAATATTCAGCGCGTAAATCGCAAACGAGCGCCTTCCCTTACGATGAAAATGCAGAAAATAAGACCACGAGATTTAAACCTACGGCTTACAAATTTATGCGTAAACACTAAAACCGTATCTTTAGCAAAACTGGCGAGACAATGTGTTTTATCATTTAAAAAAGCACTGGAAAATAATTAAAGGTTATCACGATAAACAGAGGTTACTGATCTACTACTGTACGCTGTGACCAAAAATGAGAGTCCCCCGATCCTCGCAGCCTTCATGCTTTGGTCTTGGCCTGGCCGTTTTTTTTAAGATAATGGGGTCAAGTTAAGAAATTATGCAAGTTTCTAATCAAATCCAAGGGCGCCTCGATCTCCTAAACATCTTTAGAAGGCCGACGGACCACACTGCACGGTCCGGGTCCGTTCCCTGACCCGGTTCTGGATAATGCCAGGTTAAAGTGAAAAATTCTACTGTACATATTATGTTTCTTACTTTGGTATATATGTATAATATAGCGCGACCGCTTCACGAAGCTAGAAAGAAATTATCCGCCATTTTTATTTTACCTGCAATTGAATTTGCCATTAAAATCATTATTAATACCGCAGCTGCTAAATAACTTACCTAAAAGCGTTCAGATACAAAAGCACTTGAGCTGTAATGTTTCTATACTGTTGGCCCGATGACCTACTTCAAGAAGAATTGTTACATAGACCGCCAAGGACTGTCATCACACTTTACGTCATAAAGCGCTTTAAAACTTTAGACAAGTTCAACACCTCATATTTTGTACTGTTTATCATGGTAAAAGCAACTCAAAGCAATTCTAAAAATGATCGAAAGGTAAAAATACAAGCTTATACGAGCTGTCGTTTTAACATTTATAACATATATTTAAACAAAACATATATAATCTATTTTAATAAAATAGAAAAGTGTTCTTAGTCTTCACTTAAAAGCTGTTAGAAGCTGCCTTTCTGACAAGAGAGTTCTGTGAGTTCCACAGTCTCAGTGCATTAAAGTCAAAACCAGTTGCTTTTTATTTCCTGTTTTACGACAGAGCAAGGAGGGTGTCCACAGACCACTGTGCACCTGCAGACTGATATGGGGGGTAAAAAGTCTAGAAGTTAGTAAATAAGATTTTAACATATGTTCTAAAACACACCGGACACCTGTACAGTGATGCCAACACAGTGATCTGAGCTCCTTCTTTGAGTTAAATCCTAGCATCTGCATTTTTTACAAGTTGTTGCTATGGCAGAGCATGACCAGAGCATAACAGAAACCACCCATTTTCTAACCGCTTCATCCAATTCAGGGTCAGGGGGTCAGGGGGTCGCGGGGCACGGGGGAGCCAGAGCCTCAGAAAGTAATAAGCAGGAGATACCTGGGACTGGATGGTAGTCCAATGCAGGGAAGACACAGACACTCACCAATTATCCCAGAAGCCAATTAACCTACCAGTAGTTCTTTGAACTGTGGGAGGAAGCCGGAGCACCCAAAGCAAACTCATGCAAACATGGGGAGAACATACAAGCTCCATACAGATAGCACCCCAGGTCCAGAAGTGTACCCAGGGCCTCAGCACTGTGAGCTAGCAATGCTAAACGCTGGGCTACTGTGCATGCAAATTTCTAGGCATCAGGTGATCAATCAGGTAGTGTTTCTCAGATAAAAGGACACCAGTAATTTAGTATGAGATTCAAATTGACCTCAGAACAAAATATAACTTATGTTATATAACTTATATAGAACTTACTACAGCATAACTGTCTTATTTGTAGAAAATATTAACAGCATGCCTATTAAACATACAGTATCTAGCAAGCAGCAATCAAAATAAAAACATTTCCAAACATGGAAACTGCCCAGTTAATGAAGCATTTCAAAGACATTAATCTATTCAATAATTACAGTTTTAAGTGGATAACAGATTTATATTCAGATTACGAAAGCATCATAACAACTGCTGCTTGTGTAAGGAATCCATGAATACCACAGTACATGAGAATTTCACACCTATTTGTAATCAATACACAAAATCCTATTGAATTTCAGGTACTTGTTTATTCAGCATTGCTTGACTCCGCGGACTCCTTGTTGTTTCAATATTCTAGCAATAGGACTAATCGCCAATACAGTGCCGTTGTAATCTATTCCTTCTGCCAGCAGAGGACGGTATTCGCACAGCCAGTTCAGGATAAGATACGGTCCTCGCAGTTCACAGTACAACTGGCCAAAGCCGTATTCGGAATATGCTCTCGATAACCTCGTTTAGTTTAAGTACGGCCATATTTCATATCAACCCACAGATGCATTGCATAAACACTAGAATTCTGGTTGTACTTAAATTGACCTTATACGTTTTGGATTATGTTTAACCTTCTTCAATTTCTTCAACCATATTTTGAGATGATTACGTTTACAGAAGCAAATATTATTCAGTGCTTTTTCTTCACTCCTTTAATCAAACCCACATTTCTATAAGGAGGGCCATTGTGAAACTCCTCAAAGTGAGCTGAATTAATCTTTTATTCTTCACACCTGCGAAGTCATTCCTTCATTGTGTAATATGAAGGCCTTTCATTATTCACGTATACTACAACATCTGAAAATAATGGGTCTTGAAATAGTTGAATGAAAGAAAATCCTGAATAACTCCTCCAAATGCGTGTTACACTTTCATCAAGTACACACACTTTGAATGTGATGAACTATAAAAAGTTATTTTAACCATACCCAATGGAGCTCAGGAGTGCGATTGCATACACAATCATGTTTTCAGTGTTTGGACATCAGCCGTACATCAGAACAATCATTTCACTAACACAGCTCCGTGTTGAGTGACTTCCCTCCAAGAACACAAAGTCACTTTCCCTTAGCAATTATTGCATGGACTTTGATTATCTGCCTTCTGCATCAAGCCCTGTATTATATACGGTACAAAGCCAAGCTTTGGGATAGTGCTTTGTTTGGATCCTTGTCTTGATCCTTTTGGATCCCAGGCTGCTCATTTGCAAATGAGTTTTGACATTAATTATAGTGACTATAGCAATGAGCTGGCACTGTGGTTCACAGAGCTGGGGTCCTGGGTTCAATTCCTGGGGTGCAGTCTGGATGGAATTGTATGTTCTCCCTTCATTTGTGTGGATTTCTTCCAGGTGCTCCAGTTTCTTCCCACAGTCCAAAGACATACAGTACTAGTAGGTTAAGGTGGAACTACAGTCCCAATTTTGCAGACACAAAAGTATTTAATTTCAGTCACAAAATAAAATCATTGACATTATAGAAAAACTTTACAAACTCAAAATTGAGCACAAAATCATGAATTTTGTGAAAGGACTGTAAGTTACGCCATGTTGTAACAAATTCGCATTCAAGTTCCACACAAATTGCGATGTGATGCAGCCCTTCCTGCTCACTAATCACTGTAATGACTAATGCAATGTGATGTAGGAGAGAAAGGGTATGGGTTATGCAGCAAACATTTCACTGCAAAAAACGTTCCATTCCAAGGTTCTTTATGCAGAGTTAACAATGTAGTATTATTTATTGGCAAAAACGTAAAAAAGTTGAGAGTTATATTTCCATTGGATTAAACGAGATGTATTCACAAGCCTGCTCCTTTACAATGTCATAGGGCCACAACAGATTATAGGAAGTTTTGCTGCCTCGTTCTGAATCGCAGAACATGGTAATTCTTTAACCTTGAAATGTAGTCTATTTTGTGATGTAATGATGCAATGTCCCTTTACTGAGAGCCAGCAATCAACGGATGTGTCTGATCGTGAATGGTTTTCCCTGTTGTTTGTTGTATTACTTGGTGTTGCATTTTAAGCTGTGCATGAGGCAGGACCCGGAGGCTGCTGCTTCTGCTGGTGCTTCTGCTGGGATTGAGGAAGAGCTGAGCGCCATGTAAGGCAAAGACACTGCGTTCCACTTTATCAGGTGCCTGGAGTGTAAGAGCTGCAGATAATATTGAGTCACATTAATCCCAACATATTTCAAATATTATGAAAATTAAATAAATTAAATCAAATAACTTTCATTAAAAAAATCAATCACTCTTTACCTTGCTTTTTCAGTTGTTTTTAAGGAAAATTGATGCCGAGAATGTGTGAATACTGCTTTTTGATGGTTCCAAGACCAATGTGACCTGTTCTATTGCCTGCTAATTGTACGTTCCAGGTTGAAAAATTATTTTTAGGAGGTCAAGGTGTATGAATGATAAGAGAAAAACTGAAATAACCACAGCTACGCAAACACCAGTCCACCAAAAAAAAATCATTTAATTAAAATAAGGTAACATTTTTTTTTCATCATCATACGGATGAACTGTGCTAAATGTGTTTCTAAAAAGAAAAAGCAGGACGTGAGTCGTGAGCCAAGATCATGACTCTTTTGCTCTTCTTCACATCAGTTTTCATCTGCAAGGAGGAGGAGGAGGGCGGCTCCTGATGTGCTGACACTTGGGGAAGTGCCTCTGTGCCGGCCTGGGGGCAAAGCGCCGGCCGCAGTGAGGGCAGGGCACGTAGTCGAGGTTTGGATTCGCGGGGGGCTGGGGCAGGTTCACAACTTTCCCTCCTTGCGTGATCACCTGCTGCACCTCCCTGGCCTGTTTGATGCTCCGAATGAAATCCTCGTGCTTCTGCCTCCAGTTGTTCTTTCTCAGCTGGGAACAGGAAATGAAACCAATAAAACAGCTTCCAGAAAAAGTCCAGACTAGCACTGCGTACACAGTCTGGTCGCAAACCATTCACAAGGCAAGAAAATATCAATACAGTAATAACGTAGCTTTCTGGGGCCACCTTTCAGGTCATTGGGTAGAGAGTACAATTTACGTAGTTATGGTTTTGTTTCCTGTGAGTGCTATTTGCTTGATATGTAGATTTTTACAACAGAATTCAGAAGTCACTAAGACACATTTATTCTGTCTGGCAAATGTGCCTTTGCGGCAGTTTTTCAGAAGAGTACTTCATAAAACACTTATTTATTGTTTACATTGATTTATAAGCTGAGTCTGACTCTAGGAGAAAAAAAGGGAAGCTTGGAAAGAGTTTAAGGATAGCCCTTACCACGATTGGCGGTTTAACCTTCTTCTTATGGATGTATGTCTCCAGTTCTGTTCCCTTGGCCCTGTGCTTGAAAGAGTCAAAAACCTTCCTCTTTGAATTCTGAAGCTTCTTGCAGATCTTGCTGTGTTTCTCCAGCCTCTCTACAGCAAACTTCCCGTGACACAGTTCACAGGGCACCAGCTGAGGGTTTCCACTCTGGCTATTCTCATATGGAAATTGCTCAGCGGTAGGGCACATCAGACTTGTAGGGGACAAATATCTGTTTTCCACTGACAGAGTTTGTTCATCCAGACATGTGGTGTTATTTCTGAAGTGGCCCTGCGCGGCCTGTGCCGCTGACACGTCGCTTTCACGGAGCCTTGCTTTCTTGAGATACTTTCTCCTTCCACAGGGGACGTCTTCTAGCCCACGGCTGCAAGGGCTCACTTGACGTCTCTCCTGATGGGAAAGCGCAGAGGGAAAGTGCGATTCTGCGCATCCGCCATCTTCCATTGGAGAACCATAATCAAGGTTGTCTCCTCTGATAGGAAGGGCTTTCCTTGGAGTGAAGGCTTTTTGCTTCTCCATTCTGCAGGTCAGAAGAGGCATGGCCTTAGAGCGGTGGTTGGCCCATGGTCCTCTGGGGCAAAGCTCGCTCTGCCTCGCCTCTATTTTCCCTTCCGGCCACCTCTCTGGAGTCTTCCATCTCTCTCGGAACCATCCTCAGCTCCTCCTGAGCTCTGAAGAGCTTCGCCTGCATTATGGCCTCCTTCTGGCGAATCTCGTCCTTCATCATGGCCTCCTTCCGGCGCATCTCATCCTGCAGGCTGGCCTCCCTCCGGCGATGCTCCTCCTTCAGCGCGGCCTCTGCCTCGGCCACTTTTCGTAGCTCCTCTTGCAACTGAAAGTGCTCCTTCCCATTGGCATGAGAAGGGCATTGCCCTGGAGGGGTCGCCACCATGGGGAGGACAGTCCTGTCCTTAGGTTTGCGTACTCTTGAGCCCCTCCTGCCCTGCCTCTCGCAGGGCCTCTCATGACCATCCTGAGGCGGGGTGGGGGCAAACAAGGAATCACTCTGTGCGTCCGGGCGGTCCACAGCCCGAACCTCACCAGGGCCGGAGACTTTCCCGTTACCCATAGGCTTCAGGGGGTAAGACCGATCATACCCCACAATGTTCTTCTCGGGGCCCTGTTGGGCTTGGAAGCGATAGCTGTTCCCCATCTTCTTCTCCGCAGCGTATTTGACATATTGGAAACATTTTCTCATCTTCTGTAGAGCTGCCTCCTGCCGCTGATTGTACATGGCGATCATTTTTTTCTCCTTTTCCTGCATCAGTTTCTCTTGGAAGGTGTCCTTCAGAAGCTGTATCTTGGGAGGCGGGCAGTACGTGGAGATCAGATCCTGTTGCCTTAAGGGCGCGGGTCGATTCGAGTCTGTGTCCTTCGGGGAGGGGGACAGAGCACCAGGCTTAGGACTGGGCTCCATTGGCAAATGAGATATGAGCTTTGTTTCCCAGGTATCTGGAAAAGGCATAAATGGCAAATAAATGATATCCTGCACAGTCTAGTATGGTCTAATAGAAAAGAATAAAAAAAAACAATTCAGGAAATACACAACTTTTTAATATTAAACCTAATGGTGTTGAATGCTGCATGCTGACTCAGTAGGAGACAGATCCTAAACATAAACATTATAATAAACATTTGTTTCCCAAATAACATTCTCAATGTTCAGAATGCTTAAAGTCATGAGCTTTTTTAAAAATGTTTAACTGAAACCTGGAAATGTGCTATTTCATTTCAAAGCTTGTATTATATCTATGATATAAATGTTTTTTTATATAAAATGAACCCATTATGCAACAGGGGTTTGAGCAAAAGTCACTGTGAATAAGGGAATTTATCAATATTAATTAGCCGTTTCACTACATTATAGATAGCTGAAGGATTATGATACAGTATATCGATTTCGCTACAAATTGACAAGCATATTTGATGACACTTACCAAACAAGTTTTAAACAGCGGAGAAATAGTTCACCACGACGATAGCAATGCAATGTTTGACTGCATCTCCCTATGTGATTATATCTGTATTTGGGTATATACAGATCACGTAATTCAGGGAGCACTGTTACGTCAGGTCACCAACCATTATTACGACGCTCATATGTCATAGAGCTCCTTAGGATGTTTGTATAATCTTTATCCAAATTTTCATATGGCCGCAGTTACGGCGTTTATTTTACAGTTAATGTAACAGGGTGTCATTATATTTTTCTGTCTTTATGGTGGCAGACCACTTAAATAAATCTGAGTAGGCGGTTTCTACAAGTGGGTCAGATAAAATATTAAATATACAGTAAAAGCTCACACCTATTCATACCCTTTATGTACTGTATATCTACAATTACGTATACTACGTATACAGTTATCGTATACTATAATACGATAACTACCATTACAAAATGTCTCCCTTTTGATTTGAAGTGGTTCTTTTAAATAAGTAAATTGCAATCACTTAGCCTACATCTGAGCTCCTAATTCATCGCGACGACGGACTGAGACTCCAGTCGGATTGGTGAGAAGGGGTGTGCCTGTTTTAAAACCGATTCATACGTCTTAAACACATGGACATAGATAGCAGTCTGTGTTATATAATTTATCTTTTTATTTTATTTAAATTTAAGTATCACATACACATTTTCAAAGTAACTGTACCCCTTTTAATTATGATCCCCATCGCTCACAGCTCCGAAGGTGAGACGAGGGCTACTTCAGATGGGATTTCCAATATTTCTCTCTTAGCTTGTATACCGGTGGAAAGGAGAGGGGTCTTAAAACGTGTTGATAGTAAGATTGGGATGTTTTTGCAGTCTAGATATAGTTTTTTTAATGTTCGGAGCCGCCACAGATTCATTTTCTTACGACTGCTTTTCTGGATGACAATGACAATGCAAACGATGGTGTTAAGGCGAGGCTGTGCCTTAAGGCTCCTCTGCTTACAATATTCAGCGCGTAAATCGCAAACGAGCGCCTTCCCTTACGATGAAAATGCAGAAAATAAGACCACGAGATTTAAACCTACGGCTTACAAATTTATGCGTAAACACTAAAACCGTATCTTTAGCAAAACTGGCAAGACAATGTGTTTTATCATTTAAAAAAGTACTGGAAAATAATTTAAGGTTATCACGATAAACAGAGGTTACTGATCTACTACTGTACGCTGTGACCAAAAATGAGAGTCCCCCGATCCTCGCAGCCTTCATGCTTTGGTCTTGGCCTGGCCGTTTTTTTTAAGATAATGGGGTCAAGTTAAGAAATTATGCAAGTTTCTAATCAAATCCAAGGGCGCCTCGATCTCCTAAACATCTTTAGAAGGCCGACGGACCACACTGCACGGTCCGGGTCCGTTCCCTGACCCGGTTCTGGATAATGCCAGGTTAAAGTGAAAAATTCTACTGTACATATTATGTTTCTTACTTTGGTATATATGTATAATATAGCGCGACCGCTTCACGAAGCTAGAAAGAAATTATCCGCCATTTTTATTTTACCTGCAATTGAATTTGCCATTAAAATCATTATTAATACCGCAGCTGCTAAATAACTTACCTAAAAGCGTTCAGATACAAAAGCACTTGAGCTGTAATGTTTCTATACTGTTGGCCCGATGACCTACTTCAAGAAGAATTGTTACATAGACCGCCAAGGACTGTCATCACACTTTACGTCATAAAGCGCTTTAAAACTTTAGACAAGTTCAACACCTCATATTTTGTACTGTTTATCATGGTAAAAGCAACTCAAAGCAATTCTAAAAATGATCGAAAGGTAAAAATACAAGCTTATACGAGCTGTCGTTTTAACATTTATAACATATATTTAAACAAAACATATATAATCTATTTTAATAAAATAGAAAAGTGTTCTTAGTCTTCACTTAAAAGCTGTTAGAAGCTGCCTTTCTGACAAGAGAGTTCTGTGAGTTCCACAGTCTCAGTGCATTAAAGTCAAAACCAGTTGCTTTTTATTTCCTGTTTTACGACAGAGCAAGGAGGGTGTCCACAGACCACTGTGCACCTGCAGACTGATATGGGGGGTAAAAAGTCTAGAAGTTAGTAAATAAGATTTTAACATATGTTCTAAAACACACCGGACACCTGTACAGTGATGCCAACACAGTGATCTGAGCTCCTTCTTTGAGTTAAATCCTAGCATCTGCATTTTTTACAAGTTGTTGCTATGGCAGAGCATGACCAGAGCATAACAGAAACCACCCATTTTCTAACCGCTTCATCCAATTCAGGGTCAGGGGGTCAGGGGGTCGCGGGGCACGGGGGAGCCAGAGCCTCAGAAAGTAATAAGCAGGAGATACCTGGGACTGGATGGTAGTCCAATGCAGGGAAGACACAGACACTCACCAATTATCCCAGAAGCCAATTAACCTACCAGTAGTTCTTTGAACTGTGGGAGGAAGCCGGAGCACCCAAAGCAAACTCATGCAAACATGGGGAGAACATACAAGCTCCATACAGATAGCACCCCAGGTCCAGAAGTGTACCCAGGGCCTCAGCACTGTGAGCTAGCAATGCTAAACGCTGGGCTACTGTGCATGCAAATTTCTAGGCATCAGGTGATCAATCAGGTAGTGTTTCTCAGATAAAAGGACACCAGTAATTTAGTATGAGATTCAAATTGACCTCAGAACAAAATATAACTTATGTTATATAACTTATATAGAACTTACTACAGCATAACTGTCTTATTTGTAGAAAATATTAACAGCATGCCTATTAAACATACAGTATCTAGCAAGCAGCAATCAAAATAAAAACATTTCCAAACATGGAAACTGCCCAGTTAATGAAGCATTTCAAAGACATTAATCTATTCAATAATTACAGTTTTAAGTGGATAACAGATTTATATTCAGATTACGAAAGCATCATAACAACTGCTGCTTGTGTAAGGAATCCATGAATACCACAGTACATGAGAATTTCACACCTATTTGTAATCAATACACAAAATCCTATTGAATTTCAGGTACTTGTTTATTCAGCATTGCTTGACTCCGCGGACTCCTTGTTGTTTCAATATTCTAGCAATAGGACTAATCGCCAATACAGTGCCGTTGTAATCTATTCCTTCTGCCAGCAGAGGACGGTATTCGCACAGCCAGTTCAGGATAAGATACGGTCCTCGCAGTTCACAGTACAACTGGCCAAAGCCGTATTCGGAATATGCTCTCGATAACCTCGTTTAGTTTAAGTACGGCCATATTTCATATCAACCCACAGATGCATTGCATAAACACTAGAATTCTGGTTGTACTTAAATTGACCTTATACGTTTTGGATTATGTTTAACCTTCTTCAATTTCTTCAACCATATTTTGAGATGATTACGTTTACAGAAGCAAATATTATTCAGTGCTTTTTCTTCACTCCTTTAATCAAACCCACATTTCTATAAGGAGGGCCATTGTGAAACTCCTCAAAGTGAGCTGAATTAATCTTTTATTCTTCACACCTGCGAAGTCATTCCTTCATTGTGTAATATGAAGGCCTTTCATTATTCACGTATACTACAACATCTGAAAATAATGGGTCTTGAAATAGTTGAATGAAAGAAAATCCTGAATAACTCCTCCAAATGCGTGTTACACTTTCATCAAGTACACACACTTTGAATGTGATGAACTATAAAAAGTTATTTTAACCATACCCAATGGAGCTCGGGAGTGCGATTGCATACACAATCATGTTTTCAGTGTTTGGACATCAGCCGTACATCAGAACAATCATTTCACTAACACAGCTCCGTGTTGAGTGACTTCCCTCCAAAAACACAAAGGCACTTTCCCTTAGCAATTATTGCATGGACTTAGATTATCTGCCTTCTGCATCAGGCCCTGTATGATATACTGTACAAAGCCAAGCTTTGGGATAGTGCTTTGTTTGGATCCTTGTCTTGATCCTTTTGGATCCCAGGCTGCTCATTTGCAAATGAGTTTTGACATTAATTATAGTGACTATAGCAATGAGCTGGCACTGTGGTTCACAGAGCTGGGGTCCTGGGTTCAATTCCTGGGGTGCAGTCTGGATGGAATTGTATGTTCTCCCTTCATTTGTGTGGATTTCTTCCAGGTGCTCCAGTTTCTTCCCACAGTCCAAAGACATACAGTACTAGTAGGTTAAGGTGGAACTACAGTCCCAATTTTGCAGACACAAAATTATTTAATTTCAGTCACAAAATAAAATCATTGACATTATAGAAAAACTTTACAAACTCAAAATTGAGCACAAAATCATGAATTTTGTGAAAGGACTGTAAGTTACGCCATGTTGTAACAAATTCGCATTCAAGTTCCACACAAATTGCGATGTGATGCAGCCCTTCCTGCTCACTAATCACTGTAATGACTAATGCAATGTGATGTAGGAGAGAAAGGGTATGGGTTATGCAGCAAACATTTCACTGCAAAAAACGTTCCATTCCAAGGTTCTTTATGCAGAGTTAACAATGTAGTATTATTTATTGGCAAAAACGTAAAAAAGTTGAGAGTTATATTTCCATTGGATTAAACGAGATGTATTCACAAGCCTGCTCCTTTACAATGTCATAGGGCCACAACAGATTATAGGAAGTTTTGCTGCCTCGTTCTGAATCGCAGAACATGGTAATTCTTTAACCTTGAAATGTAGTCTATTTTGTGATGTAATGATGCAATGTCCCTTTACTGAGAGCCAGCAATCAACGGATGTGTCTGATCGTGAATGGTTTTCCCTGTTGTTTGTTGTATTACTTGGTGTTGCATTTTAAGCTGTGCATGAGGCAGGACCCGGAGGCTGCTGCTTCTGCTGGTGCTTCTGCTGGGATTGAGGAAGAGCTGAGCGCCATGTAAGGCAAAGACACTGCGTTCCACTTTATCAGGTGCCTGGAGTGTAAGAGCTGCAGATAATATTGAGTCACATTAATCCCAACATATTTCAAATATTATGAAAATTAAATAAATTAAATCAAATAACTTTCATTAAAAAAATCAATCACTCTTTACCTTGCTTTTTCAGTTGTTTTTAAGGAAAATTGACGCCGAGAATGTGTGAATACTGCTTTTTGATGGTTCCAAGACCAATGTGACCTGTTCTATTGCCTGCTAATTGTACGTTCCAGGTTGAAAAATTATTTTTAGGAGGTCAAGGTGTATGAATGATAAGAGAAAAACTGAAATAACCACAGCTACGCAAACACCAGTCCACCAAAAAAAAATCATTTAATTAAAATAAGGTAACATTTTTTTTTCATCATCATACGGATGAACTGTGCTAAATGTGTTTCTAAAAAGAAAAAGCAGGACGTGAGTCGTGAGCCAAGATCATGACTCTTTTGCTCTTCTTCACATCAGTTTTCATCTGCGAGGAGGAGGAGGAGGGCGGCTCCTGATGTGCTGACACTTGGGGAAGTGCCTCTGTGCCGGCCTGGGGGCAAAGCGCCGGCCGCAGTGAGGGCAGGGCACGTAGTCGAGGTTTGGATTCGCGGGGGGCTGGGGCAGGTTCACAACTTTCCCTCCTTGCGTGATCACCTGCTGCACCTCCCTGGCCTGTTTGATGCTCCGAATGAAATCCTCGTGCTTCTGCCTCCAGTTGTTCTTTCTCAGCTGGGAACAGGAAATGAAACCAATAAAACAGCTTCCAGAAAAAGTCCAGACTAGCACTGCGTACACAGTCTGGTCGCAAACCATTCACAAGGCAAGAAAATATCAATACAGTAATAACGTAGCTTTCTGGGGCCACCTTTCAGGTCATTGGGTAGAGAGTACAATTTACGTAGTTATGGTTTTGTTTCCTGTGAGTGCTATTTGCTTGATATGTAGATTTTTACAACAGAATTCAGAAGTCACTAAGACACATTTATTCTGTCTGGCAAATGTGCCTTTGCGGCAGTTTTTCAGAAGAGTACTTCATAAAACACTTATTTATTGTTTACATTGATTTATAAGCTGAGTCTGACTCTAGGAGAAAAAAAGGGAAGCTTGGAAAGAGTTTAAGGATAGCCCTTACCACGATTGGCGGTTTAACCTTCTTCTTATGGATGTATGTCTCCAGTTCTGTTCCCTTGGCCCTGTGCTTGAAAGAGTCAAAAACCTTCCTCTTTGAATTCTGAAGCTTCTTGCAGATCTTGCTGTGTTTCTCCAGCCTCTCTACAGCAAACTTCCCGTGACACAGTTCACAGGGCACCAGCTGAGGGTTTCCACTCTGGCTATTCTCATATGGAAATTGCTCAGCGGTAGGGCACATCAGACTTGTAGGGGACAAATATCTGTTTTCCACTGACAGAGTTTGTTCATCCAGACATGTGGTGTTATTTCTGAAGTGGCCCTGCGCGGCCTGTGCCGCTGACACGTCGCTTTCACGGAGCCTTGCTTTCTTGAGATACTTTCTCCTTCCACAGGGGACGTCTTCTAGCCCACGGCTGCAAGGGCTCACTTGACGTCTCTCCTGATGGGAAAGCGCAGAGGGAAAGTGCGATTCTGCGCATCCGCCATCTTCCATTGGAGAACCATAATCAAGGTTGTCTCCTCTGATAGGAAGGGCTTTCCTTGGAGTGAAGGCTTTTTGCTTCTCCATTCTGCAGGTCAGAAGAGGCATGGCCTTAGAGCGGTGGTTGGCCCATGGTCCTCTGGGGCAAAGCTCGCTCTGCCTCGCCTCTATTTTCCCTTCCGGCCACCTCTCTGGAGTCTTCCATCTCTCTCGGAACCATCCTCAGCTCCTCCTGAGCTCTGAAGAGCTTCGCCTGCATTATGGCCTCCTTCTGGCGAATCTCGTCCTTCATCATGGCCTCCTTCCGGCGCATCTCATCCTGCAGGCTGGCCTCCCTCCGGCGATGCTCCTCCTTCAGCGCGGCCTCTGCCTCGGCCACTTTTCGTAGCTCCTCTTGCAACTGAAAGTGCTCCTTCCCATTGGCATGAGAAGGGCATTGCCCTGGAGGGGTCGCCACCATGGGGAGGACAGTCCTGTCCTTAGGTTTGCGTACTCTTGAGCCCCTCCTGCCCTGCCTCTCGCAGGGCCTCTCATGACCATCCTGAGGCGGGGTGGGGGCAAACAAGGAATCACTCTGTGCGTCCGGGCGGTCCACAGCCCGAACCTCACCAGGGCCGGAGACTTTCCCGTTACCCATAGGCTTCAGGGGGTAAGACCGATCATACCCCACAATGTTCTTCTCGGGGCCCTGTTGGGCTTGGAAGCGATAGCTGTTCCCCATCTTCTTCTCCGCAGCGTATTTGACATATTGGAAACATTTTCTCATCTTCTGTAGAGCTGCCTCCTGCCGCTGATTGTACATGGCGATCATTTTTTTCTCCTTTTCCTGCATCAGTTTCTCTTGGAAGGTGTCCTTCAGAAGCTGTATCTTGGGAGGCGGGCAGTACGTGGAGATCAGATCCTGTTGCCTTAAGGGCGCGGGTCGATTCGAGTCTGTGTCCTTCGGGGAGGGGGACAGAGCACCAGGCTTAGGACTGGGCTCCATTGGCAAATGAGATATGAGCTTTGTTTCCCAGGTATCTGGAAAAGGCAAAAATGGCAAATAAATGATATCCTGCACAGTCTAGTATGGTCTAATAGAAAAGAATAAAAAAAAACAATTCAGGAAATACACAACTTTTTAATATTAAACCTAATGGTGTTGAATGCTGCATGCTGACTCAGTAGGAGACAGATCCTAAACATAAACATTATAATAAACATTTGTTTCCCAAATAACATTCTCAATGTTCAGAATGCTTAAAGTCATGAGCTTTTTTAAAAATGTTTAACTGAAACCTGGAAATGTGCTATTTCATTTCAAAGCTTGTATTATATCTATGATATAAATGTTTTTTTATATAAAATGAACCCATTATGCAACAGGGGTTTGAGCAAAAGTCACTGTGAATAAGGGAATTTATCAATATTAATTAGCCGTTTCACTACATTATAGATAGCTGAAGGATTATGATACAGTATATCGATTTCGCTACAAATTGACAAGCATATTTGATGACACTTACCAAACAAGTTTTAAACAGCGGAGAAATAGTTCACCACGACGATAGCAATGCAATGTTTGACTGCATCTCCCTATGTGATATATCTGTATTTGGGTATATACAGATCACGTAATTCAGGGAGCACTGTTACGTCAGGTCACCAACCATTATTACGACGCTCATATGTCATAGAGCTCCTTAGGATGTTTGTATAATCTTTATCCAAATTTTCATATGGCCGCAGTTACGGCGTTTATTTTACAGTTAATGTAACAGGGTGTCATTATATTTTTCTGTCTTTATGGTGGCAGACCACTTAAATAAATCTGAGTAGGCGGTTTCTACAAGTGGGTCAGATAAAATATTAAATATACAGTAAAAGCTCACACCTATTCATACCCTTTATGTACTGTATATCTACAATTACGTATACTACGTATACAGTTATCGTATACTATAATACGATAACTACCATTACAAAATGTCTCCCTTTTGATTTGAAGTGGTTCTTTTAAATAAGTAAATTGCAATCACTTAGCCTACATCTGAGCTCCTAATTCATCGCGACGACGGACTGAGACTCCAGTCGGATTGGTGAGAAGGGGTGTGCCTGTTTTAAAACCGATTCATACGTCTTAAACACATGGACATAGATAGCAGTCTGTGTTATATAATTTATCTTTTTATTTTATTTAAATTTAAGTATCACATACACATTTTCAAAGTAACTGTACCCCTTTTAATTATGATCCCCATCGCTCACAGCTCCGAAGGTGAGACGAGGGCTACTTCAGATGGGATTTCCAATATTTCTCTCTTAGCTTGTATACCGGTGGAAAGGAGAGGGGTCTTAAAACGTGTTGATAGTAAGATTGGGATGTTTTTGCAGTCTAGATATAGTTTTTTTAATGTTCGGAGCCGCCACAGATTCATTTTCTTACGACTGCTTTTCTGGATGACAATGACAATGCAAACGATGGTGTTAAGGCGAGGCTGTGCCTTAAGGCTCCTCTGCTTACAATATTCAGCGCGTAAATCGCAAACGAGCGCCTTCCCTTACGATGAAAATGCAGAAAATAAGACCACGAGATTTAAACCTACGGCTTACAAATTTATGCGTAAACACTAAAACCGTATCTTTAGCAAAACTGGCGAGACAATGTGTTTTATCATTTAAAAAAGTACTGGAAAATAATTAAAGGTTATCACGATAAACAGAGGTTACTGATCTACTACTGTACGCTGTGACCAAAAATGAGAGTCCCCCGATCCTCGCAGCCTTCATGCTTTGGTCTTGGCCTGGCCGTTTTTTTTAAGATAATGGGGTCAAGTTAAGAAATTATGCAAGTTTCTAATCAAATCCAAGGGCGCCTCGATCTCCTAAACATCTTTAGAAGGCCGACGGACCACACTGCACGGTCCGGGTCCGTTCCCTGACCCGGTTCTGGATAATGCCAGGTTAAAGTGAAAAATTCTACTGTACATATTATGTTTCTTACTTTGGTATATATGTATAATATAGCGCGACCGCTTCACGAAGCTAGAAAGAAATTATCCGCCATTTTTATTTTACCTGCAATTGAATTTGCCATTAAAATCATTATTAATACCGCAGCTGCTAAATAACTTACCTAAAAGCGTTCAGATACAAAAGCACTTGAGCTGTAATGTTTCTATACTGTTGGCCCGATGACCTACTTCAAGAAGAATTGTTACATAGACCGCCAAGGACTGTCATCACACTTTACGTCATAAAGCGCTTTAAAACTTTAGACAAGTTCAACACCTCATATTTTGTACTGTTTATCATGGTAAAAGCAACTCAAAGCAATTCTAAAAATGATCGAAAGGTAAAAATACAAGCTTATACGAGCTGTCGTTTTAACATTTATAACATATATTTAAACAAAACATATATAATCTATTTTAATAAAATAGAAAAGTGTTCTTAGTCTTCACTTAAAAGCTGTTAGAAGCTGCCTTTCTGACAAGAGAGTTCTGTGAGTTCCACAGTCTCAGTGCATTAAAGTCAAAACCAGTTGCTTTTTATTTCCTGTTTTACGACAGAGCAAGGAGGGTGTCCACAGACCACTGTGCACCTGCAGACTGATATGGGGGGTAAAAAGTCTAGAAGTTAGTAAATAAGATTTTAACATATGTTCTAAAACACACCGGACACCTGTACAGTGATGCCAACACAGTGATCTGAGCTCCTTCTTTGAGTTAAATCCTAGCATCTGCATTTTTTACAAGTTGTTGCTATGGCAGAGCATGACCAGAGCATAACAGAAACCACCCATTTTCTAACCGCTTCATCCAATTCAGGGTCAGGGGGTCGCGGGGCACGGGGGAGCCAGAGCCTCAGAAAGTAATAAGCAGGAGATACCTGGGACTGGATGGTAGTCCAATGCAGGGAAGACACAGACACTCACCAATTATCCCAGAAGCCAATTAACCTACCAGTAGTTCTTTGAACTGTGGGAGGAAGCCGGAGCACCCAAAGCAAACTCATGCAAACATGGGGAGAACATACAAGCTCCATACAGATAGCACCCCAGGTCCAGAAGTGTACCCAGGGCCTCAGCACTGTGAGCTAGCAATGCTAAACGCTGGGCTACTGTGCATGCAAATTTCTAGGCATCAGGTGATCAATCAGGTAGTGTTTCTCAGATAAAAGGACACCAGTAATTTAGTATGAGATTCAAATTGACCTCAGAACAAAATATAACTTATGTTATATAACTTATATAGAACTTACTACAGCATAACTGTCTTATTTGTAGAAAATATTAACAGCATGCCTATTAAACATACAGTATCTAGCAAGCAGCAATCAAAATAAAAACATTTCCAAACATGGAAACTGCCCAGTTAATGAAGCATTTCAAAGACATTAATCTATTCAATAATTACAGTTTTAAGTGGATAACAGATTTATATTCAGATTACGAAAGCATCATAACAACTGCTGCTTGTGTAAGGAATCCATGAATACCACAGTACATGAGAATTTCACACCTATTTGTAATCAATACACAAAATCCTATTGAATTTCAGGTACTTGTTTATTCAGCATTGCTTGACTCCGCGGACTCCTTGTTGTTTCAATATTCTAGCAATAGGACTAATCGCCAATACAGTGCCGTTGTAATCTATTCCTTCTGCCAGCAGAGGACGGTATTCGCACAGCCAGTTCAGGATAAGATACGGTCCTCGCAGTTCACAGTACAACTGGCCAAAGCCGTATTCGGAATATGCTCTCGATAACCTCGTTTAGTTTAAGTACGGCCATATTTCATATCAACCCACAGATGCATTGCATAAACACTAGAATTCTGGTTGTACTTAAATTGACCTTATACGTTTTGGATTATGTTTAACCTTCTTCAATTTCTTCAACCATATTTTGAGATGATTACGTTTACAGAAGCAAATATTATTCAGTGCTTTTTCTTCACTCCTTTAATCAAACCCACATTTCTATAAGGAGGGCCATTGTGAAACTCCTCAAAGTGAGCTGAATTAATCTTTTATTCTTCACACCTGCGAAGTCATTCCTTCATTCTGTAATATGAAGGCCTTTCATTATTCACGTATACTACAACATCTGAAAATAATGGGTCTTGAAATAGTTGAATGAAAGAAAATCCTGAATAACGCCTCCAAATGCGTGTTACACTTTCATCAAGTACACACACTTTGAATGTGATGAACTATAAAAAGTTATTTTAACCATACCCAATGGAGCTCGGGAGTGCGATTGCATACACAATCATGTTTTCAGTGTTTGGACATCAGCCGTACATCAGAACAATCATTTCACTAACACAGCTCCGTGTTGAGTGACTTCCCTCCAAAAACACAAAGGCACTTTCCCTTAGCAATTATTGCATGGACTTAGATTATCTGCCTTCTGCATCAGGCCCTGTATGATATACTGTACAAAGCCAAGCTTTGGGATAGTGCTTTGTTTGGATCCTTGTCTTGATCCTTTTGGATCCCAGGCTGCTCATTTGCAAATGAGTTTTGACATTAATTATAGTGACTATAGCAATGAGCTGGCACTGTGGTTCACAGAGCTGGGGTCCTGGGTTCAATTCCTGGGGTGCAGTCTGGATGGAATTGTATGTTCTCCCTTCATTTGTGTGGATTTCTTCCAGGTGCTCCAGTTTCTTCCCACAGTCCAAAGACATACAGTACTAGTAGGTTAAGGTGGAACTACAGTCCCAATTTTGCAGACACAAAATTATTTAATTTCAGTCACAAAATAAAATCATTGACATTATAGAAAAACTTTACAAACTCAAAATTGAGCACAAAATCATGAATTTTGTGAAAGGACTGTAAGTTACGCCATGTTGTAACAAATTCGCATTCAAGTTCCACACAACAGCAGCCCTTCCTGCTCACTAATCACTGTAATGACTAATGCAATGTGATGTAGGAGAGAAAAGGTATAGGTTATGCAGCAAACATTTCACTGCAAAAAACGTTCCATTCCAAGGTTCTTTATGCAGAGTTAACAATGTAATATTATTTATTGGCAAAAATGTAAAAAAGTTGAGAGCAATATTTCCATTGGATTAAACGAGATGTATTCACAAGCCTGCTCCTTTACAATGTCACAGGGCCACATCAGATTACAGGAAGTTTTGCTGCCTCGTTCTGAATCGCAGAACATGGTAATTCTTTAACCTATTTTGTGATGTAAATTGGAGGTTTTACAAGTTATTGTGTGTTCCCGTTTAGATGGCTTCTGGGAAAACTGGCCTCAACACTGTATTGGATAAGGCACTTAGAAAACAGATTCATGCGTGGACCACAGCAATGTCCCTTTACTGAGAGCCAGCAATCAACGGATGTGTCTGATCGTGAATGGTTTTCCCTGTTGTTTGTTGTATTACTCGGTGTTGCATTTTAAGCTGTGCATGAGGCAGGACCCGGAGGCTGCTGCTTCTGCTGGGATTGAGGAAGAGCTAAGCGCCATGTAAGGCAAAGACACTGCGTTCCACTTTATCAGGTGCCTGGAGTGTAAGAGCTTCAGATAATATTGAGTCACATTAATCCCAACATATTTCAAATATTATGAAAATTAAATAAATAAAATCAAATAACTTTAATTAAAAAAATCAATCACACTTTACCTTGCTTTTTCAGTTGTTTTAAAGGAAAATTGATGCAGAGAATTTGTGAATACTACTTTTTGATGGTTCCAAGGCCAATGTGACCTGTTCTATTGCCTGCTAATTGTACGTTCCAGGTTGAACAATTATTTTTAGGAGGTCAAGGTGTATGAATGATAAGAACAGCTTGAAATTTATTTTCACGGTCGACACACATTTTCGCAAGGGAAAAAAACTGAAATAACCACAGTTACGCAAACACCAGTCCACCAAAAAAAAATCATTTTATTAAAACAAGGTAACATTTTTTTTATCATCATACGGATGAACTGTGCTAAATATATTTCTAAAAAGAAAAAGCAGGACGTGAGTCGTGAGCCAAGATCTTGACTCTTTTACTCTTCTTCACATCAGTTTTCATCTGTGAGGAGGAGGAGGAGGGCGGCTCCTGATGTGCTGACACTTGGGGATGTGCCTCTGTGCCGGCCTGGGGGCAAAGCGCCGGCCGCAGTGAGGGCAGGGCACGTAGTCGGGGTTTGGATTCGCGGGGGGCTGGGGCAGGTTCACAACCTTCCCTCCTTGCTTGATCACCTGCTGCACCTCCCTGGCCTATTTGATGCTCCGAATGAAATCCTCGTGCTTCTGCCTCCAGTTGTTCTTTCTCAGCTGGGAACAGGAAATGAAACCAATGAAACAGCTTCCAGAAAAAGTCCAGACTAGCACTGCGTACACAGTCTGGTCGCAAACCATTCACAAGGCAAGAAAATATCAATACAGTAATAACTTAGCTTTCTGGGCCTACCTTTCATGTCATTGGGTAGAGAGTACAATTTAGTTATGGTTTTGTTTCCCGTGAGTGCTATTTGCTTGATATCTCATGTAGATTTTTACAACAGAATTCAGAAGTCACTAAGACCCATTTATTCTGTCTGGCAAATGTGCCTTTGCGGCAGTTTTTCAGAAGAGTACTTCATAAAACACTTATTTATTGTTTACATTGATTTATAAGCTGAGTCTGACTCTAGGAGAAAACAAGGGAAGCTTGGAAAGAGTTTAAGGATAGCCCTTACCACGATTGGCGGTCTAACCTTCTTCTTATGGATGTATGTCTCCAGTTCTGTTCCCTTGGCCCTGTGCTTGAAAGAGTCAAAAACCTTCCTCTTTGAATTCTGAAGCTTCTTGCAGATCTTGCTGTGTTTCTCCAACCTCTCTACAGCAAACTTCCTGTGACACAGTTCACAGGGCACCAGCTGAGGGTTTCCACTCTGGCTATTCTCATATGGAAATTGCTCAGTGGCAGGGCACATCAGACTTGTAGGGGACTGTTGTAACAGAAGAAATAAGGTTCTTGATCCCGAGATGAAGTAAAACAAATGAGTTTATTGCATGCAAGGAACAATAAAGCCGAAGTCTTGTTTCCCGCAAGAAACAACAAAACCGAAGTATTGTTAGCCGTACTGTTACAAACTTTTGGGTTATATAGTGTTTTCTTCTCCGTTTCTGACGTCACTTGGTCTGATGGTAAAGAGGGGGGTTCATGGTATTTGGCCAGTTTATGATGTTCTGGGCAAATGGTCAGTTTAACATTACACCCAGGGGGGTTCCTAGCTTGCATCTGCAGTCCTTATCAGTTAACCCCCTTTCCTGCCATAAACCCCAGCTTGTGACTTAGAAGTCTAAACCCCCTACAGAAAGGATTAAATTCAAACCCCCGTCTTCACATCATTCTTCAATGTCAAGTGGCAAATGTTGACTGGTGATGTTATGTGAATCATAGGAAATGGTCATTTTTCAATCGAGTCTATGTTTCTCAGAATTTGAGACAGAGAGGTCAATCTCTGCAATCCGAGCTGAGGGCATTTCTTGGAATGGAAAGGTAAGAGCAACGTGTTCTTTGATTTCTCTTAAGACTCTTCGCCAGATTTTACGATGAAAAATGTAAATAATAATAACAAACATTTTTTGATATAGTGCCTTGAAAGGTGGCTTCTTTACAGAATGACAAAACCAACTACAATAAATAATACACAAGATATGCACGATGACAATACACAGTTAGAGGAGACAGTAGATGGTCATTGTCAGTGTACTCTGAAGGTAGTTTTCCAATTTTTTGGAACGGGGTAAAAGAGGCCACCTCTACTAGAATCTTTGTCCTAACCAAAAATGTAACAAAGTATAATAATAATATTAAAAATAATAATGATAAACTTTATCTATAGAGCACCTTTCATACAAATAGTGCTTTGGTGCTTTAAAAACCAAACGTAAAAATAAAATATTAAAATTGAGAGATATACTTTCAGTTGTAAAGGAAAATACAGCAATACAGTAAAGCAACATACATGTCAATTAAATAAATAAAAATTAGGAAAGTCGTAATAAAATAAGAACAATTAAAGAGAACTAAAAAAAGAAACAGAAATAGAAAGAACAAAGAACCACTTTAACTAAAAGCAACATTTTCAAATGTTTTTTAAAACAATGTACCGAGCTTGACTGCCTAATAAAAAGTGGAAGTGAGTTTCATAATTTAGAAGCATAAAAACAAAAAGCAGCCTCTCCACTCTTTCTGCATTTCACATGTGGTATTTGCAGTAGGCCAGTATGTGCAGATCTCAGGTCACGTATAGGAACATATGAAGACAGACATTCATTAAGGTACAGACGTCCTAGGTCGCTTAAAGCTTTAAAAACAAGTAAAATAACTTTCAAATTTATCCTAGATAATACAGGTGACCAGTGAAGTTTTTTCAAAACAGGAATGATATTCTCTTTCTTGTATTTGTTAGGATCTGTGCTACTGCATTTCGAACAAGTAGTAAGGGATTTATTGTTTTCTTGGGAAGCCCACAAAACAGAGCATTATAATCATATCCACATCAATGTGAGCAATGGAGAAGTCAAATTAACCTGTCTAAATATCATCTAGTTCTATTCCAGGGAAGAGGGCTGTTGCCTACACAGACGACAAGACACAAAACGCTCAACTGTGCAAAACACGCAAAAGGACATCAGTCAGGAGGAACAAGGTAAAGTGTTTTTTCTTCGTCACTATGGTCATGTAGTTTCACTCCAAGCACTGTCATATGAAATAACTGTGGAAACGACCTCCCCAACATTTTGGGTTGTTGCATTTTGCTTCAATGAATTTTAACCTTTTCTTTTAGACATTAAGAGGAAGGACACATTCACCCTTGGTAGAGATTCAGTTGTTCTATGAGATGTCAAGGTGAGAATTAACCACCTCAGGGATAAGTCAATCCACATAACTGAAAAAGGGGCAATGAACAGGATATGGGGATTTTGCTAGTTATAAAGTACAATAATCATCATTACATGATCTAAGACTACTGAAGTATAAGCTGTGTCCCTGACTGATTAATTAGCAAATTCATCTTTGTAGAGTGCAGCTACTATCTATTCAGTGGCATTTCCTTAAAACAATTGTATTCCCACATTCTGAATATGGAGTGAGATCATGTAGAGAATGTTGGACTTGTAATAACTAATTGAAGGATAATAATAATCAACGAAAGTGCTTAAAAGTATCAACAAATGCCTTCAAAGTACTTGACACGTACTTTGCTTTCAAAAGTGAAACATAATTAATGCTTACGTAAGATTTCTCTTGACTTCTCAGGAGTATACTAACTCCAAGGACAAGTAACATCACAAACCATTATTTAAGTGCTGATGTTGGAGCTGCAATACTACTACCAAGACAAAAAATGATACAGGTAACACTGCTTTCAGATTTCTAAGAATTGCTAAAATAGTATGTTTACAGAGCATTCAGAGTTGAGAATATGACAAGTTCCTACCATCTCAAACACTGCCAATCTAGAACAAAAAGAAAGTACTTGAACGCCTGCAGTAATCGAACACAAACCAGAACATATCAGTGCATGACAAGGAAATGTAGTCACAAAATGATTCTACCCTTTCAAGTCCCAAAAAGGACCGAGGAACTTACCGGAGGCGATACCTGGATTTCAAACAGAGTACAATGTAGCCACTGTAGGGGAGAAGATCACAGAGAGCTCTTCTCAGATTGCTCAGAGTCAGCCCCAGCACCCTGTCCTGACTGAAGCAGACAAAGTGGTCAAACAGGTAGGTAGAAATGAGTAAGGAACAGAGAGTATGGTTATTCTTGCATTGTTTTGTTCGTCTGTCAAAGAAAAGAGTGCTTCTGACTTTTGTCAATGTTCATCTTTATTTTAGGAGAAGAACAAACGGTGGTATCACACTTTGCTCAAGTGTATGATACCATGTGTGTACAGCAGACATCACCAAAGGAACAGGAGACACCTGAGTAGAGAACAAGAATATGAAAAGACTGATGAAAAAAAGCACCAGGAGAAATCCATTGAATATGCACAATCTCGTCCAGTATTTCAATGAAAAGTTTCAGTGTTGTTTTTAGTGTCGTCGTATTGCATACATTTAAAACAATGTGTCTTGTTTAATGAACAATTTCATTTACTTTAGTAAAAAGTGTTGTTTACTGTAGTCCTAGCATGAATGCAATTGTTAGAAAAAACGGGAATGAAAAACTGAATGTTTCATACAATATGGGTTTGTGTTAACCCACACACCTAAGTGAAATGTTTGATTACGTTTACAAGACATAACACATAGTTCAGTTGAGTGTGAAAGGGAACAACAGAGAAAGTCACAAACAAAACATTTGTGAAGGACTTGATGAATGTTTTTTCTTTAGAAATGACAAAAAATAAAGAATTTTTCAACAAGATGTCTTTCTATAGCGAGTTTCATTTGAGATAGTCTTTTCTTAGAAGTGCAAGAGTGGTATTCCCTACAACTTATTCCCCAATTTGATCATTCTCAGAAATTAGGAGACGGAAACCACACCTACTGTAATATTAGACCTTGTAACAAGGCAACTAGGTTTCAATGGCTTAAAAGGTGCAGAAAGAGGCTCATGTATAATGACCTCCAGTGTCCCACAGGTTTCCCAAATCATTTCTTAGAGGATGGAAAAAGAGGAAATAAAGTGTCTACAGAAAGCGTATACCCCCTTGAACTTTGTTCAGTTTGTTGCGCCAGTGCCCGAGTTTCATGCAATTAAATGAGGACCTCTATCTCACACCACATATGTTATACTTTCAATGGGAAAAAAGGAAATATTACAATTGTATACATTTTCACCCACATGTTAATATTTGGTAGAAGCCCTTTTCACATCAATTTCAGCTGTGAGTCTGTTGGTAATGGGCTCCACCACCTCTGCACCAACAAGATTTGATAATATTTGAGAATTTCAGAAGTCTGTCTGGTTTAGCTGAAGAATCAGCTAAGGTAAGTTTCAGGAAGAGCATCTGATTTCTTTCAATAAAGCAGAACAGAGAAAAAACACACAATACAAAATCATGAGAATTTGTATCCATATGACACTTTGACTCGAATACTTTTATCAGACCTACACAGAGTATATACTGTACACACTTTTTCAGCCCAGGTTTATACATTTGGATCTGCCATTTGTAGGTGTTTTTGTGTCTTAGCTCAACACTGTGAAACCTGTAGTTACAAACATGGAGGATGAAGACATGAAGACATATATTGTACCTCTGACCGGCCTACCTTCCAAGAGGTGAAAGATGAAACTTTTCCTTTATCGTCAACTCAGTGAATGTCTCTAAACTTTCGAAAGCTGTAACAAAGAATAAGTTAAAAAACTTATTTTCATTGGACCCACAGAAAAGTCAAAGTTGTCCATAGAAATGCCCGTCTAAATCAGAAATCTACAGCACAAAGGCAGTGGCCTTTCGGGACATAAAAATGAAATCAGACTTTACTCAGACGAATTGCCCTTGGTCACGGACATCTTGCTATCAGTCACTACAAAGATGTTTTCTCTCGTGCCATGGCTTGCCTGACTTGCTTCTTCTGCTGGATGGCTTCTGGTCGCTGGTCAGGATCGACAGCCAGCATGTCCTGGAGCAGTGTCCTTAGCTCCGTGCTTATGGCTCTATTTACTTTCAGGGGGATGTGGAACTGCAGCCAGGGGTTCTCATCCAGGGCCTCTCCAACAGGCCCTGACAGACATATGCTCCTGTATCGGAAACACACTTTAGTTCAATTCTAAAATATTTCTCATAGGACTGAAAGAACCTTTCTAAAGATTCACATCTCTAAAGATCTAACCTGGACTGTGAACACTGACTCTATCATGAAGAAGGCTCAGCAGCGCCTCTATTTCTTAAGGTGCCTCAAGCGATGGGGGATGCCAATACATGTGTTGGTGAACTTCTACCGCTGCACTATCGAGAGCGTCCTCACCAACGGGATCACCGTGTGGTATGGCAACACCTCTTCGCGAGAAAGAAAGGCACTGCAGAGAATGGTCAATATGGCCCAGAAGATCATTGGCTGCGGTCTCACCGAGATTAAACAGCTCTATGAGGACCGCTGCCGTGGTAGAATTCTGGCCATCACAGAGGACAGTCACCACCCCGGGCATGAGCTCTTCCCCCCACTGCCCTCAGGCAAGAGATATAAGAGCATACGGACACTTACCACTAGATTCTTCAATAGCTTCTATCCACAAGCAGTGAGACTGGCGAACACATTTAGCCATCCCCCTCGGACCACACCCACACCATCACCATCTACCTCATTGTAATTTATTTATTGTACGTCTCCAGTCATTGTTTACATGTCTGTATTGTTTACATTCAAACTGCCTGCATGTTTACTTGCACATTGTCTATTGTTTGCACATTGTCTTGATGCACTGTTTGCACTTTGTTTTGTTTTTACACTTGTTTTACAATCGAGAGACTTTCTGTAAGTAAGAATTCCATTGTACCAGTACCGGTTACATATGGCAATAAAGTTCAAGTTCAAGTTCAAGTTCAAGTTCTTTGCCTGTTAAGAGTTAACAATTAGGTCCTCAAGAACTGTTTTACGGTTTTCTACACTCCTGGCTGGCCAAGGTCTCTTTAAGGTCTCTTAAGTGGAGGTGTAACTCATGTATCCTACATGTGATTTAGCAACATGAAAGGGAATAGCTTCTTATCGGATTATGGTCTTGGTTAACTGCCTAAGGCTGACCTAAGTGCCTAACTTTCTGACTTTCTTTATACCTTATATGTTAAGAAGCTTCTTCTGACCAATCAGAAATGTATGCTTTATGTATGAACATTTTGCTCATCAAAGTGAGTGAGAGACAAGGTTAACAGAAATTAGCCACGGCAGTAAATGACAGCATATTTTTGGGTTCTTAAATGGTCTCTACCTGGCACACCTGCAGTGCAAACTGACACACACTGTTTAGAGAAACAGCTACTCTATTACTAATATTAATGAAACATTTCTTATTCTATGGAACAAAAACAAACAGTAAAACTAAAACACAGATCTCTTAGCTTCCTATTTCATGAACCAGATGACTGAATGACCAAGCCTAACTAGTAGCCAGAACCCCAGTTAACCCTCCGTAACACAAAGTTTAACCACACGACAGGAACTCTTTCAAACTGAGTGAAAATCATAAATGGATCCATAACTTTACATCAATTTACTATGTTGTGCCAATACCTGCATTTACATTTAGAACGAATGATGTCATAGAACCAGCATCACACCAGTTCCAGGTGTCTCCAAGGAGACAACAGAACTTCAGTTGTGTTTGCTAAAATACACACTTTGAAACATACTGTAACACTTAGTTAACATGTCTGGTTTAGTTGAAGAATCGGCTAAGGTAAGTTTCAGGGTTTAATGGTGGGATGGCACCTGTGCTTTTTTCCCCCAACCGCTAGAATATGATTCTGTCACGCCCTCTGCAGCCAGAGGGCGCTCCTTCTCTGACCTGTCCCTAGTTTCCAGTCTGCTGTCCTTCCTGTCCCTCTCTTTCCCTTGGGCTATATATTTCCGGGTCTTGCACTCTGTCCTGGCTCAGCATTGAAGTTCGGATGTCCTGAGACCCGCCTAGCACCAGGGCGCCCCACGTCCGCTCCCTGAGGGCATAGGTTTCTATACGGCATTCCTGAACTCTTTGCACTATGAGCCCGGGTCTTTTTCCCGTCTCGCCGCTACGCATATGGGTCTTTTTCTGCTCTCCTGCTCCCCACGGTTTGTCCCTTTGGACGTCCGTGACAGATTCGCACCAAACCCAAAAGAAATACTGCACAGTTCAGGAACTTCATCAACCTAGCAACTGTAAAATAAGCTTACAAACAACTGAATTGAAATGCCAAAAAGTTCAGAGAAAGGCACAAACTATGTTTACTTGGGGTTTACAAAATTAAAGCTAACTAAAACTGTAATGATAAACAATCATGCTGCCAATGGACAGAGAAATATCATGTTTTTTGAATAATGTATTATTTGTTACATAGGAACCCAGTATAAGGGAATCCCTTGCGATCCTGTCTGCAGAGATAAAGGTAAGTATTGTTTTCTCTTTAGCTCTGTCACTCCAAGAAATATAATGAACATACATATATTTGCCAATCTTTTCATAGTAATCCAAACAACTCTGCGTGTATCTGACATTTGTAATATTTATCTACCGCAGTATAACTCTTCTGGCAAGGCGATTGGTATTGTACCTTGAAAGAAAACTGATTGGAAATGTCATGTACTCTATGGTTTCTATTGATGTCAAGTGGCAAATGTTGACTGGTGATGTTATGTGAATCTTAGGAAATGGTCATTTTTCAATCGAGTCTATGTTTCTCAGAATTTTAGACAAAGAGGTCAATCTCTGCAATCCGAGCTGAGGGCATTTCTTGGAATGGAAAGGTAAGAGCAACGTGTTCTTTGATATTCTCTTAAGACTCTTCGCCAGATTTTACGATGAAAAATGTAAATAATAATAACAAACATTATTTTATATAGTGCCTTGAAAGGTGGCTTCTTTACAGAATGACAAAACCAACTACAATAAATAATACACAAGATATGCATGATGACAATACACAGTTAGAGGAGACAGTAGATGGTCATTGTCAGTGTATTCTGAAGGTAGTTTTCCAATTTTTTGGAACGGGGTAAAAGAGGCCACCTCTACTAGAATCTTTGTCCTAACCAAAAATGTAACAAAGTATAATAATAATATTAAAAATAATAATAATAAACTTTATCTATAGAGCACCTTTCATACAAATAGTGCTTTGGTGCTTTAAAAACCAAGCGTAAAGATAAAATATTAAAATTGAGAGATATACTTTCAGTTGTAAAGGAAAATACAGCAATACAGTAAAGCAACATACATGTCAATTAAATAAATAAAAATTAGGAAAGTCGTAATAAAATAAGAACAATTAAAGAGAACTAAAAAAAGAAACAGAAATAGAAAGAACAAAGAACCACTTTAACTTAAAGCAACATTTTCAAATGTTTTTTTAAAACAATGTACCGAGCTTGACTGCCTAATAAAAAGTGGAAGTGAGTTTCATAATTTAGAAGCATAAAAACAAAAAGCAGCCTCTCCACTCTTTCTGCATTTCACATGTGGTATTTGCAGTAGGCCAGTATGTGCAGATCTCAGGTCACGTATAGGAACATATGAAGACAGACATTCAGTAAGGTACAGACGTGCTAGGTACGCTTAAAGCTTTAAAAACAAGTAAAAGAACTTTCAAATTTATCCTAGATAATACAGGTGACCAGTGAAGTTTTTTCAAAACAGGAATGATATTCTCTTTCTTGTATTTGTTAGGATCTGTGCTACTGCATTTCGAACAAGTAGTAAGGGATTTATTGTTTTCTTGGGAAGCCCACAAAACAGAGCATTATAATCATATCCACATCAATGTGAGCAATGGAGAAGTCAAATTAACGTGTCTAAATATCATCTAGTTCTATCCCAGGGAAGAGGGCTGTTGCCTACACAGACGACAAGACACAAAACGCTCAACTGTGCAAAACACGCATAAGGACATCAGTCAGGAGGAACAAGGTAAAGTGTTTTTTCTTCTTCACCATGGTCATGTAGTTTCACTCCAAGCACTGTCATATGAAATAACTGTGGAAACGACCTCCCCAACATTTTGGGTTGTTGCATTTTGCTTCAATGAATTTTAACCTTTTCTTTTAGACATTAAGAGGAAGGACACATTCACCCTTGGTAGAGATTCAGTTGTTCTATGAGATGTCAAGGTGAGAATTAACCACTTCAGGGATAAGTCAATCCACATAACTGAAAAAGGGGCAATGAACAGGATATGGGGATTTTGCTAGTTATAAAGTACAATAATCATCATTACATGATCTAAGACTACTGAAGTATAAGCTGTGTCCCTGACTGATTAATTAGCAAATTCATCTTTGTAGAGTGCAGCTACTATCTATTCAGTGGCATTTCCTTAAAACAATTGTATTCCCACATTCTGAATATGGAGTGAGATCATGTAGAGAATGTTGGACTTGTAATAACTAATTGAAGGATAATAATAATCAACGAAAGTGCTTAAAAGTATCAACAAATGCCTTCAAAGTACTTGACACGTACTTTGCTTTCAAAAGTGAAACATAATTAATGCTTACGTAAGATTTCTCTTGACTTCTCAGGAGTATACTAACTCCAAGGACAAGTAACATCACAAACCATTATTTAAGTGCTGATGTTGGAGCTGCAATACTACTACCAAGACAAAAAATGATACAGGTAACACTGCTTTCAGATTTCTAAGAATTGCTAAAATAGTATGTTTACAGAGCATTCAGAGTTGAGAATATGACAAGTTCCTACCATCTCAAACACTGCCAATCTAGAACAAAAAGAAAGTACTTGAACGCCTGCAGTAATCGAACACAAACCAGAACATATCAGTGCATGACAAGGAAATGTAGTCACAAAATGATTCTACCCTTTCAAGTCCCAAAAAGGACCGAGGAACTTACCGGAGGCAATACCTGGATTTCAAACAGAGTACAATGTAGCCACTGTAGGGGAGAAGATCACAGAGAGCTCTTCTCAGATTGCTCAGAGTCAGCCCCAGCACCCTGTCCTGACTGAAGCAGACAAAGTGGTCAAACAGGTAGGTAGAAATGAGTAAGGAACAGAGAGTATGGTTATTCTTGCATTGTTTTGTTCGTCTGTCAAAGAAAAGAGTGCTTCTGACTTTTGTCAATGTTCATCTTTATTTTAGGAGAAGAACAAACGGTGGTATCACACTTTGCTCAAGTGTATGATACCATGTGTGTACAGCAGACATCACCAAAGGAACAGGAGACACCTGAGTAGAGAACAAGAATATGAAAAGACTGATGAAAAAAAGCACCAGGAGAAATCCATTGAATATGCACAATCTCGTCCAGTATTTCAATGAAAAGTTTCAGTGTTGTTTTTAGTGTCGTCGTATTGCATACATTTAAAACAATGTGTCTTGTTTAATGAACAATTTCATTTACTTTAGTAAAAAGTGTTGTTTACTGTAGTCCTAGCATGGATGCAATTGTTAGAAAAAACGGGAATGAAAAACTGAATGTTTCATACAATATGGGTTTGTGTTAACCCACACACCTAAGTGAAATGTTTGATTACGTTTACAAGACATAACACATAGTTCAGTTGAGTGTGAAAGGGAACAACAGAGAAAGTCACAAACAAAACATTTGTGAAGGACTTGATGAATGTTTTTTCTTTAGAAATGACAAAAAATAAAGAATTTTTCAACAAGATGTCTTTCTATAGCGAGTTTCATTTGAGATAGTCTTTTCTTAGAAGTGCAAGAGTGGTATTCCCTACAACTTATTCCCCAATTTGATCATTCTCAGAAATTAGGAGACGGAAACCACACCTACTGTAATATTAGACCTTGTAACAAGGCAACTAGGTTTCAATGGCTTAAAAGGTGCAGAAAGAGGCTCATGTATAATGACCTCCAGTGTCCCACAGGTTTCCCAAATCATTTCTTACACTATGGAAAAAGAGGAAATAAAGTGTCTACAGAAAGCGTATACCCCCTTGAACTTTGTTCAGTTTGTTGCGCCAGTGCCAGAGTTTCATGCAATTAAATGAGGACCTCTATCTCACACCACATATGTTATACTTTCAATGGGAAAAAAGGAAATATTACAATTGTATACATTTTCACCCACATGTTAATATTTGGTAGAAGCCCTTTTCACATCAATTTCAGCTGTGAGTCTGTTGGTAATGGGCTCCACCACCTCTGCACCAACAAGATTTGATAATATTTGAGAATTTCAGAAGTCTGTCTGGTTTAGCTGAAGAATCAGCTAAGGTAAGTTTCAGGAAGAGCATCTGATTTCTTTCAATAAAGCAGAACAGAGAAAAAACACACAATACAAAATCATGAGAATTTGTATCCATATGACACTTTGACTCGAATACTTTTATCAGACCTACACAGAGTATATACTGTACACACTTTTTCAGCCCAGGTTTATACATTTGGATCTGCCATTTGTAGGTGTTTTTGTGTCTTAGCTCAACACTGTGAAACCTGTAGTTACAAACATGGAGGATGAAGACATGAAGACATATATTGTACCTCTGACCGGCCTACCTTCCAAGAGGTGAAAGATGAAACTTTTCCTTTATCGTCAACTCAGTGAATGTCTCTAAACTTTCGAAAGCTGTAACAAAGAATAAGTTAAAAAACTTATTTTCATTGGACCCAAAGAAAAGTCAAAGTTGTCCATAGAAATGCCCGTCTAAATCAGAAATCTACAGCACAAAGGCAGTGGCCTTTCGGGACATAAAAATGAAATCAGACTTTACTCAGACGAATTGCCCTTGGTCACGGACATCTTGCTATCAGTCACTACAAAGATGTTTTCTCTCGTGCCATGGCTTGCCTGACTTGCTTCTTCTGCTGGATGGCTTCTGGTCGCTGGTCAGGATCGACAGCCAGCATGTCCTGGAGCAGTGTCCTTAGCTCCGTGCTTATGGCTCTATTTACTTTCAGGGGGATGTGGAACTGCAGCCAGGGGTTCTCATCCAGGGCCTCTCCAACAGGCCCTGACAGACATATGCTCCTGTATCGGAAACACACTTTAGTTCAATTCTAAAATATTTCTCATAGGACTGAAGGAACCTTTCTAAAGATTCACATCTCTAAAGATCTAACCTGGACTGTGAACACTGACTCTATCATGAAGAAGGCTCAGCAGCGCCTCTATTTCTTAAGGTGCCTCAAGCGATGGGGGATGCCAATACATGTGTTGGTGAACTTCTACCGCTGCACTATCGAGAGCGTCCTCACCAACGGGATCACCGTGTGGTATGGCAACACCTCTTCGCGAGAAAGAAAGGCACTGCAGAGAATGGTCAATATGGCCCAGAAGATCATTGGCTGCGGTCTCACCGAGATTAAACAGCTCTATGAGGACCGCTGCCGTGGTAGAATTCTGGCCATCACAGAGGACAGTCACCACCCCGGGCATGAGCTCTTCCCCCCACTGCCCTCAGGCAAGAGATATAAGAGCATACGGACACTTACCACTAGATTCTTCAATAGCTTCTATCCACAAGCAGTGAGACTGGCGAACACATTTAGCCATCCCCCTCGGACCACACCCACACCATCACCATCTACCTCATTGTAATTTATTTATTGTACGTCTCCAGTCATTGTTTACATGTCTGTATTGTTTACATTCAAACTGCCTGCATGTTTACTTGCACATTGTCTATTGTTTGCACATTGTCTTGATGCACTGTTTGCACTTTGTTTTGTTTTTACACTTGTTTTACAATCGAGAGACTTTCTGTAAGTAAGAATTCCATTGTACCAGTACCGGTTACATATGGCAATAAAGTTCAAGTTCAAGTTCAAGTTCTTTGCCTGTTAAGAGTTAACAATTAGGTCCTCAAGAACTGTTTTACGGTTTTCTACACTCCTGGCTGGCCAAGGTCTCTTTAAGGTCTCTTAAGTGGAGGTGTAACTCATGTATCCTACATGTGATTTAGCAACATGAAAGGGAATAGCTTCTTATCGGATTATGGTCTTGGTTAACTGCCTAAGGCTGACCTAAGTGCCTAACTTTCTGACTTTCTTTATACCTTATATGTTAAGAAGCTTCTTCTGACCAATCAGAAATGTATGCTTTATGTATGAACATTTTGCTCATCAAAGTGAGTGAGAGACAAGGTTAACAGAAATTAGCCACGGCAGTAAATGACAGCATATTTTTGGGTTCTTAAATGGTCTCTACCTGGCACACCTGCAGTGCAAACTGACACACACTGTTTAGAGAAACAGCTACTGTATTACTAATATTAATGAAACATTTCTTATTCTATGGAACAAAAACAAACAGTAAAACTAAAACACAGATCTCTTAGCTTCCTATTTCATGAACCAGATGACTGAATGACCAAGCCTAACTAGTAGCCAGAACCCCAGTTAACCCTCCGTAACACAAAGTTTAACCACACGACAGGAACTCTTTCAAACTGAGTGAAAATCATAAATGGATCCATAACTTTACATCAATTTACTATGTTGTGCCAATACCTGCATTTACATTTAGAACGAATGATGTCATAGAACCAGCATCACACCAGTTCCAGGTGTCTCCAAGGAGACAACAGAACTTCAGTTGTGTTTGCTAAAATACACACTTTGAAACATACTGTAACACTTAGTTAACATGTCTGGTTTAGTTGAAGAATCGGCTAAGGTAAGTTTCAGGGTTTAATGGTGGGATGGCACCTGTGCTTTTTTCCCCCAACCGCTAGAATATGATTCGCACCAAACCCAAAAGAAATACTGCACAGTTCAGGAACTTCATCAACCTAGCAACTGTAAAATAAGCTTACAAACAACTGAATTGAAATGCCAAAAAGTTCAGAGAAAGGCACAAACTATGTTTACTTGGGGTTTACAAAATTAAAGCTAACTAAAACTGTAATGATAAACAATCATGCTGCCAATGGACAGAGAAATATCATGTTTTTTGAATAATGTATTATTTGTTACATAGGAACCCAGTATAAGGGAATCCCTTGCGATCCTGTCTGCAGAGATAAAGGTAAGTATTGTTTTCTCTTTAGCTCTGTCACTCCAAGAAATATAATGAACATAAATATATTTGCCAATCTTTTCATAGTAATCCAAACAACTCTGCGTGTATCTGACATTTGTAATATTTATCTACCGCAGTATAACTCTTCTGGCAAGGCGATTGGTATTGTACCTTGAAAGAAAACTGATTGGAAATGTCATGTACTCTATGGTTTCTATTGATGTCAAGTGGCAAATGTTGACTGGTGATGTTATGTGAATCTTAGGAAATGGTCATTTTTCAATCGAGTCTATGTTTCTCAGAATTTGAGACAGAGAGGTCAATCTCTGCAATCCGAGCTGAGGGCATTTCTTGGAATGGAAAGGTAAGAGCAACGTGTTCTTTGATATTCTCTTAAGACTCTTCGCCAGATTTAACGATGAAAAATGTAAATAATAATAACAAACATTATTTTATATAGTGCCTTGAAAGGTGGCTTCTTTACAGAATGACAAAACCAACTACAATAAATAATACACAAGATATGCATGATGACAATACACAGTTAGAGGAGACAGTAGATGGTCATTGTCAGTGTATTCTGAAGGTAGTTTTCCAATTTTTTGGAACGGGGTAAAAGAGGCCACCTCTACTAGAATCTTTGTCCTAACCAAAAATGTAACAAAGTATAATAATAATATTAAAAATAATAATAATAAACTTTATCTATAGAGCACCTTTCATACAAATAGTGCTTTGGTGCTTTAAAAACCAAGCGTAAAGATAAAATATTAAAATTGAGAGATATACTTTCAGTTGTAAAGGAAAATACAGCAATACAGTAAAGCAACATACATGTCAATTAAATAAATAAAAATTAGGAAAGTCATAATAAAATAAGAACAATTAAAGAGAACTAAAAAAAGAAACAGAAATAGAAAGAACAAAGAACCACTTTAACTTAAAGCAACATTTTCAAATGTTTTTTAAAACAATGTACCGAGCTTGACTGCCTAATAAAAAGTGGAAGTGAGTTTCATAATTTAGAAGCATAAAAACAAAAAGCAGCCTCTCCACTCTTTCTGCATTTCACATGTGGTATTTGCAGTAGGCCAGTATGTGCAGATCTCAGGTCACGTATAGGAACATATGAAGACAGACATTCAGTAAGGTACAGACGTGCTAGGTCGCTTAAAGCTTTAAAAACAAGTAAAAGAACTTTCAAATTTATCCTAGATAATACAGGTGACCAGTGAAGTTTTTTCAAAACAGGAATGATATTCTCTTTCTTGTATTTGTTAGGATCTGTGCTACTGCATTTCGAACAAGTAGTAAGGGATTTATTGTTTTCTTGGGAAGCCCACAAAACAGAGCATTATAATCATATCCACATCAATGTGAGCAATGGAGAAGTCAAATTAACGTGTCTAAATATCATCTAGTTCTATCCCAGGGAAGAGGGCTGTTGCCTACACAGACGACAAGACACAAAACGCTCAACTGTGCAAAACACGCATAAGGACATCAGTCAGGAGGAACAAGGTAAAGTGTTTTTTCTTCTTCACCATGGTCATGTAGTTTCACTCCAAGCACTGTCATATGAAATAACTGTGGAAACGACCTCCCCAACATTTTGGGTTGTTGCATTTTGCTTCAATGAATTTTAACCTTTTCTTTTAGACATTAAGAGGAAGGACACATTCACCCTTGGTAGAGATTCAGTTGTTCTATGAGATGTCAAGGTGAGAATTAACCACTTCAGGGATAAGTCAATCCACATAACTGAAAAAGGGGCAATGAACAGGATATGGGGATTTTGCTAGTTATAAAGTACAATAATCATCATTACATGATCTAAGACTACTGAAGTATAAGCTGTGTCCCTGACTGATTAATTAGCAAATTCATCTTTGTAGAGTGCAGCTACTATCTATTCAGTGGCATTTCCTTAAAACAATTGTATTCCCACATTCTGAATATGGAGTGAGATCATGTAGAGAATGTTGGACTTGTAATAACTAATTGAAGGATAATAATAATCAACGAAAGTGCTTAAAAGTATCAACAAATGCCTTCAAAGTACTTGACACGTACTTTGCTTTCAAAAGTGAAACATAATTAATGCTTACGTAAGATTTCTCTTGACTTCTCAGGAGTATACTAACTCCAAGGACAAGTAACATCACAAACCATTATTTAAGTGCTGATGTTGGAGCTGCAATACTACTACCAAGACAAAAAATGATACAGGTAACACTGCTTTCAGATTTCTAAGAATTGCTAAAATAGTATGTTTACAGAGCATTCAGAGTTGAGAATATGACAAGTTCCTACCATCTCAAACACTGCCAATCTAGAACAAAAAGAAAGTACTTGAACGCCTGCAGTAATCGAACACAAACCAGAACATATCAGTGCATGACAAGGAAATGTAGTCACAAAATGATTCTACCCTTTCAAGTCCCAAAAAGGACCGAGGAACTTACCGGAGGCGATACCTGGATTTCAAACAGAGTACAATGTAGCCACTGTAGGGGAGAAGATCACAGAGAGCTCTTCTCAGATTGCTCAGAGTCAGCCCCAGCACCCTGTCCTGACTGAAGCAGACAAAGTGGTCAAACAGGTAGGTAGAAATGAGTAAGGAACAGAGAGTATGGTTATTCTTGCATTGTTTTGTTCGTCTGTCAAAGAAAAGAGTGCTTCTGACTTTTGTCAATGTTCATCTTTATTTTAGGAGAAGAACAAACGGTGGTATCACACTTTGCTCAAGTGTATGATACCATGTGTGTACAGCAGACATCACCAAAGGAACAGGAGACACCTGAGTAGAGAACAAGAATATGAAAAGACTGATGAAAAAAAGCACCAGGAGAAATCCATTGAATATGCACAATCTCGTCCAGTATTTCAATGAAAAGTTTCAGTGTTGTTTTTAGTGTCGTCGTATTGCATACATTTAAAACAATGTGTCTTGTTTAATGAACAATTTCATTTACTTTAGTAAAAAGTGTTGTTTACTGTAGTCCTAGCATGGATGCAATTGTTAGAAAAAACGGGAATGAAAAACTGAATGTTTCATACAATATGGGTTTGTGTTAACCCACACACCTAAGTGAAATGTTTGATTACGTTTACAAGACATAACACATAGTTCAGTTGAGTGTGAAAGGGAACAACAGAGAAAGTCACAAACAAAACATTTGTGAAGGACTTGATGAATGTTTTTTCTTTAGAAATGACAAAAAATAAAGAATTTTTCAACAAGATGTCTTTCTATAGCGAGTTTCATTTGAGATAGTCTTTTCTTAGAAGTGCAAGAGTGGTATTCCCTACAACTTATTCCCCAATTTGATCATTCTCAGAAATTAGGAGACGGAAACCACACCTACTGTAATATTAGACCTTGTAACAAGGCAACTAGGTTTCAATGGCTTAAAAGGTGCAGAAAGAGGCTCATGTATAATGACCTCCAGTGTCCCACAGGTTTCCCAAATCATTTCTTACACTATGGAAAAAGAGGAAATAAAGTGTCTACAGAAAGCGTATACCCCCTTGAACTTTGTTCAGTTTGTTGCGCCAGTGCCAGAGTTTCATGCAATTAAATGAGGACCTCTATCTCACACCACATATGTTATACTTTCAATGGGAAAAAAGGAAATATTACAATTGTATACATTTTCACCCACATGTTAATATTTGGTAGAAGCCCTTTTCACAGCAATTTCAGCTGTGAGTCTGTTGGTAATGGGCTCCACCACCTCTGCACCAACAAGATTTGATAATATTTGAGAATTTCAGAAGTCTGTCTGGTTTAGCTGAAGAATCAGCTAAGGTAAGTTTCAGGAAGAGCATCTGATTTCTTTCAATAAAGCAGAACAGAGAAAAAACACACAATACAAAATCATGAGAATTTGTATCCATATGACACTTTGACTCGAATACTTTTATCAGACCTACACAGAGTATATACCGTACACACTTTTTCAGCCCAGGTTTATACATTTGGATCTGCCATTTGTAGGTGTTAAGGAACAAGTAATAGGTTTATTCCATGCTGGAATAATCAGCATGGAATAAACCTATTACTTGTTCCTTTGCAGCCTACGCATGCTGACGCAGCTACCCACCCATTTGTAGGTGTTTTTGTGTCTTAGCTCAACACTGTGAAACCTGTAGTTACAAACATGGAGGATGAAGACATGAAGACATATATTGTACCTCTGACCGGCCTACCTTCCAAGAGGTGAAAGATGAAACTTTTCCTTTATCGTCAACTCAGTGAATGTCTCTAAACTTTCGAAAGCTGTAACAAAGAATAAGTTAAAAAACTTATTTTCATTGGACCCACAGAAAAGTCAAAGTTGTCCATAGAAATGCCCGTCTAAATCAGAAATCTACAGCACAAAGGCAGTGGCCTTTCGGGACATAAAAATGAAATCAGACTTTACTCAGACGAATTGCCCTTGGTCACGGACATCTTGCTATCAGTCACTACAAAGATGTTTTCTCTCGTGCCATGGCTTGCCTGACTTGCTTCTTCTGCTGGATGGCTTCTGGTCGCTGGTCAGGATCGACAGCCAGCATGTCCTGGAGCAGTGTCCTTAGCTCCGTGCTTATGGCTCTATTTACTTTCAGGGGGATGTGGAACTGCAGCCAGGGGTTCTCATCCAGGGCCTCTCCAACAGGCCCTGACAGACATATGCTCCTGTATCGGAAACACACTTTAGTTCAATTCTAAAATATTTCTCATAGGACTGAAGGAACCTTTCTAAAGATTCACATCTCTAAAGATCTAACCTGGACTGTGAACACTGACTCTATCATGAAGAAGGCTCAGCAGCGCCTCTATTTCTTAAGGTGCCTCAAGCGATGGGGGATGCCAATACATGTGTTGGTGAACTTCTACCGCTGCACTATCGAGAGCGTCCTCACCAACGGGATCACCGTGTGGTATGGCAACACCTCTTCGCGAGAAAGAAAGGCACTGCAGAGAATGGTCAATATGGCCCAGAAGATCATTGGCTGCGGTCTCACCGAGATTAAACAGCTCTATGAGGACCGCTGCCGTGGTAGAATTCTGGCCATCACAGAGGACAGTCACCACCCCGGGCATGAGCTCTTCCCCCCACTGCCCTCAGGCAAGAGATATAAGAGCATACGGACACTTACCACTAGATTCTTCAATAGCTTCTATCCACAAGCAGTGAGACTGGCGAACACATTTAGCCATCCCCCTCGGACCACACCCACACCATCACCATCTACCTCATTGTAATTTATTTATTGTACGTCTCCAGTCATTGTTTACATGTCTGTATTGTTTACATTCAAACTGCCTGCATGTTTACTTGCACATTGTCTATTGTTTGCACATTGTCTTGATGCACTGTTTGCACTTTGTTTTGTTTTTACACTTGTTTTACAATCGAGAGACTTTCTGTAAGTAAGAATTCCATTGTACCAGTACCGGTTACATATGGCAATAAAGTTCAAGTTCAAGTTCAAGTTCTTTGCCTGTTAAGAGTTAACAATTAGGTCCTCAAGAACTGTTTTACGGTTTTCTACACTCCTGGCTGGCCAAGGTCTCTTTAAGGTCTCTTAAGTGGAGGTGTAACTCATGTATCCTACATGTGATTTAGCAACATGAAAGGGAATAGCTTCTTATCGGATTATGGTCTTGGTTAACTGCCTAAGGCTGACCTAAGTGCCTAACTTTCTGACTTTCTTTATACCTTATATGTTAAGAAGCTTCTTCTGACCAATCAGAAATGTATGCTTTATGTATGAACATTTTGCTCATCAAAGTGAGTGAGAGACAAGGTTAACAGAAATTAGCCACGGCAGTAAATGACAGCATATTTTTGGGTTCTTAAATGGTCTCTACCTGGCACACCTGCAGTGCAAACTGACACACACTGTTTAGAGAAACAGCTACTCTATTACTAATATTAATGAAACATTTCTTATTCTATGGAACAAAAACAAACAGTAAAACTAAAACACAGATCTCTTAGCTTCCTATTTCATGAACCAGATGACTGAATGACCAAGCCTAACTAGTAGCCAGAACCCCAGTTAACCCTCCGTAACACAAAGTTTAACCACACGACAGGAACTCTTTCAAACTGAGTGAAAATCATAAATGGATCCATAACTTTACATCAATTTACTATGTTGTGCCAATACCTGCATTTACATTTAGAACGAATGATGTCATAGAACCAGCATCACACCAGTTCCAGGTGTCTCCAAGGAGACAACAGAACTTCAGTTGTGTTTGCTAAAATACACACTTTGAAACATACTGTAACACTTAGTTAACATGTGTGGTTTAGTTGAAGAATCGGCTAAGGTAAGTTTCAGGGTTTAATGGTGGGATGGCACCTGTGCTTTTTTCCCCCAACCGCTAGAATATGATTCGCACCAAACCCAAAAGAAATACTGCACAGTTCAGGAACTTCATCAACCTAGCAACTGTAAAATAAGCTTACAAACAACTGAATTGAAATGCCAAAAAGTTCAGAGAAAGGCACAAACTATGTTTACTTGGAGTTTACAAAATTAAAGCTAACTAAAACTGTAATGATAAACAATCATGCTGCCAATGGACAGAGAAATATCATGTTTTTTGAATAATGTATTATTTGTTACATAGGAACCCAGTATAAGGGAATCCCTTGCGATCCTGTCTGCAGAGATAAAGGTAAGTATTGTTTTCTCTTTAGCTCTGTCACTCCAAGAAATATAATGAACATACATATATTTGCCAATCTTTTCATAGTAATCCAAACAACTCTGCGTGTATCTGACATTTGTAATATTTATCTACCGCAGTATAACTCTTCTGGCAAGGCGATTGGTATTGTACCTTGAAAGAAAACTGATTGGAAATGTCATGTACTCTATGGTTTCTATTGATGTCAAGTGGCAAATGTTGACTGGTGATGTTATGTGAATCTTAGGAAATGGTCATTTTTCAATCGAGTCTATGTTTCTCAGAATTTGAGACAGAGAGGTCAATCTCTGCAATCCGAGCTGAGGGCATTTCTTGGAATGGAAAGGTAAGAGCAACGTGTTCTTTGATATTCTCTTAAGACTCTTCGCCAGATTTAACGATGAAAAATGTAAATAATAATAACAAACATTATTTTATATAGTGCCTTGAAAGGTTGCTTCTTTACAGAATGACAAAACCAACTACAATAAATAATACACAAGATATGCATGATGACAATACACAGTTAGAGGAGACAGTAGATGGTCATTGTCAGTGTATTCTGAAGGTAGTTTTCCAATTTCTTGGAACGGGGTAAAAGAGGCCACCTCTACTAGAATCTTTGTCCTAACCAAAAATGTAACAAAGTATAATAATAATATTAAAAATAATAATAATAAACTTTATCTATAGAGCACCTTTCATACAAATAGTGCTTTGGTGCTTTAAAAACCAAGCGTAAAGATAAAATATTAAAATTGAGAGATATACTTTCAGTTGTAAAGGAAAATACAGCAATACAGTAAAACAACATACATGTCAATTAAATAAATAAAAATTAGGAAAGTCGTAATAAAATAAGAACAATTAAAGAGAACTAAAAAAAGAAACAGAAATAGAAAGAACAAAGAACCACTTTAACTTAAAGCAACATTTTCAAATGTTTTTTTAAAACAATGTACCGAGCTTGACTGCCTAATAAAAAGTGGAAGTGAGTTTCATAATTTAGAAGCATAAAAACAAAAAGCAGCCTCTCCACTCTTTCTGCATTTCACATGTGGTATTTGCAGTAGGCCAGTATGTGCAGATCTCAGGTCACGTATAGGAACATATGAAGACAGAAATTCAGTAAGGTACAGACGTGCTAGGTCGCTTAAAGCTTTAAAAACAAGTAAAAGAACTTTCAAATTTATTTCAAAACAGGAATGATATTCTCTTTCTTGTATTTGTTAGGATCTGTGCTACTGCATTTCAAACAAGTAGTAAGGGATTTATTGTTTTCTTGGGAAGCCCACAAAACAGAGCATTATAATCATATCCACATCAATGTGAGCAATGGAGAAGTCAAATTAACGTGTCTAAATATCATCTAGTTCTATCCCAGGGAAGAGGGCTGTTGCCTACACAGACGACAAGACACAAAACGCTCAACTGTCCAAAACACGCATAAGGACATCAGTCAGGAGGAACAAGGTAAAGTGTTTTTTCTTCTTCACCATGGTCATGTAGTTTCACTCCAAGCACTGTCATATGAAATAACTGTGGAAACGACCTCCCCAACATTTTGGGTTGTTGCATTTTGCTTCAATGAATTTTAACCTTTTCTTTTAGACATTAAGAGGAAGGACACATTCACCCTTGGTAGAGATTCAGTTGTTCTATGAGATGTCAAGGTGAGAATTAACCACTTCAGGGATAAGTCAATCCACATAACTGAAAAAGGGGCAATGAACAGGATATGGGGATTTTGCTAGTTATAAAGTACAATAATCATCATTACATGATCTAAGACTACTGAAGTATAAGCTGTGTCCCTGACTGATTAATTAGCAAATTCATCTTTGTAGAGTGCAGCTACTATCTATTCAGTGGCATTTCCTTAAAACAATTGTATTCCCACATTCTGAATATGGAGTGAGATCATGTAGAGAATGTTGGACTTGTAATAACTAATTGAAGGATAATAATAATCAACGAAAGTGCTTAAAAGTATCAACAAATGCCTTCAAAGTACTTGACACGTACTTTGCTTTCAAAAGTGAAACATAATTAATGCTTACGTAAGATTTCTCTTGACTTCTCAGGAGTATACTAACTCCAAGGACAAGTAACATCACAAACCATTATTTAAGTGCTGATGTTGGAGCTGCAATACTACTACCAAGACAAAAAATGATACAGGTAACACTGCTTTCAGATTTCTAAGAATTGCTAAAATAGTATGTTTACAGAGCATTCAGAGTTGAGAATATGACAAGTTCCTACCATCTCAAACACTGCCAATCTAGAACAAAAAGAAAGTACTTGAACGCCTGCAGTAATCGAACACAAACCAGAACATATCAGTGCATGACAAGGAAATGTAGTCACAAAATGATTCTACCCTTTCAAGTCCCAAAAAGGACCGAGGAACTTACCGGAGGCGATACCTGGATTTCAAACAGAGTACAATGTAGCCACTGTAGGGGAGAAGATCACAGAGAGCTCTTCTCAGATTGCTCAGAGTCAGCCCCAGCACCCTGTCCTGACTGAAGCAGACAAAGTGGTCAAACAGGTAGGTAGAAATGAGTAAGGAACAGAGAGTATGGTTATTCTTGCATTGTTTTGTTCGTCTGTCAAAGAAAAGAGTGCTTCTGACTTTTGTCAATGTTCATCTTTATTTTAGGAGAAGAACAAACGGTGGTATCACACTTTGCTCAAGTGTATGATACCATGTGTGTACAGCAGACATCACCAAAGGAACAGGAGACACCTGAGTAGAGAACAAGAATATGAAAAGACTGATGAAAAAAAGCACCAGGAGAAATCCATTGAATATGCACAATCTCGTCCAGTATTTCAATGAAAAGTTTCAGTGTTGTTTTTAGTGTCGTCGTATTGCATACATTTAAAACAATGTGTCTTGTTTAATGAACAATTTCATTTACTTTAGTAAAAAGTGTTGTTTACTGTAGTCCTAGCATGGATGCAATTGTTAGAAAAAACGGGAATGAAAAACTGAATGTTTCATACAATATGGGTTTGTGTTAACCCACACACCTAAGTGAAATGTTTGATTACGTTTACAAGACATAACACATAGTTCAGTTGAGTGTGAAAGGGAACAACAGAGAAAGTCACAAACAAAACATTTGTGAAGGACTTGATGAATGTTTTTTCTTTAGAAATGACAAAAAATAAAGAATTTTTCAACAAGATGTCTTTCTATAGCGAGTTTCATTTGAGATAGTCTTTTCTTAGAAGTGCAAGAGTGGTATTCCCTACAACTTATTCCCCAATTTGATCATTCTCAGAAATTAGGAGACGGAAACCACACCTACTGTAATATTAGACCTTGTAACAAGGCAACTAGGTTTCAATGGCTTAAAAGGTGCAGAAAGAGGCTCATGTATAATGACCTCCAGTGTCCCACAGGTTTCCCAAATCATTTCTTACACTATGGAAAAAGAGGAAATAAAGTGTCTACAGAAAGCGTATACCCCCTTGAACTTTGTTCAGTTTGTTGCGCCAGTGCCAGAGTTTCATGCAATTAAATGAGGACCTCTATCTCACACCACATATGTTATACTTTCAATGGGAAAAAAGGAAATATTACAATTGTATACATTTTCACCCACATGTTAATATTTGGTAGAAGCCCTTTTCACATCAATTTCAGCTGTGAGTCTGTTGGTAATGGGCTCCACCACCTCTGCACCAACAAGATTTGATAATATTTGAGAATTTCAGAAGTCTGTCTGGTTTAGCTGAAGAATCAGCTAAGGTAAGTTTCAGGAAGAGCATCTGATTTCTTTCAATAAAGCAGAACAGAGAAAAAACACACAATACAAAATCATGAGAATTTGTATCCATATGACACTTTGACTCGAATACTTTTATCAGACCTACACAGAGTATATACTGTACACACTTTTTCAGCCCAGGTTTATACATTTGGATCTGCCATTTGTAGGTGTTTTTGTGTCTTAGCTCAACACTGTGAAACCTGTAGTTACAAACATGGAGGATGAAGACATGAAGACATATATTGTACCTCTGACCGGCCTACCTTCCAAGAGGTGAAAGATGAAACTTTTCCTTTATCGTCAACTCAGTGAATGTCTCTAAACTTTCGAAAGCTGTAACAAAGAATAAGTTAAAAAACTTATTTTCATTGGACCCACAGAAAAGTCAAAGTTGTCCATAGAAATGCCCGTCTAAATCAGAAATCTACAGCACAAAGGCAGTGGCCTTTCGGGACATAAAAATGAAATCAGACTTTACTCAGACGAATTGCCCTTGGTCACGGACATCTTGCTATCAGTCACTACAAAGATGTTTTCTCTCGTGCCATGGCTTGCCTGACTTGCTTCTTCTGCTGGATGGCTTCTGGTCGCTGGTCAGGATCGACAGCCAGCATGTCCTGGAGCAGTGTCCTTAGCTCCGTGCTTATGGCTCTATTTACTTTCAGGGGGATGTGGAACTGCAGCCAGGGGTTCTCATCCAGGGCCTCTCCAACAGGCCCTGACAGACATATGCTCCTGTATCGGAAACACACTTTAGTTCAATTCTAAAATATTTCTCATAGGACTGAAGGAACCTTTCTAAAGATTCACATCTCTAAAGATCTAACCTGGACTGTGAACACTGACTCTATCATGAAGAAGGCTCAGCAGCGCCTCTATTTCTTAAGGTGCCTCAAGCGATGGGGGATGCCAATACATGTGTTGGTGAACTTCTACCGCTGCACTATCGAGAGCGTCCTCACCAACGGGATCACCGTGTGGTATGGCAACACCTCTTCGCGAGAAAGAAAGGCACTGCAGAGAATGGTCAATATGGCCCAGAAGATCATTGGCTGCGGTCTCACCGAGATTAAACAGCTCTATGAGGACCGCTGCCGTGGTAGAATTCTGGCCATCACAGAGGACAGTCACCACCCCGGGCATGAGCTCTTCCCCCCACTGCCCTCAGGCAAGAGATATAAGAGCATACGGACACTTACCACTAGATTCTTCAATAGCTTCTATCCACAAGCAGTGAGACTGGCGAACACATTTAGCCATCCCCCTCGGACCACACCCACACCATCACCATCTACCTCATTGTAATTTATTTATTGTACGTCTCCAGTCATTGTTTACATGTCTGTATTGTTTACATTCAAACTGCCTGCATGTTTACTTGCACATTGTCTATTGTTTGCACATTGTCTTGATGCACTGTTTGCACTTTGTTTTGTTTTTACACTTGTTTTACAATCGAGAGACTTTCTGTAAGTAAGAATTCCATTGTACCAGTACCGGTTACATATGGCAATAAAGTTCAAGTTCAAGTTCAAGTTCAAGTTCTTTGCCTGTTAAGAGTTAACAATTAGGTCCTCAAGAACTATTTTACGGTTTTCTACACTCCTGGCTGGCCAAGGTCTCTTTAAGGTCTCTTAAGTGGAGGTGTAACTCATGTATCCTACATGTGATTTAGCAACATGAAAGGGAATAGCTTCTTATCGGATTATGGTCTTGGTTAACTGCCTAAGGCTGACCTAAGTGCCTAACTTTCTGACTTTCTTTATACCTTATATGTTAAGAAGCTTCTTCTGACCAATCAGAAATGTATGCTTTATGTATGAACATTTTGCTCATCAAAGTGAGTGAGAGACAAGGTTAACAGAAATTAGCCACGGCAGTAAATGACAGCATATTTTTGGGTTCTTAAATGGTCTCTACCTGGCACACCTGCAGTGCAAACTGACACACACTGTTTAGAGAAACAGCTACTCTATTACTAATATTAATGAAACATTTCTTATTCTATGGAACAAAAACAAACAGTAAAACTAAAACACAGATCTCTTAGCTTCCTATTTCATGAACCAGATGACTGAATGAGCAAGCCTAACTAGTAGCCAGAACCCCAGTTAACCCTCCGTAACACAAAGTTTAACCACACGACAGGAACTCTTTCAAACTGAGTGAAAATCATAAATGGATCCATAACTTTACATCAATTTACTATGTTGTGCCAATACCTGCATTTACTTTTAGAACGAATGATGTCATAGAACCAGCATCACACCAGTTCCAGGTGTCTCCAAGGAGACAACAGAACTTCAGTTGTGTTTGCTAAAATACACACTTTGAAACATACTGTAACACTTAGTTAACATGTCTGGTTTAGTTGAAGAATCGGCTAAGGTAAGTTTCAGGGTTTAATGGTGGGATGGCACCTGTGCTTTTTTCCCCCAACCGCTAGAATATGATTCGCACCAAACCCAAAAGAAATACTGCACAGTTCAGGAACTTCATCAACCTAGCAACTGTAAAATAAGCTTACAAACAACTGAATTGAAATGCCAAAAAGTTCAGAGAAAGGCACTAACTATGTTTACTTGGGGTTTACAAAATTAAAGCTAACTAAAACTGTAATGATAAACAATCATGCTGCCAATGGACAGAGAAATATCATGTTTTTTGAATAATGTATTATTTGTTACATAGGAACCCAGTATAAGGGAATCCCTTGCGATCCTGTCTGCAGAGATAAAGGTAAGTATTTTTTTCTCTTTAGCTCTGTCACTCCAAGAAATATAATGAACATAAATATATTTGCCAATCTTTTCATAGTAATCCAAACAACTCTGCGTGTATCTGACATTTGTAATATTTATCTACCGCAGTATAACTCTTCTGGCAAGGCGATTGGTATTGTACCTTGAAAGAAAACTGATTGGAAATGTCATGTACTCTATGGTTTCTATTGATGTCAAGTGGCAAATGTTGACTGGTGATGTTATGTGAATCTTAGGAAATGGTCATTTTTCAATCGAGTCTATGTTTCTCAGAATTTGAGACAGAGAGGTCAATCTCTGCAATCCGAGCTGAGGGCATTTCTTGGAATGGAAAGGTAAGAGCAACGTGTTCTTTGATATTCTCTTAAGACTCTTCGCCAGATTTAACGATGAAAAATGTAAATAATAATAACAAACATTATTTTATATAGTGCCTTGAAAGGTGGCTTCTTTACAGAATGACAAAACCAACTACAATAAATAATACACAAGATATGCATGATGACAATACACAGTTAGAGGAGACAGTAGATGGTCATTGTCAGTGTATTCTGAAGGTAGTTTTCCAATTTTTTGGAACGGGGTAAAAGAGGCCACCTCTACTAGAATCTTTGTCCTAACCAAAAATGTAACAAAGTATAATAATAATATTAAAAATAATAATGATAAACTTTATCTATAGAGCACCTTTCATACAAATAGTGCTTTGGTGCTTTAAAAACCAAGCGTAAAGATAAAATATTAAAATTGAGAGATATACTTTCAGTTGTAAAGGAAAATACAGCAATACAGTAAAGCAACATACATGTCAATTAAATAAATAAAAATTAGGAAAGTCGTAATAAAATAAGAACAATTAAAGAGAACTAAAAAAAGAAACAGAAATAGAAAGAACAAAGAACCACTTTAACTAAAAGCAACATTTTCAAATGTTTTTTAAAACAATGTACCGAGCTTGACTGCCTAATAAAAAGTGGAAGTGAGTTTCATAATTTAGAAGCATAAAAACAAAAAGCAGCCTCTCCACTCTTTCTGCATTTCACATGTGGTATTTGCAGTAGGCCAGTATGTGCAGATCTCAGGTCACGTATAGGAACATATGAAGACAGACATTCAGTAAGGTACAGACGTGCTAGGTACGCTTAAAGCTTTAAAAACAAGTAAAAGAACTTTCAAATTTATCCTAGATAATACAGGTGACCAGTGAAGTTTTTTCAAAACAGGAATGATATTCTCTTTCTTGTATTTGTTAGGATCTGTGCTACTGCATTTCGAACAAGTAGTAAGGGATTTATTGTTTTCTTGGGAAGCCCACAAAACAGAGCATTATAATCATATCCACATCAATGTGAGCAATGGAGAAGTCAAATTAATGTGTCTAAATATCATCTAGTTCTATCCCAGGGAAGAGGGCTGTTGCCTACACAGACGACAAGACACAAAACGCTCAACTGTGCAAAACACGCATAAGGACATCAGTCAGGAGGAACAAGGTAAAGTGTTTTTTCTTCTTCACCATGGTCATGTAGTTTCACTCCAAGCACTGTCATATGAAATAACTGTGGAAACGACCTCCCCAACATTTTGGGTTGTTGCATTTTGCTTCAATGAATTTTAACCTTTTCTTTTAGACATTAAGAGGAAGGACACATTCACCCTTGGTAGAGATTCAGTTGTTCTATGAGATGTCAAGGTGAGAATTAACCACTTCAGGGATAAGTCAATCCACATAACTGAAAAAGGGGCAATGAACAGGATATGGGGATTTTGCTAGTTATAAAGTACAATAATCATCATTACATGATCTAAGACTACTGAAGTATAAGCTGTGTCCCTGACTGATTAATTAGCAAATTCATCTTTGTAGAGTGCAGCTACTATCTATTCAGTGGCATTTCCTTAAAACAATTGTATTCCCACATTCTGAATATGGAGTGAGATCATGTAGAGAATGTTGGACTTGTAATAACTAATTGAAGGATAATAATAATCAACAAAAGTGCTTAAAAGTATCAACAAATGCCTTCAAAGTACTTGACACGTACTTTGCTTTCAAAAGTGAAACATAATTAATGCTTACGTAAGATTTCTCTTGACTTCTCAGGAGTATACTAACTCCAAGGACAAGTAACATCACAAACCATTATTTAAGTGCTGATGTTGGAGCTGCAATACTACTACCAAGACAAAAAATGATACAGGTAACACTGCTTTCAGATTTCTAAGAATTGCTAAAATAGTATGTTTACAGAGCATTCAGAGTTGAGAATATGACAAGTTCCTACCATCTCAAACACTGCCAATCTAGAACAAAAAGAAAGTACTTGAACGCCTACAGTAATGGAACACAAACCAGAACATATCAGTGCATGACAAGGAAATGTAGTCACAAAATGATTCTACCCTTTCAAGTCCCAAAAAGGACCGAGGAACTTACCGGAGGCGATACCTGGATTTCAAACAGAGTACAATGTAGCCACTGTAGGGGAGAAGATCACAGAGAGCTCTTCTCAGATTGCTCAGAGTCAGCCCCAGCACCCTGTCCTGACTGAAGCAGACAAAGTGGTCAAACAGGCAGGTAGAAATGAGTAAGGAACAGAGAGTATGGTTATTCTTGCATTGTTTTGTTCGTCTGTCAAAGAAAAGAGTGCTTCTGACTTTTGTCAATGTTCATCTTTATTTTAGGAGAAGAACAAACGGTGGTATCACACTTTGCTCAAGTGTATGATACCATGTGTGTACAGCAGACATCACCAAAGGAACAGGAGACACCTGAGTAGAGAACAAGAATATGAAAAGACTGATGAAAAAAAGCACCAGGAGAAATCCATTGAATATGCACAATCTCGTCCAGTATTTCAATGAAAAGTTTCAGTGTTGTTTTTAGTGTCGTCGTATTGCATACATTTAAAACAATGTGTCTTGTTTAATGAACAATTTCATTTACTTTAGTAAAAAGTGTTGTTTACTGTAGTCCTAGCATGGATGCAATTGTTAGAAAAAACTTGAATGAAAAACTGAATGTTTCATACAATATGGGTTTGTGTTAACCCACACACCTAAGTGAAATGTTTGATTACGTTTACAAGACATAACACATAGTTCAGTTGAGTGTGAAAGGGAACAACAGAGAAAGTCACAAACAAAACATTTGTGAAGGACTTGATGAATGTTTTTTCTTTAGAAATGACAAAAAATAAAGAATTTTTCAACAAGATGTCTTTCTATAGCGAGTTTCATTTGAGATAGTCTTTTCTTAGAAGTGCAAGAGTGGTATTCCCTACAACTTATTCCCCAATTTGATCATTCTCAGAAATTAGGAGACGGAAACCACACCTACTGTAATATTAGACCTTGTAACAAGGCAACTAGGTTTCAATGGCTTAAAAGGTGCAGAAAGAGGCTCATGTATAATGACCTCCAGTGTCCCACAGGTTTCCCAAATCATTTCTTAGAGTATGGAAAAAGAGGAAATAAAGTGTCTACAGAAAGCGTATACCCCCTTGAACTTTGTTCAGTTTGTTGCGCCAGTGCCCGAGTTTCATGCAATTAAATGAGGACCTCTATCTCACACCACATATGTTATACTTTCAATGGGAAAAAAGGAAATATTACAATTGTATACATTTTCACCCACATGTTAATATTTGGTAGAAGCCCTTTTCACATCAATTTCAGCTGTGAGTCTGTTGGTAATGGGCTCCACCACCTCTGCACCAACAAGATTTGATAATATTTGAGAATTTCAGAAGTCTGTCTGGTTTAGCTGAAGAATCAGCTAAGGTAAGTTTCAGGAAGAGCATCTGATTTCTTTCAATAAAGCAGAACAGAGAAAAAACACACAATACAAAATCATGAGAATTTGTATCCATATGACACTTTGACTCGAATACTTTTATCAGACCTACACAGAGTATATACTGTACACACTTTTTCAGCCCAGGTTTATACATTTGGATCTGCCATTTGTAGGTGTTTTTGTGTCTTAGCTCAACACTGTGAAACCTGTAGTTACAAACATGGAGGATGAAGACATGAAGACATATATTGTACCTCTGACCGGCCTACCTTCCAAGAGGTGAAAGATGAAACTTTTCCTTTATCGTCAACTCAGTGAATGTCTCTAAACTTTCGAAAGCTGTAACAAAGAATAAGTTAAAAAACTTATTTTCATTGGACCCACAGAAAAGTCAAAGTTGTCCATAGAAATGCCCGTCTAAATCAGAAATCTACAGCACAAAGGCAGTGGCCTTTCGGGACATAAAAATGAAATCAGACTTTACTCAGACGAATTGCCCTTGGTCACGGACATCTTGCTATCAGTCACTACAAAGATGTTTTCTCTCGTGCCATGGCTTGCCTGACTTGCTTCTTCTGCTGGATGGCTTCTGGTCGCTGGTCAGGATCGACAGCCAGCATGTCCTGGAGCAGTGTCCTTAGCTCCGTGCTTATGGCTCTATTTACTTTCAGGGGGATGTGGAACTGCAGCCAGGGGTTCTCATCCAGGGCCTCTCCAACAGGCCCTGACAGACATATGCTCCTGTATCGGAAACACACTTTAGTTCAATTCTAAAATATTTCTCATAGGACTGAAGGAACCTTTCTAAAGATTCACATCTCTAAAGATCTAACCTGGACTGTGAACACTGACTCTATCATGAAGAAGGCTCAGCAGCGCCTCTATTTCTTAAGGTGCCTCAAGCGATGGGGGATGCCAATACATGTGTTGGTGAACTTCTACCGCTGCACTATCGAGAGCGTCCTCACCAACGGGATCACCGTGTGGTATGGCAACACCTCTTCGCGAGAAAGAAAGGCACTGCAGAGAATGGTCAATATGGCCCAGAAGATCATTGGCTGCGGTCTCACCGAGATTAAACAGCTCTATGAGGACCGCTGCCGTGGTAGAATTCTGGCCATCACAGAGGACAGTCACCACCCCGGGCATGAGCTCTTCCCCCCACTGCCCTCAGGCAAGAGATATAAGAGCATACGGACACTTACCACTAGATTCTTCAATAGCTTCTATCCACAAGCAGTGAGACTGGCGAACACATTTAGCCATCCCCCTCGGACCACACCCACACCATCACCATCTACCTCATTGTAATTTATTTATTGTACGTCTCCAGTCATTGTTTACATGTCTGTATTGTTTACATTCAAACTGCCTGCATGTTTACTTGCACATTGTCTATTGTTTGCACATTGTCTTGATGCACTGTTTGCACTTTGTTTTGTTTTTACACTTGTTTTACAATCGAGAGACTTTCTGTAAGTAAGAATTCCATTGTACCAGTACCGGTTACATATGGCAATAAAGTTCAAGTTCAAGTTCAAGTTCAAGTTCTTTGCCTGTTAAGAGTTAACAATTAGGTCCTCAAGAACTGTTTTACGGTTTTCTACACTCCTGGCTGGCCAAGGTCTCTTTAAGGTCTCTTAAGTGGAGGTGTAACTCATGTATCCTACATGTGATTTAGCAACATGAAAGGGAATAGCTTCTTATCGGATTATGGTCTTGGTTAACTGCCTAAGGCTGACCTAAGTGCCTAACTTTCTGACTTTCTTTATACCTTATATGTTAAGAAGCTTCTTCTGACCAATCAGAAATGTATGCTTTATGTATGAACATTTTGCTCATCAAAGTGAGTGAGAGACAAGGTTAACAGAAATTAGCCACGGCAGTAAATGACAGCATATTTTTGGGTTCTTAAATGGTCTCTACCTGGCACACCTGCAGTGCAAACTGACACACACTGTTTAGAGAAACAGCTACTCTATTACTAATATTAATGAAACATTTCTTATTCTATGGAACAAAAACAAACAGTAAAACTAAAACACAGATCTCTTAGCTTCCTATTTCATGAACCAGATGACTGAATGACCAAGCCTAACTAGTAGCCAGAACCCCAGTTAACCCTCCGTAACACAAAGTTTAACCACACGACAGGAACTCTTTCAAACTGAGTGAAAATCATAAATGGATCCATAACTTTACATCAATTTACTATGTTGTGCCAATACCTGCATTTACATTTAGAACGAATGATGTCATAGAACCAGCATCACACCAGTTCCAGGTGTCTCCAAGGAGACAACAGAACTTCAGTTGTGTTTGCTAAAATACACACTTTGAAACATACTGTAACACTTAGTTAACATGTCTGGTTTAGTTGAAGAATCGGCTAAGGTAAGTTTCAGGGTTTAATGGTGGGATGGCACCTGTGCTTTTTTCCCCCAACCGCTAGAATATGATTCGCACCAAACCCAAAAGAAATACTGCACAGTTCAGGAACTTCATCAACCTAGCAACTGTAAAATAAGCTTACAAACAACTGAATTGAAATGCCAAAAAGTTCAGAGAAAGGCACAAACTATGTTTACTTGGGGTTTACAAAATTAAAGCTAACTAAAACTGTAATGATAAACAATCATGCTGCCAATGGACAGAGAAATATCATGTTTTTTGAATAATGTATTATTTGTTACATAGGAACCCAGTATAAGGGAATCCCTTGCGATCCTGTCTGCAGAGAAAAAGGTAAGTATTTTTTTCTCTTTAGCTCTGTCACTCCAAGAAATATAATGAACATAAATATATTTGCCAATCTTTTCATAGTAATCCAAACAACTCTGCGTGTATCTGACATTTGTAATATTTATCTACCGCAGTATAACTCTTCTGGCAAGGCGATTGGTATTGTACCTTGAAAGAAAACTGATTGGAAATGTCATGTACTCTATGGTTTCTATTGATGTCAAGTGGCAAATGTTGACTGGTGATGTTATGTGAATCTTAGGAAATGGTCATTTTTCAATCGAGTCTATGTTTCTCAGAATTTGAGACAGAGAGGTCAATCTCTGCAATCCGAGCTGAGGGCATTTCTTGGAATGGAAAGGTAAGAGCAACGTGTTCTTTGATATTCTCTTAAGACTCTTCGCCAGATTTAACGATGAAAAATGTAAATAATAATAACAAACATTATTTTATATAGTGCCTTGAAAGGTGGCTTCTTTACAGAATGACAAAACCAACTACAATAAATAATACACAAGATATGCATGATGACAATACACAGTTAGAGGAGACAGTAGATGGTCATTGTCAGTGTATTCTGAAGGTAGTTTTCCAATTTTTTGGAACGGGGTAAAAGAGGCCACCTCTACTAGAATCTTTGTCCTAACCAAAAATGTAACAAAGTATAATAATAATATTAAAAATAATAATAATAAACTTTATCTATAGAGCACCTTTCATACAAATAGTGCTTTGGTGCTTTAAAAACCAAGCGTAAAAATAAAATATTAAAATTGAGAGATATACTTTCAGTTGTAAAGGAAAATACAGCAATACAGTAAAGCAACATACATGTCAACTAAATAAATAAAAATTAGGAAAGTCGTAATAAAATAAGAACAATTAAAGAGAACTAAAAAAAGAAACAGAAATAGAAAGAACAAAGAACCACTTTAACTTAAAGCAACATTTTCAAATGTTTTTTTAAAACAATGTACCGAGCTTGACTGCCTAATAAAAAGTGGAAGTGAGTTTCATAATTTAGAAGCATAAAAACAAAAAGCAGCCTCTCCACTCTTTCTGCATTTCACATGTGGTATTTGCAGTAGGCCAGTATGTGCAGATCTCAGGTCACGTATAGGAACATATGAAGACAGACATTCAGTAAGGTACAGACGTGCTAGGTCGCTTAAAGCTTTAAAAACAAGTAAAAGAACTTTCAAATTTATCCTAGATAATACAGGTGACCAGTGAAGTTTTTTCAAAACAGGAATGATATTCTCTTTCTTGTATTTGTTAGGATCTGTGCTACTGCATTTCGAACAAGTAGTAAGGGATTTATTGTTTTCTTGGGAAGCCCACAAAACAGAGCATTATAATCATATCCACATCAATGTGAGCAATGGAGAAGTCAAATTAACGTGTCTAAATATCATCTAGTTCTATCCCAGGGAAGAGGGCTGTTGCCTACACAGACGACAAGACACAAAACGCTCAACTGTGCAAAACACGCATAAGGACATCAGTCAGGAGGAACAAGGTAAAGTGTTTTTTCTTCTTCACCATGGTCATGTAGTTTCACTCCAAGCACTGTCATATGAAATAACTGTGGAAACGACCTCCCCAACATTTTGGGTTGTTGCATTTTGCTTCAATGAATTTTAACCTTTTCTTTTAGACATTAAGAGGAAGGACACATTCACCCTTGGTAGAGATTCAGTTGTTCTATGAGATGTCAAGGTGAGAATTAACCACTTCAGGGATAAGTCAATCCACATAACTGAAAAAGGGGCAATGAACAGGATATGGGGATTTTGCTAGTTATAAAGTACAATAATCATCATTACATGATCTAAGACTACTGAAGTATAAGCTGTGTCCCTGACTGATTAATTAGCAAATTCATCTTTGTAGAGTGCAGCTACTATCTATTCAGTGGCATTTCCTTAAAACAATTGTATTCCCACATTCTGAATATGGAGTGAGATCATGTAGAGAATGTTGGACTTGTAATAACTAATTGAAGGATAATAATAATCAACGAAAGTGCTTAAAAGTATCAACAAATGCCTTCAAAGTACTTGACACGTACTTTGCTTTCAAAAGTGAAACATAATTAATGCTTACGTAAGATTTCTCTTGACTTCTCAGGAGTATACTAACTCCAAGGACAAGTAACATCACAAACCATTATTTAAGTGCTGATGTTGGAGCTGCAATACTACTACCAAGACAAAAAATGATACAGGTAACACTGCTTTCAGATTTCTAAGAATTGCTAAAATAGTATGTTTACAGAGCATTCAGAGTTGAGAATATGACAAGTTCCTACCATCTCAAACACTGCCAATCTAGAACAAAAAGAAAGTACTTGAACGCCTGCAGTAATCGAACACAAACCAGAACATATCAGTGCATGACAAGGAAATGTAGTCACAAAATGATTCTACCCTTTCAAGTCCCAAAAAGGACCGAGGAACTTACCGGAGGCGATACCTGGATTTCAAACAGAGTACAATGTAGCCACTGTAGGGGAGAAGATCACAGAGAGCTCTTCTCAGATTGCTCAGAGTCAGCCCCAGCACCCTGTCCTGACTGAAGCAGACAAAGTGGTCAAACAGGTAGGTAGAAATGAGTAAGGAACAGAGAGTATGGTTATTCTTGCATTGTTTTGTTCGTCTGTCAAAGAAAAGAGTGCTTCTGACTTTTGTCAATGTTCATCTTTATTTTAGGAGAAGAACAAACGGTGGTATCACACTTTGCTCAAGTGTATGATACCATGTGTGTACAGCAGACATCACCAAAGGAACAGGAGACACCTGAGTAGAGAACAAGAATATGAAAAGACTGATGAAAAAAAGCACCAGGAGAAATCCATTGAATATGCACAATCTCGTCCAGTATTTCAATGAAAAGTTTCAGTGTTGTTTTTAGTGTCGTCGTATTGCATACATTTAAAACAATGTGTCTTGTTTAATGAACAATTTCATTTACTTTAGTAAAAAGTGTTGTTTACTGTAGTCCTAGCATGGATGCAATTGTTAGAAAAAACGGGAATGAAAAACTGAATGTTTCATACAATATGGGTTTGTGTTAACCCACACACCTAAGTGAAATGTTTGATTACGTTTACAAGACATAACACATAGTTCAGTTGAGTGTGAAAGGGAACAACAGAGAAAGTCACAAACAAAACATTTGTGAAGGACTTGATGAATGTTTTTTCTTTAGAAATGACAAAAAATAAAGAATTTTTCAACAAGATGTCTTTCTATAGCGAGTTTCATTTGAGATAGTCTTTTCTTAGAAGTGCAAGAGTGGTATTCCCTACAACTTATTCCCCAATTTGATCATTCTCAGAAATTAGGAGACGGAAACCACACCTACTGTAATATTAGACCTTGTAACAAGGCAACTAGGTTTCAATGGCTTAAAAGGTGCAGAAAGAGGCTCATGTATAATGACCTCCAGTGTCCCACAGGTTTCCCAAATCATTTCTTAGAGTATGGAAAAAGAGGAAATAAAGTGTCTACAGAAAGCGTATACCCCCTTGAACTTTGTTCAGTTTGTTGCGCCAGTGCCCGAGTTTCATGCAATTAAATGAGGACCTCTATCTCACACCACATATGTTATACTTTCAATGGGAAAAAAGGAAATATTACAATTGTATACATTTTCACCCACATGTTAATATTTGGTAGAAGCCCTTTTCACATCAATTTCAGCTGTGAGTCTGTTGGTAATGGGCTCCACCACCTCTGCACCAACAAGATTTGATAATATTTGAGAATTTCAGAAGTCTGTCTGGTTTAGCTGAAGAATCAGCTAAGGTAAGTTTCAGGAAGAGCATCTGATTTCTTTCAATAAAGCAGAACAGAGAAAAAACACACAATACAAAATCATGAGAATTTGTATCCATATGACACTTTGACTCGAATACTTTTATCAGACCTACACAGAGTATATACTGTACACACTTTTTCAGCCCAGGTTTATACATTTGGATCTGCCATTTGTAGGTGTTTTTGTGTCTTAGCTCAACACTGTGAAACCTGTAGTTACAAACATGGAGGATGAAGACATGAAGACATATATTGTACCTCTGACCGGCCTACCTTCCAAGAGGTGAAAGATGAAACTTTTCCTTTATCGTCAACTCAGTGAATGTCTCTAAACTTTCGAAAGCTGTAACAAAGAATAAGTTAAAAAACTTATTTTCATTGGACCCACAGAAAAGTCAAAGTTGTCCATAGAAATGCCCGTCTAAATCAGAAATCTACAGCACAAAGGCAGTGGCCTTTCGGGACATAAAAATGAAATCAGACTTTACTCAGACGAATTGCCCTTGGTCACGGACATCTTGCTATCAGTCACTACAAAGATGTTTTCTCTCGTGCCATGGCTTGCCTGACTTGCTTCTTCTGCTGGATGGCTTCTGGTCGCTGGTCAGGATCGACAGCCAGCATGTCCTGGAGCAGTGTCCTTAGCTCCGTGCTTATGGCTCTATTTACTTTCAGGGGGATGTGGAACTGCAGCCAGGGGTTCTCATCCAGGGCCTCTCCAACAGGCCCTGACAGACATATGCTCCTGTATCGGAAACACACTTTAGTTCAATTCTAAAATATTTCTCATAGGACTGAAGGAACCTTTCTAAAGATTCACATCTCTAAAGATCTAACCTGGACTGTGAACACTGACTCTATCATGAAGAAGGCTCAGCAGCGCCTCTATTTCTTAAGGTGCCTCAAGCGATGGGGGATGCCAATACATGTGTTGGTGAACTTCTACCGCTGCACTATCGAGAGCGTCCTCACCAACGGGATCACCGTGTGGTATGGCAACACCTCTTCGCGAGAAAGAAAGGCACTGCAGAGAATGGTCAATATGGCCCAGAAGATCATTGGCTGCGGTCTCACCGAGATTAAACAGCTCTATGAGGACCGCTGCCGTGGTAGAATTCTGGCCATCACAGAGGACAGTCACCACCCCGGGCATGAGCTCTTCCCCCCACTGCCCTCAGGCAAGAGATATAAGAGCATACGGACACTTACCACTAGATTCTTCAATAGCTTCTATCCACAAGCAGTGAGACTGGCGAACACATTTAGCCATCCCCCTCGGACCACACCCACACCATCACCATCTACCTCATTGTAATTTATTTATTGTACGTCTCCAGTCATTGTTTACATGTCTGTATTGTTTACATTCAAACTGCCTGCATGTTTACTTGCACATTGTCTATTGTTTGCACATTGTCTTGATGCACTGTTTGCACTTTGTTTTGTTTTTACACTTGTTTTACAATCGAGAGACTTTCTGTAAGTAAGAATTCCATTGTACCAGTACCGGTTACATATGGCAATAAAGTTCAAGTTCAAGTTCAAGTTCTTTGCCTGTTAAGAGTTAACAATTAGGTCCTAAAGAACTGTTTTACGGTTTTCTACACTCCTGGCTGGCCAAGGTCTCTTTAAGGTCTCTTAAGTGGAGGTGTAACTCATGTATCCTACATGTGATTTAGCAACATGAAAGGGAATAGCTTCTTATCGGATTATGGTCTTGGTTAACTGCCTAAGGCTGACCTAAGTGCCTAACTTTCTGACTTTCTTTATACCTTATATGTTAAGAAGCTTCTTCTGACCAATCAGAAATGTATGCTTTATGTATGAACATTTTGCTCATCAAAGTGAGTGAGAGACAAGGTTAACAGAAATTAGCCACGGCAGTAAATGACAGCATATTTTTGGGTTCTTAAATGGTCTCTACCTGGCACACCTGCAGTGCAAACTGACACACACTGTTTAGAGAAACAGCTACTCTATTACTAATATTAATGAAACATTTCTTATTCTATGGAACAAAAACAAACAGTAAAACTAAAACACAGATCTCTTAGCTTCCTATTTCATGAACCAGATGACTGAATGACCAAGCCTAACTAGTAGCCAGAACCCCAGTTAACCCTCCGTAACACAAAGTTTAACCACACGACAGGAACTCTTTCAAACTGAGTGAAAATCATAAATGGATCCATAACTTTACATCAATTTACTATGTTGTGCCAATACCTGCATTTACATTTAGAACGAATGATGTCATAGAACCAGCATCACACCAGTTCCAGGTGTCTCCAAGGAGACAACAGAACTTCAGTTGTGTTTGCTAAAATACACACTTTGAAACATACTGTAACACTTAGTTAACATGTCTGGTTTAGTTGAAGAATCGGCTAAGGTAAGTTTCAGGGTTTAATGGTGGGATGGCACCTGTGCTTGCTTTTTTCCCCCAACCGCTAGAATATGATTCGCACCAAACCCAAAAGAAATACTGCACAGTTCAGGAACTTCATCAACCTAGCAACTGTAAAATAAGCTTACAAACAACTGAATTGAAATGCCAAAAAGTTCAGAGAAAGGCACAAACTATGTTTACTTGGGGTTTACAAAATTAAAGCTAACTAAAACTGTAATGATAAACAATCATGCTGCCAATGGACAGAGAAATATCATGTTTTTTGAATAATGTATTATTTGTTACATAGGAACCCAGTATAAGGGAATCCCTTGCAATCCTGTCTGCAGAGATAAAGGTAAGTATTGTTTTCTCTTTAGCTCTGTCACTCCAAGAAATATAATGAACATAAATATATTTGCCAATCTTTTCATAGTAATCCAAACAACTCTGCGTGTATCTGACATTTGTAATATTTATCTACCGCAGTATAACTCTTCTGGCAAGGCGATTGGTATTGTACCTTGAAAGAAAACTGATTGGAAATGTCATGTACTCTATGGTTTCTATTGATGTCAAGTGGCAAATGTTGACTGGTGATGTTATGTGAATCTTAGGAAATGGTCATTTTTCAATCGAGTCTATGTTTCTCAGAATTTGAGACAGAGAGGCCAATCTCTGCAATCCGAGCTGAGGGCATTTCTTGGAATGGAAAGGTAAGAGCAACGTGTTCTTTGATATTCTCTTAAGACTCTTCGCCAGATTTAACGATGAAAAATGTAAATAATAATAACAAACATTTTTTTATATAGTGCCTTGAAAGGTGGCTTCTTTACAGAATGACAAAACCAACTACAATAAATAATACACAAGATATGCATGATGACAATACACAGTTAGAGGAGACAGTAGATGGTCATTGTCAGTGTATTCTGAAGGTAGTTTTCCAATTTTTTGGAACGGGGTAAAAGAGGCCACCTCTACTAGAATCTTTGTCCTAACCAAAAATGTAACAAAGTATAATAATAATATTAAAAATAATAATAATAAACTTTATCTATAGAGCACCTTTCATACAAATAGTGCTTTGGTGCTTTAAAAACCAAGCGTAAAGATAAAATATTAAAATTGAGAGATATACTTTCAGTTGTAAAGGAAAATACAGCAATACAGTAAAGCAACATACATGTCAATTAAATAAATAAAAATTAGGAAAGTCGTAATAAAATAAGAACAATTAAAGAGAACTAAAAAAAGAAACAGAAATAGAAAGAACAAAGAACCACTTTAACTTAAAGCAACATTTTCAAATGTTTTTTTAAAACAATGTACCGAGCTTGACTGCCTAATAAAAAGTGGAAGTGAGTTTCATAATTTAGAAGCATAAAAACAAAAAGCAGCCTCTCCACTCTTTCTGCATTTCACATGTGGTATTTGCAGTAGGCCAGTATGTGCAGATCTCAGGTCACGTATAGGAACATATGAAGACAGACATTCAGTAAGGTACAGACGTGCTAGGTCGCTTAAAGCTTTAAAAACAAGTAAAAGAACTTTCAAATTTATCCTAGATAATACAGGTGACCAGTGAAGTTTTTTCAAAACAGGAATGATATTCTCTTTCTTGTATTTGTTAGGATCTGTGCTACTGCATTTCAAACAAGTAGTAAGGGATTTATTGTTTTCTTGGGAAGCCCACAAAACAGAGCATTATAATCATATCCACATCAATGTGAGCAATGGAGAAGTCAAATTAACGTGTCTAAATATCATCTAGTTCTATCCCAGGGAAGAGGGCTGTTGCCTACACAGACGACAAGACACAAAACGCTCAACTGTCCAAAACACGCATAAGGACATCAGTCAGGAGGAACAAGGTAAAGTGTTTTTTCTTCTTCACCATGGTCATGTAGTTTCACTCCAAGCACTGTCATATGAAATAACTGTGGAAACGACCTCCCCAACATTTTGGGTTGTTGCATTTTGCTTCAATGAATTTTAACCTTTTCTTTTAGACATTAAGAGGAAGGACACATTCACCCTTGGTAGAGATTCAGTTGTTCTATGAGATGTCAAGGTGAGAATTAACCACTTCAGGGATAAGTCAATCCACATAACTGAAAAAGGGGCAATGAACAGGATATGGGGATTTTGCTAGTTATAAAGTACAATAATCATCATTACATGATCTAAGACTACTGAAGTATAAGCTGTGTCCCTGACTGATTAATTAGCAAATTCATCTTTGTAGAGTGCAGCTACTATCTATTCAGTGGCATTTCCTTAAAACAATTGTATTCCCACATTCTGAATATGGAGTGAGATCATGTAGAGAATGTTGGACTTGTAATAACTAATTGAAGGATAATAATAATCAACGAAAGTGCTTAAAAGTATCAACAAATGCCTTCAAAGTACTTGACACGTACTTTGCTTTCAAAAGTGAAACATAATTAATGCTTACGTAAGATTTCTCTTGACTTCTCAGGAGTATACTAACTCCAAGGACAAGTAACATCACAAACCATTATTTAAGTGCTGATGTTGGAGCTGCAATACTACTACCAAGACAAAAAATGATACAGGTAACACTGCTTTCAGATTTCTAAGAATTGCTAAAATAGTATGTTTACAGAGCATTCAGAGTTGAGAATATGACAAGTTCCTACCATCTCAAACACTGCCAATCTAGAACAAAAAGAAAGTACTTGAACGCCTGCAGTAATCGAACACAAACCAGAACATATCAGTGCATGACAAGGAAATGTAGTCACAAAATGATTCTACCCTTTCAAGTCCCAAAAAGGACCGAGGAACTTACCGGAGGCGATACCTGGATTTCAAACAGAGTACAATGTAGCCACTGTAGGGGAGAAGATCACAGAGAGCTCTTCTCAGATTGCTCAGAGTCAGCCCCAGCACCCTGTCCTGACTGAAGCAGACAAAGTGGTCAAACAGGTAGGTAGAAATGAGTAAGGAACAGAGAGTATGGTTATTCTTGCATTGTTTTGTTCGTCTGTCAAAGAAAAGAGTGCTTCTGACTTTTGTCAATGTTCATCTTTATTTTAGGAGAAGAACAAACGGTGGTATCACACTTTGCTCAAGTGTATGATACCATGTGTGTACAGCAGACATCACCAAAGGAACAGGAGACACCTGAGTAGAGAACAAGAATATGAAAAGACTGATGAAAAAAAGCACCAGGAGAAATCCATTGAATATGCACAATCTCGTCCAGTATTTCAATGAAAAGTTTCAGTGTTGTTTTTAGTGTCGTCGTATTGCATACATTTAAAACAATGTGTCTTGTTTAATGAACAATTTCATTTACTTTAGTAAAAAGTGTTGTTTACTGTAGTCCTAGCATGGATGCAATTGTTAGAAAAAACGGGAATGAAAAACTGAATGTTTCATACAATATGGGTTTGTCTTAACCCACACACCTAAGTGAAATGTTTGATTACGTTTACAAGACATAACACATAGTTCAGTTGAGTGTGAAAGGGAACAACAGAGAAAGTCACAAACAAAACATTTGTGAAGGACTTGATGAATGTTTTTTCTTTAGAAATGACAAAAAATAAAGAATTTTTCAACAAGATGTCTTTCTATAGCGAGTTTCATTTGAGATAGTCTTTTCTTAGAAGTGCAAGAGTGGTATTCCCTACAACTTATTCCCCAATTTGATCATTCTCAGAAATTAGGAGACAGAAACCACACCTACTGTAATATTAGACCTTGTAACAAGGCAACTAGGTTTCAATGGCTTAAAAGGTGCAGAAAGAGGCTCATGTATAATGACCTCCAGTGTCCCACAGGTTTCCCAAATCATTTCTTAGAGTATGGAAAAAGAGGAAATAAAGTGTCTACAGAAAGCGTATACCCCCTTGAACTTTGTTCAGTTTGTTGCGCCAGTGCCCGAGTTTCATGCAATTAAATGAGGACCTCTATCTCACACCACATATGTTATACTTTCAATGGGAAAAAAGGAAATATTACAATTGTATACATTTTCACCCACATGTTAATATTTGGTAGAAGCCCTTTTCACAGCAATTTCAGCTGTGAGTCTGTTGGTAATGGGCTCCACCACCTCTGCACCAACAAGATTTGATAATATTTGAGAATTTCAGAAGTCTGTCTGGTTTAGCTGAAGAATCAGCTAAGGTAAGTTTCAGGAAGAGCATCTGATTTCTTTCAATAAAGCAGAACAGAGAAAAAACACACAATACAAAATCATGAGAATTTGTATCCATATGACACTTTGACTCGAATACTTTTATCAGACCTACACAGAGTATATACAGTGCCTTGCGAAAGTATTCGGCCCCCTTGAACTTTTCAACCTTTTGCCACATTTCAGGCTTCAAACATAAAGATATAAATTTTTTATTTTATGTGAAGAATCACCAACAAGTGGGACACAATTGTGAAGTGGAACGAAATCTATTGGATTTTTGAAACTTTTTTAACTAATAAAAAAATGAAAAGTGGGGCGTGCAAAATTATTCGGCCCCCTTGCATTAATACTTTGTAGAGCCACCTTTTGCTGCGATTACAGCTGCAAGTCGCTTGGGGTATGTCTCTATCAGTTTTGCACATCGAGAGACTGAAAATTCTTGCCCATTCTTCCTTGCAAAACAGCTCGAGCTCAGTGAGGTTGGATGGAGAGCGTTTGTGAACAGCAGTTTTCAGCTCTTTCCACAGATACTCGATTGGATTCAGGTCTGGACTTTGACTTGGCCATTCAAACACCTGGATACGTTTATTTGTGAACCATTCCTTTGTAGATTTTGCTGTATGTTTGGGATCATTGTCTTGTTGGAAGATAAATCTCCGTCCCAGTTTCAGGTCTTTTGCAGACTCCAACAGGTTTTCATCCAGAATGGTCCTGTATTTGGCTGCATCCATCTTCCCCTCAATTTTAACCATCTTCCCTGTCCCTGCTGAAGAAAAGCAGGCCCAAACCATGATGCTGCCACCACCATGTTTGACAGTGGGGATGGTGTGTTGAGGGTGATGAGCTGTGTTGCTTTTACGCCAAACATATCGTTTTGCATTGTGGCCAAAAAGTTCGATTTTGGTTTCATCTGACCAGAGCACCTTCTTCCACATGTTTGGGGTGTCTCCCAGGTGGCTTGTGGCAAACTTTAGACGAGACTTTTTGTGGATATCTTTGAAAAATGGCTTTCTTCTTGCCACTCTTCCATAAAGGCCAGATTTGTGCAGTGTAAGACTGATTGTTGTCCTATGGACAGACTCTCCCACCTCAGCTGTAGTTCTCTGCAGTTCATCCAGAGTGATCATGGGCCTCTTGGCTGCATCTCTGATCAGTCTTCTCCTTGTCTGAGCTGAAAGTTTAGAGGGACGGCCAGGTCTTGGTAGATTTGCAGTGGTCTGATACTCCTTCCTATCAAGATGATCGCTTGCACAGTGCTCCTTGGGATGTTTGAAGCTTGGGAAATCTTTTTGTATCCAAATCCGGCTTTAAACTTCTCCACGACAGTATTACGGACCTGCCTGGTGTGTTCCTTGGTCTTCATGATGCTCTCTGCGCTTTTATACAGAGACTTGATTACACACAGGTGGATTCTATTTATCACCATCAGTCATTTAGGACAACATTGGATCATTCAGAGATCCTCGCTGAACTTCTGGAGTGAGTTTGCTGCACTGAAAGTAAAGGGGCCGAATAATTTTGCACGCCCCACTTTTCATTTTTTTATTAGTTAAAAAAGTTTCAAAAATCCAACAGATTTCGTTCCACTTCACAATTGTGTCCCACTTGTTGGTGATTCTTCACATAAAATAAAAAATTTATATCTTTATGTTTGAAGCCTGAAATGTGGCAAAAGGTTGAAAAGTTCAAGGGGGCCGAATACTTTTGCAAGGCACTGTACTGTACACACTTTTTCAGCCCAGGTTTATACATTTGGATCTGCCATTTGTAGGTGTTTTTGTGTCTTAGCTCAACACTGTGAAACCTGTAGTTACAAACATGGAGGATGAAGACATGAAGACATATATTGTACCTCTGACCGGCCTACCTTCCAAGAGGTGAAAGATGAAACTTTTCCTTTATCGTCAACTCAGTGAATGTCTCTAAACTTTCGAAAGCTGTAACAAAGAATAAGTTAAAAAACTTATTTTCATTGGACCCACAGAAAAGTCAAAGTTGTCCATAGAAATGCCCGTCTAAATCAGAAATCTACAGCACAAAGGCAGTGGCCTTTCGGGACATAAAAATGAAATCAGACTTTACTCAGACGAATTGCCCTTGGTCACGGACATCTTGCTATCAGTCACTACAAAGATGTTTTCTCTCGTGCCATGGCTTGCCTGACTTGCTTCTTCTGCTGGATGGCTTCTGGTCGCTGGTCAGGATCGACAGCCAGCATGTCCTGGAGCAGTGTCCTTAGCTCCGTGCTTATGGCTCTATTTACTTTCAGGGGGATGTGGAACTGCAGCCAGGGGTTCTCATCCAGGGCCTCTCCAACAGGCCCTGACAGACATATGCTCCTGTATCGGAAACACACTTTAGTTCAATTCTAAAATATTTCTCATAGGACTGAAGGAACCTTTGCCTGTTAAGAGTTAACAATTAGGTCCTCAAGAACTGTTTTACGGTTTTCTACACTCCTGGCTGGCCAAGGTCTCTTTAAGGTCTCTTAAGTGGAGGTGTAACTCATGTATCCTACATGTGATTTAGCAACATGAAAGGGAATAGCTTCTTATCGGATTATGGTCTTGGTTAACTGCCTAAGGCTGACCTAAGTGCCTAACTTTCTGACTTTCTTTATACCTTATATGTTAAGAAGCTTCTTCTGACCAATCAGAAATGTATGCTTTATGTATGAACATTTTGCTCATCAAAGTGAGTGAGAGACAAGGTTAACAGAAATTAGCCACGGCAGTAAATGACAGCATATTTTTGGGTTCTTAAATGGTCTCTACCTGGCACACCTGCAGTGCAAACTGACACACACTGTTTAGGGAAACAGCTACTCTATTACTAATATTAATGAAACATTTCTTATTCTATGGAACAAAAACAAACAGTAAAACTAAAACACAGATCTCTTAGCTTCCTATTTCATGAACCAGATGACTGAATGACCAAGCCTAACTAGTAGCCAGAACCCCAGTTAACCCTCCGTAACACAAAGTTTAACCACACGACAGGAACTCTTTCAAACTGAGTGAAAATCATAAATGGATCCATAACTTTACATCAATTTACTATGTTGTGCCAATACCTGCATTTACATTTAGAACGAATGATGTCATAGAACCAGCATCACACCAGTTCCAGGTGTCTCCAAGGAGACAACAGAACTTCAGTTGTGTTTGCTAAAATACACACTTTGAAACATACTGTAACACTTAGTTAACATGTCTGGTTTAGTTGAAGAATCGGCTAAGGTAAGTTTCAGGGTTTAATGGTGGGATGGCACCTGTGCTTTTTTCCCCCAACCGCTAGAATATGATTCGCACCAAACCCAAAAGAAATACTGCACAGTTCAGGAACTTCATCAACCTAGCAACTGTAAAATAAGCTTACAAACAACTGAATTGAAATGCCAAAAAGTTCAGAGAAAGGCACAAACTATGTTTACTTGGGGTTTACAAAATTAAAGCTGACTAAAACTGTAATGATAAACAATCATGCTGCCAATGGACAGAGAAATATCATGTTTTTTGAATAATGTATTATTTGTTACATAGGAACCCAGTATAAGGGAATCCCTTGCGATCCTGTCTGCAGAGATAAAGGTAAGTATTGTTTTCTCTTTAGCTCTGTCACTCCAAGAAATATAATGAATATAATCCATAACAACTCTGCGTGTATCTGACATTTGTAATATTTATCTACCGCAGTATAACTCTTCTGGCAAGGCGATTGGTATTGTACCTTGAAAGAAAACTGATTGGAAATGTCATGTACTCTATGGTTTCTATTGATGTCAAGTGGCAAATGTTGACTGGTGATGTTATGTGAATCTTAGGAAATGGTCATTTTTCAATCGAGTCTATGTTTCTCAGAATTTGAGACAGAGAGGTCAATCTCTGCAATCCGAGCTGAGGGCATTTCTTGGAATGGAAAGGTAAGAGCAACGTGTTCTTTGATATTCTCTTAAGACTCTTCGCCAGATTTTACGATGAAAAATGTAAATAATAATAACAAACATTATTTTATATAGTGCCTTGAAAGGTGGCTTCTTTACAGAATGACAAAACCAACTACAATAAATAATACACAAGATATGCATGATGACAATACACAGTTAGAGGAGACAGTAGATGGTCATTGTCAGTGTATTCTGAAGGTAGTTTTCCAATTTTTTGGAACGGGGTAAAAGAGGCCACCTCTACTAGAATCTTTGTCCTAACCAAAAATGTAACAAAGTATAATAATAATATTAAAAATAATAATGATAAACTTTATCTATAGAGCACCTTTCATACAAATAGTGCTTTGGTGCTTTAAAAACCAAGCGTAAAGATAAAATATTAAAATTGAGAGATATACTTTCAGTTGTAAAGGAAAATACAGCAATACAGTAAAGCAACATACATGTCAATTAAATAAATAAAAATTAGGAAAGTCGTAATAAAATAAGAACAATTAAAGAGAACTAAAAAAAGAAACAGAAATAGAAAGAACAAAGAACCACTTTAACTAAAAGCAACATTTTCAAATGTTTTTTAAAACAATGTACCGAGCTTGACTGCCTAATAAAAAGTGGAAGTGAGTTTCATAATTTAGAAGCATAAAAACAAAAAGCAGCCTCTCCACTCTTTCTGCATTTCACATGTGGTATTTGCAGTAGGCCAGTATGTGCAGATCTCAGGTCACGTATAGGAACATATGAAGACAGACATTCAGTAAGGTACAGACGTGCTAGGTACGCTTAAAGCTTTAAAAACAAGTAAAAGAACTTTCAAATTTATCCTAGATAATACAGGTGACCAGTGAAGTTTTTTCAAAACAGGAATGATATTCTCTTTCTTGTATTTGTTAGGATCTGTGCTACTGCATTTCGAACAAGTAGTAAGGGATTTATTGTTTTCTTGGGAAGCCCACAAAACAGAGCATTATAATCATATCCACATCAATGTGAGCAATGGAGAAGTCAAATTAATGTGTCTAAATATCATCTAGTTCTATCCCAGGGAAGAGGGCTGTTGCCTACACAGACGACAAGACACAAAACGCTCAACTGTGCAAAACACGCATAAGGACATCAGTCAGGAGGAACAAGGTAAAGTGTTTTTTCTTCTTCACCATGGTCATGTAGTTTCACTCCAAGCACTGTCATATGAAATAACTGTGGAAACGACCTCCCCAACATTTTGGGTTGTTGCATTTTGCTTCAATGAATTTTAACCTTTTCTTTTAGACATTAAGAGGAAGGACACATTCACCCTTGGTAGAGATTCAGTTGTTCTATGAGATGTCAAGGTGAGAATTAACCACTTCAGGGATAAGTCAATCCACATAACTGAAAAAGGGGCAATGAACAGGATATGGGGATTTTGCTAGTTATAAAGTACAATAATCATCATTACATGATCTAAGACTACTGAAGTATAAGCTGTGTCCCTGACTGATTAATTAGCAAATTCATCTTTGTAGAGTGCAGCTACTATCTATTCAGTGGCATTTCCTTAAAACAATTGTATTCCCACATTCTGAATATGGAGTGAGATCATGTAGAGAATGTTGGACTTGTAATAACTAATTGAAGGATAATAATAATCAACAAAAGTGCTTAAAAGTATCAACAAATGCCTTCAAAGTACTTGACACGTACTTTGCTTTCAAAAGTGAAACATAATTAATGCTTACGTAAGATTTCTCTTGACTTCTCAGGAGTATACTAACTCCAAGGACAAGTAACATCACAAACCATTATTTAAGTGCTGATGTTGGAGCTGCAATACTACTACCAAGACAAAAAATGATACAGGTAACACTGCTTTCAGATTTCTAAGAATTGCTAAAATAGTATGTTTACAGAGCATTCAGAGTTGAGAATATGACAAGTTCCTACCATCTCAAACACTGCCAATCTAGAACAAAAAGAAAGTACTTGAACGCCTACAGTAATGGAACACAAACCAGAACATATCAGTGCATGACAAGGAAATGTAGTCACAAAATGATTCTACCCTTTCAAGTCCCAAAAAGGACCGAGGAACTTACCGGAGGCGATACCTGGATTTCAAACAGAGTACAATGTAGCCACTGTAGGGGAGAAGATCACAGAGAGCTCTTCTCAGATTGCTCAGAGTCAGCCCCAGCACCCTGTCCTGACTGAAGCAGACAAAGTGGTCAAACAGGCAGGTAGAAATGAGTAAGGAACAGAGAGTATGGTTATTCTTGCATTGTTTTGTTCGTCTGTCAAAGAAAAGAGTGCTTCTGACTTTTGTCAATGTTCATCTTTATTTTAGGAGAAGAACAAACGGTGGTATCACACTTTGCTCAAGTGTATGATACCATGTGTGTACAGCAGACATCACCAAAGGAACAGGAGACACCTGAGTAGAGAACAAGAATATGAAAAGACTGATGAAAAAAAGCACCAGGAGAAATCCATTGAATATGCACAATCTCGTCCAGTATTTCAATGAAAAGTTTCAGTGTTGTTTTTAGTGTCGTCGTATTGCATACATTTAAAACAATGTGTCTTGTTTAATGAACAATTTCATTTACTTTAGTAAAAAGTGTTGTTTACTGTAGTCCTAGCATGGATGCAATTGTTAGAAAAAACTTGAATGAAAAACTGAATGTTTCATACAATATGGGTTTGTGTTAACCCACACACCTAAGTGAAATGTTTGATTACGTTTACAAGACATAACACATAGTTCAGTTGAGTGTGAAAGGGAACAACAGAGAAAGTCACAAACAAAACATTTGTGAAGGACTTGAATGTTTTTTCTTTAGAAATGACAAAAAATAAAGAATTTTTCAACAAGATGTCTTTCTATAGCGAGTTTCATTTGAGATAGTCTTTTCTTAGAAGTGCAAGAGTGGTATTCCCTACAACTTATTCCCCAATTTGATCATTCTCAGAAATTAGGAGACGGAAACCACACCTACTGTAATATTAGACCTTGTAACAAGGCAACTAGGTTTCAATGGCTTAAAAGGTGCAGAAAGAGGCTCATGTATAATGACCTCCAGTGTCCCACAGGTTTCCCAAATCATTTCTTAGAGTATGGAAAAAGAGGAAATAAAGTGTCTACAGAAAGCGTATACCCCCTTGAACTTTGTTCAGTTTGTTGCGCCAGTGCCAGAGTTTCATGCAATTAAATGAGGACCTCTATCTCACACCACATATGTTATACTTTCAATGGGAAAAAAGGAAATATTACAATTGTATACATTTTCACCCACATGTTAATATTTGGTAGAAGCCCTTTTCACAGCAATTTCAGCTGTGAGTCTGTTGGTAATGGGCTCAACCACCTCTGCACCAACAAGATTTGATAATATTTGAGAATTTCAGAAGTCTGTCTGGTTTAGCTGAAGAATCAGCTAAGGTAAGTTTCAGGAAGAGCATCTGATTTCTTTCAATAAAGCAGAACAGAGAAAAAACACACAATACAAAATCATGAGAATTTGTATCCATATGACACTTTGACTCGAATACTTTTATCAGACCTACACAGAGTATATACTGTACACACTTTTTCAGCCCAGGTTTATACATTTGGATCTGCCATTTGTAGGTGTTTTTGTGTCTTAGCTCAACACTGTGAAACCTGTAGTTACAAACATGGAGGATGAAGACATGAAGACATATATTGTACCTCTGACCGGCCTACCTTCCAAGAGGTGAAAGATGAAACTTTTCCTTTATCGTCAACTCAGTGAATGTCTCTAAACTTTCGAAAGCTGTAACAAAGAATAAGTTAAAAAACTTATTTTCATTGGACCCACAGAAAAGTCAAAGTTGTCCATAGAAATGCCCGTCTAAATCAGAAATCTACAGCACAAAGGCAGTGGCCTTTCGGGACATAAAAATGAAATCAGACTTTACTCAGACGAATTGCCCTTGGTCACGGACATCTTGCTATCAGTCACTACAAAGATGTTTTCTCTCGTGCCATGGCTTGCCTGACTTGCTTCTTCTGCTGGATGGCTTCTGGTCGCTGGTCAGGATCGACAGCCAGCATGTCCTGGAGCAGTGTCCTTAGCTCCGTGCTTATGGCTCTATTTACTTTCAGGGGGATGTGGAACTGCAGCCAGGGGTTCTCATCCAGGGCCTCTCCAACAGGCCCTGACAGACATATGCTCCTGTATCGGAAACACACTTTAGTTCAATTCTAAAATATTTCTCATAGGACTGAAGGAACCTTTGCCTGTTAAGAGTTAACAATTAGGTCCTCAAGAACTGTTTTACGGTTTTCTACACTCCTGGCTGGCCAAGGTCTCTTTAAGGTCTCTTAAGTGGAGGTGTAACTCATGTATCCTACATGTGATTTAGCAACATGAAAGGGAATAGCTTCTTATCGGATTATGGTCTTGGTTAACTGCCTAAGGCTGACCTAAGTGCCTAACTTTCTGACTTTCTTTATACCTTATATGTTAAGAAGCTTCTTCTGACCAATCAGAAATGTATGCTTTATGTATGAACATTTTGCTCATCAAAGTGAGTGAGAGACAAGGTTAACAGAAATTAGCCACGGCAGTAAATGACAGCATATTTTTGGGTTCTTAAATGGTCTCTACCTGGCACACCTGCAGTGCAAACTGACACACACTGTTTAGAGAAACAGCTTCTCTATTACTAATATTAATGAAACATTTCTTATTCTATGGAACAAAAACAAACAGTAAAACTAAAACACAGATCTCTTAGCTTCCTATTTCATGAACCAGATGACTGAATGACCAAGCCTAACTAGTAGCCAGAACCCCAGTTAACCCTCCGTAACACAAAGTTTAACCACACGACAGGAACTCTTTCAAACTGAGTGAAAATCATAAATGGATCCATAACTTTACATCAATTTACTATGTTGTGCCAATACCTGCATTTACATTTAGAACGAATGATGTCATAGAACCAGCATCACACCAGTTCCAGGTGTCTCCAAGGAGACAACAGAACTTCAGTTGTGTTTGCTAAAATACACACTTTGAAACATACTGTAACACTTAGTTAACATGTCTGGTTTAGTTGAAGAATCGGCTAAGGTAAGTTTCAGGGTTGAATGGTGGGATGGCACCTGTGCTTTTTTCCCCCAACCGCTAGAATATGATTCGCACCAAACCCAAAAGAAATACTGCACAGTTCAGGAACTTCATCAACCTAGCAACTGTAAAATAAGCTTACAAACAACTGAATTGAAATGCCAAAAAGTTCAGAGAAAGGCACAAACTATGTTTACTTGGGGTTTACAAAATTAAAGCTAACTAAAACTGTAATGATAAACAATCATGCTGCCAATGGACAGAGAAATATCATGTTTTTTGAATAATGTATTATTTGTTATATAGGAACCCAGTATAAGGGAATCCCTTGCGATCCTGTCTGCAGAGATAAAGGTAAGTATTGTTTTCTCTTTAGCTCTGTCACTCCAAGAAATATAATGAACATAAATATATTTGCCAATCTTTTCATAGTAATCCAAACAACTCTGCGTGTATCTGACATTTGTAATATTTATCTACCGCAGTATAACTCTTCTGGCAAGGCGATTGGTATTGTACCTTGAAAGAAAACTGATTGGAAATGTCATGTACTCTATGGTTTCTATTGATGTCAAGTGGCAAATGTTGACTGGTGATGTTATGTGAATCTTAGGAAATGGTCATTTTTCAATCGAGTCTATGTTTCTCAGAATTTGAGACAGAGAGGTCAATCTCTGCAATCCGAGCTGAGGGCATTTCTTGGAATGGAAAGGTAAGAGCAACGTGTTCTTTGATATTCTCTTAAGACTCTTCGCCAGATTTTACGATGAAAAATGTAAATAATAATAACAAACATATAGTGCCTTGAAAGGTGGCTTCTTTACAGAATGACAAAACCAACTACAATAAATAATACACAAGATATGCATGATGACAATACACAGTTAGAGGAGACAGTAGATGGTCATTGTCAGTGTATTCTGAAGGTAGTTTTCCAATTTTTTGGAACGGGGTAAAAGAGGCCACCTCTACTAGAATCTTTGTCCTAACCAAAAATGTAACAAAGTATAATAATAATATTAAAAATAATAATAATAAACTTTATCTATAGAGCACCTTTCATACAAATAGTGCTTTGGTGCTTTAAAAACCAAGCGTAAAAATAAAATATTAAAATTGAGAGATATACTTTCAGTTGTAAAGGAAAATACAGCAATACAGTAAAGCAACATACATGTCAATTAAATAAATAAAAATTAGGAAAGTCGTAATAAAATAAGAACAATTAAAGAGAACTAAAAAAAGAAACAGAAATAGAAAGAACAAAGAACCACTTTAACTTAAAGCAACATTTTCAAATGTTTTTTTAAAACAATGTACCGAGCTTGACTGCCTAATAAAAAGTGGAAGTGAGTTTCATAATTTAGAAGCATAAAAACAAAAAGCAGCCTCTCCACTCTTTCTGCATTTCACATGTGGTATTTGCAGTAGGCCAGTATGTGCAGATCTCAGGTCACGTATAGGAACATATGAAGACAGACATTCAGTAAGGTACAGACGTGCTAGGTCGCTTAAAGCTTTAAAAACAAGTAAAAGAACTTTCAAATTTATCCTAGATAATACAGGTGACCAGTGAAGTTTTTTCAAAACAGGAATGATATTCTCTTTCTTGTATTTGTTAGGATCTGTGCTACTGCATTTCGAACAAGTAGTAAGGGATTTATTGTTTTCTTGGGAAGCCCACAAAACAGAGCATTATAATCATATCCACATCAATGTGAGCAATGGAGAAGTCAAATTAACGTGTCTAAATATCATCTAGTTCTATCCCAGGGAAGAGGGCTGTTGCCTACACAGACGACAAGACACAAAACGCTCAACTGTGCAAAACACGCATAAGGACATCAGTCAGGAGGAACAAGGTAAAGTGTTTTTTCTTCTTCACCATGGTCATGTAGTTTCACTCCAAGCACTGTCATATGAAATAACTGTGGAAACGACCTCCCCAACATTTTGGGTTGTTGCATTTTGCTTCAATGAATTTTAACCTTTTCTTTTAGACATTAAGAGGAAGGACACATTCACCCTTGGTAGAGATTCAGTTGTTCTATGAGATGTCAAGGTGAGAATTAACCACTTCAGGGATAAGTCAATCCACATAACTGAAAAAGGGGCAATGAACAGGATATGGGGATTTTGCTAGTTATAAAGTACAATAATCATCATTACATGATCTAAGACTACTGAAGTATAAGCTGTGTCCCTGACTGATTAATTAGCAAATTCATCTTTGTAGAGTGCAGCTACTATCTATTCAGTGGCATTTCCTTAAAACAATTGTATTCCCACATTCTGAATATGGAGTGAGATCATGTAGAGAATGTTGGACTTGTAATAACTAATTGAAGGATAATAATAATCAACAAAGGTGCTTAAAAGTATCAACAAATGCCTTCAAAGTACTTGACACGTACTTTGCTTTCAAAAGTGAAACATAATTAATGCTTACGTAAGATTTCTCTTGACTTCTCAGGAGTATACTAACTCCAAGGACAAGTAACATCACAAACCATTATTTAAGTGCTGATGTTGGAGCTGCAATACTACTACCAAGACAAAAAATGATACAGGTAACACTGCTTTCAGATTTCTAAGAATTGCTAAAATAGTATGTTTACAGAGCATTCAGAGTTGAGAATATGACAAGTTCCTACCATCTCAAACACTGCCAATCTAGAACAAAAAGAAAGTACTTGAACGCCTGCAGTAATCGAACACAAACCAGAACATATCAGTGCATGACAAGGAAATGTAGTCACAAAATGATTCTACCCTTTCAAGTCCCAAAAAGGACCGAGGAACTTACCGGAGGCGATACCTGGATTTCAAACAGAGTACAATGTAGCCACTGTAGGGGAGAAGATCACAGAGAGCTCTTCTCAGATTGCTCAGAGTCAGCCCCAGCACCCTGTCCTGACTGAAGCAGACAAAGTGGTCAAACAGGTAGGTAGAAATGAGTAAGGAACAGAGAGTATGGTTATTCTTGCATTGTTTTGTTCGTCTGTCAAAGAAAAGAGTGCTTCTGACTTTTGTCAATATTCATCTTTATTTTAGGAGAAGAACAAACGGTGGTATCACACTTTGCTCAAGTGTATGATGCCATGTGTGTACAGCAGACATCACCAAAGGAACAGGAGACACCTGAGTAGAGAACAAGAATATGAAAAGACTGATGAAAAAAAGCACCAGGAGAAATCCATTGAATATGCACAATCTCGTCCAGTATTTCAATGAAAAGTTTCAGTGTTGTTTTTAGTGTTGTCGTATTGCATACATTTAAAACAATGTGTCTTGTTTAATGAACAATTTCATTTACTTTAGTAAAAAGTGTTGTTTACTGTAGTCCTAGCATGGATGCAATTGTTAGAAAAAACGGGAATGAAAAACTGAATGTTTAATACAACATGGGTTTGTGTTAACCCACACACCTAAGTGAAATGTTTGATTACGTTTACAAGAAATAACACATAGTTCAGTTGAGTGTGAAAGGGAACAACAGAGAAAGTCACAAACAAAACATTTGTGAAGGACTTGATGAATGTTTTTTCTTTAGAAATTACAAAAAATAAAGAATTTTTCAACAAGATGTCTTTCTATAGCGAGTTTCATTTGAGATAGTCTTTTCTTAGAAGTGCAAGAGTGGTATTCCCTACAACTTATTCCCCAATTTGATCATTCTCAGAAATTAGGAGACGGAAACCACACCTACTGTAATATTAGACCTTGTAACAAGGCAACTAGGTTTCAATGGCTTAAAAGGTGCAGAAAGAGGCTCATGTATAATGACATCCAGTGTCCCACAGGTTTCCCAAATCATTTCTTAGACTATGGAAAAAGAGGAAATAAAGTGTCTACAGAAAGCGTATACCCCCTTGAACTTTGTTCAGTTTGTTGCGCCAGTGCCAGAGTTTCATGCAATTAAATGAGGACCTCTTTCTCACACCACATATGTTATACTTTCAATGGGAAAAAAGGAAATATTACAATTGTATACATTTTCACCCACATGTTAATATTTGGTAGAAGCCCTTTTCACAGCAATATCAGCTGTGAGTCTGTTGGTAATGGGCTCCACCACCTCTGCACCAACAAGATTTGATAATATTTGAGATTTTCAGAAGTCTGTCTGGTTTAGCTGAAGAATCAGCTAAGGTAAGTTTCAGGAAGAGCATCTGATTTCTTTCAATAAAGCAGAACAGAGAAAAAACACACAATACAAAATCATGAGAATTTGTATCCATATGACACTTTGACTCGAATACTTTTATCAGACCTACACAGAGTATATACTGTACACACTTTTTCAGCCCAGGTTTATACATTTGGATCTGCCATTTGTAGGTGTTTTTGTGTCTTAGCTCAACACTGTGAAACCTGTAGTTACAAACATGGAGGATGAAGACATGAAGACATATATTGTACCTCTGACCGGCCTACCTTCCAAGAGGTGAAAGATGAAACTTTTCCTTTATCGTCAACTCAGTGAATGTCTTTAAACTTTCGAAAACTGTAACAAAGAATAAGTTAAAAAACTTATTTTCATTGGACCCACAGAAAAGTCAAAGTTGTCCATAGAAATGCCCGTCTAAATCAGAAATCTACAGCACAAAGGCAGTGGCCTTTCGGGACATAAGAATGAAATCAGACTTTACTCAGACGAATTGCCCTTGGTCACGGACATCTTGCTATCAGTCACTACAAAGATGTTTTCTCTCGTGCCATGGCTTGCCTGACTTGCTACTTCAGCTGGATGGCTTCTGGTCGCTGGTCAGGATCGACAGCCAGCATGTCCTGAAGCAGTGTCCTTAGCTCCGTGCTTATGGCTCTATTTACTTTCAGGGGGATGTGGAACTGCAGCCAGGGGTTCTCACGCAGGGCCTCTCCAACAGGCCCTGACAGACGTATGCTCCTGTATCGGAAACACACTTTAGTTCAATTCTAAAATATTTCTCATAGGACTGAAGGAACCTTTGCCTGTTAAGAGTTAACAATTAGGTCCTCAAGAACTGTTTTACGGTTTTCTACACTCCTGGCTGGCCAAGGTCTCTTTAAGGTCTCTTAAGTGGAGGTGTAACTCATGTATCCTACATGTGATTTAGCAACATGAAAGGGAATAGCTTCTTATCGGATTATGGTCTTGGTTAACTGCCTAAGGCTGACCTAAGTGCTTAACTTTCTGACTTTCTTTATACCTTATATGTTAAGAAGCTTCTTCTGACCAATCAGAAATATATGCTTTATGTATGAACATTTTGCTCATCAAAGTGAGTGAGAGACAAGGTTAACAGAAATTAGCCACGGCAGTAAATGACAGCATATTTTTGGGTTCTTAAATGGTCTCTACCTGGCACACCTGCAGTGCAAACTGACACACACTGTTTAGAGAAACAGCTACTCTATTACTAATATTAATGAAACGTTTCTTATTCTATGGAACAAAAACAAACAGTAAAACTAAAACACAGATCTCTTAGCTTCCTATTTCATGAACCAGATGACTGAATGACCAAGCCTAACTAGTAGCCAGAACCCCAGTTAACCCTCCGTAACACAAAGTTTAACCACACGACAGGAACTCTTTCAAACTGAGTGAAAATCATAAATGGATCCATAACTTTACATCAATTTACTATGTTGTGCCAATACCTGCATTTACATTTAGAACGAATGATGTCATAGAACCAGCATCACACCAGTTCCAGGTGTCTCCAAGGAGACAACAGAACTTCAGTTGTGTTTGCTAAAATACACACTTTGAAACATACTGTAACAATTAGTTAACATGTCTGGTTTAGTTGAAGAATCGGCTAAGGTAAGTTTCAGGGTTTAATGGTGGGATGGCACCTGTGCTTTTTTCCCCCAACCGCTAGAATATGATTCGCACCAAACCCAAAAGAAATACTGCACAGTTCAGGAACTTCATCAACCTAGCAACTGTAAAATAAGCTTACAAACAACTGAATTGAAATGCCAAAAAGTTCAGAGAAAGGCACAAACTATGTTTACTTGGGGTTTACAAAATTAAAGCTAACTAAAACTGTAATGATAAACAATCATGCTGCCAATGGACAGAGAAATATCATGTTTTTTGAATAATGTATTATTTGTTACATAGGAACCCAGTATAAGGGAATCCCTTGCGATCCTGTCTGCAGAGATAAAGGTAAGTATTGTTTTCTCTTTAGCTCTGTCACTCCAAGAAATATAATGAATATAATCCAAACAACTCTGCGTGTATCTGACATTTGTAATATTTATCTACCGCAGTATAACTCTTCTGGCAAGACGATTGGTATTGTACCTTGAAAGAAAACTGATTGGAAATGTCATGTACTCTATGGTTTCTATTGATGTCAAGTGGCAAATGTTGACTAGTGATGTTATGTGAATCTTAGGAAATGGTCATTTTTCAATCGAGTCTATGTTTCTCAGAATTTGAGACAGAGAGGTCAATCTCTGCAATCTGAGCTGAGGGCATTTCTTGGAATGGAAAGGTAAGAGCAACGTGTTCTTTGATATTCTCTTAAGACTCTTCGCCAGATTTTACGATGAAAAATGTAAATAATAATAACAAACATTATTTTATATAGTGCCTTGAAAGGTGGCTTCTTTACAGAATGACAAAACCAACTACAATAAATAATACACAAGATATGCATGATGACAATACACAGTTAGAGGAGACAGTAGATGGTCATTGTCAGTGTATTCTGAAGGTAGTTTTCCAATTTTTTGGAACGGGGTAAAAGAGGCCACCTCTACTAGAATCTTTGTCCTAACCAAAAATGTAACAAAGTATAATAATAATATTAAAAATAATAATGATAAACTTTATCTATAGAGCACCTTTCATACAAATAGTGCTTTGGTGCTTTAAAAACCAAGCGTAAAGATAAAATATTAAAATTGAGAGATATACTTTCAGTTGTAAAGGAAAATACAGCAATACAGTAAAGCAACATACATGTCAATTAAATAAATAAAAATTAGGAAAGTCGTAATAAAATAAGAACAATTAAAGAGAACTAAAAAAAGAAACAGAAATAGAAAGAACAAAGAACCACTTTAACTAAAAGCAACATTTTCAAATGTTTTTTAAAACAATGTACCGAGCTTGACTGCCTAATAAAAAGTGGAAGTGAGTTTCATAATTTAGAAGCATAAAAACAAAAAGCAGCCTCTCCACTCTTTCTGCATTTCACATGTGGTATTTGCAGTAGGCCAGTATGTGCAGATCTCAGGTCACGTATAGGAACATATGAAGACAGACATTCAGTAAGGTACAGACGTGCTAGGTACGCTTAAAGCTTTAAAAACAAGTAAAAGAACTTTCAAATTTATCCTAGATAATACAGGTGACCAGTGAAGTTTTTTCAAAACAGGAATGATATTCTCTTTCTTGTATTTGTTAGGATCTGTGCTACTGCATTTCGAACAAGTAGTAAGGGATTTATTGTTTTCTTGGGAAGCCCACAAAACAGAGCATTATAATCATATCCACATCAATGTGAGCAATGGAGAAGTCAAATTAATGTGTCTAAATATCATCTAGTTCTATCCCAGGGAAGAGGGCTGTTGCCTACACAGACGACAAGACACAAAACGCTCAACTGTGCAAAACACGCATAAGGACATCAGTCAGGAGGAACAAGGTAAAGTGTTTTTTCTTCTTCACCATGGTCATGTAGTTTCACTCCAAGCACTGTCATATGAAATAACTGTGGAAATGACCTCCCCAACATTTTGGGTTGTTGCATTTTGCTTCAATGAATTTTAACCTTTTCTTTTAGACATTAAGAGGAAGGACACATTCACCCTTGGTAGAGATTCAGTTGTTCTATGAGATGTCAAGGTGAGAATTAACCACTTCAGGGATAAGTCAATCCACATAACTGAAAAAGGGGCAATGAACAGGATATGGGGATTTTGCTAGTTATAAAGTACAATAATCATCATTACATGATCTAAGACTACTGAAGTATAAGCTGTGTCCCTGACTGATTAATTAGCAAATTCATCTTTGTAGAGTGCAGCTACTATCTATTCAGTGGCATTTCCTTAAAACAATTGTATTCCCACATTCTGAATATGGAGTGAGATCATGTAGAGAATGTTGGACTTGTAATAACTAATTGAAGGATAATAATAATCAACAAAAGTGCTTAAAAGTATCAACAAATGCCTTCAAAGTACTTGACACGTACTTTGCTTTCAAAAGTGAAACATAATTAATGCTTACGTAAGATTTCTCTTGACTTCTCAGGAGTATACTAACTCCAAGGACAAGTAACATCACAAACCATTATTTAAGTGCTGATGTTGGAGCTGCAATACTACTACCAAGACAAAAAATGATACAGGTAACACTGCTTTCAGATTTCTAAGAATTGCTAAAATAGTATGTTTACAGAGCATTCAGAGTTGAGAATATGACAAGTTCCTACCATCTCAAACACTGCCAATCTAGAACAAAAAGAAAGTACTTGAACGCCTACAGTAATGGAACACAAACCAGAACATATCAGTGCATGACAAGGAAATGTAGTCACAAAATGATTCTACCCTTTCAAGTCCCAAAAAGGACCGAGGAACTTACCGGAGGCGATACCTGGATTTCAAACAGAGTACAATGTAGCCACTGTAGGGGAGAAGATCACAGAGAGCTCTTCTCAGATTGCTCAGAGTCAGCCCCAGCACCCTGTCCTGACTGAAGCAGACAAAGTGGTCAAACAGGCAGGTAGAAATGAGTAAGGAACAGAGAGTATGGTTATTCTTGCATTGTTTTGTTCGTCTGTCAAAGAAAAGAGTGCTTCTGACTTTTGTCAATGTTCATCTTTATTTTAGGAGAAGAACAAACGGTGGTATCACACTTTGCTCAAGTGTATGATACCATGTGTGTACAGCAGACATCACCAAAGGAACAGGAGACACCTGAGTAGAGAACAAGAATATGAAAAGACTGATGAAAAAAAGCACCAGGAGAAATCCATTGAATATGCACAATCTCGTCCAGTATTTCAATGAAAAGTTTCAGTGTTGTTTTTAGTGTCGTCGTATTGCATACATTTAAAACAATGTGTCTTGTTTAATGAACAATTTCATTTACTTTAGTAAAAAGTGTTGTTTACTGTAGTCCTAGCATGGATGCAATTGTTAGAAAAAACTTGAATGAAAAACTGAATGTTTCATACAATATGGGTTTGTGTTAACCCACACACCTAAGTGAAATGTTTGATTACGTTTACAAGACATAACACATAGTTCAGTTGAGTGTGAAAGGGAACAACAGAGAAAGTCACAAACAAAACATTTGTGAAGGACTTGAATGTTTTTTCTTTAGAAATGACAAAAAATAAAGAATTTTTCAACAAGATGTCTTTCTATAGCGAGTTTCATTTGAGATAGTCTTTTCTTAGAAGTGCAAGAGTGGTATTCCCTACAACTTATTCCCCAATTTGATCATTCTCAGAAATTAGGAGAAGGAAACCACACCTACTGTAATATTAGACCTTGTAACAAGGCAACTAGGTTTCAATGGCTTAAAAGGTGCAGAAAGAGGCTCATGTATAATGACCTCCAGTGTCCCACAGGTTTCCCAAATCATTTCTTAGAGTATGGAAAAAGAGGAAATAAAGTGTCTACAGAAAGCGTATACCCCCTTGAACTTTGTTCAGTTTGTTGCGCCAGTGCCAGAGTTTCATGCAATTAAATGAGGACCTCTATCTCACACCACATATGTTATACTTTCAATGGGAAAAAAGGAAATATTACAATTGTATACATTTTCACCCACATGTTAATATTTGGTAGAAGCCCTTTTCACAGCAATTTCAGCTGTGAGTCTGTTGGTAATGGGCTCAACCACCTCTGCACCAACAAGATTTGATAATATTTGAGAATTTCAGAAGTCTGTCTGGTTTAGCTGAAGAATCAGCTAAGGTAAGTTTCAGGAAGAGCATCTGATTTCTTTCAATAAAGCAGAACAGAGAAAAAACACACAATACAAAATCATGAGAATTTGTATCCATATGACACTTTGACTCGAATACTTTTATCAGACCTACACAGAGTATATACTGTACACACTTTTTCAGCCCAGGTTTATACATTTGGATCTGCCATTTGTAGGTGTTTTTGTGTCTTAGCTCAACACTGTGAAACCTGTAGTTACAAACATGGAGGATGAAGACATGAAGACATATATTGTACCTCTGACCGGCCTACCTTCCAAGAGGTGAAAGATGAAACTTTTCCTTTATCGTCAACTCAGTGAATGTCTTTAAACTTTCGAAAACTGTAACAAAGAATAAGTTAAAAAACTTATTTTCATTGGACCCACAGAAAAGTCAAAGTTGTCCATAGAAATGCCCGTCTAAATCAGAAATCTACAGCAGAAAGGCAGTGGCCTTTCGGGACATAAAAATGAAATCAGACTTTACTCAGACGAATTGCCCTTGGTCACGGACATCTTGCTATCAGTCACTACAAAGATGTTTTCTCTCGTGCCATGGCTTGCCTGACTTGCTTCTTCTGCTGGATGGCTTCTGGTCGCTGGTCAGGATCGACAGCCAGCATGTCCTGGAGCAGTGTCCTTAGCTCCGTGCTTATGGCTCTATTTACTTTCAGGGGGATGTGGAACTGCAGCCAGGGGTTCTCATCCAGGGCCTCTCCAACAGGCCCTGACAGACATATGCTCCTGTATCGGAAACACACTTTAGTTCAATTCTAAAATATTTCTCATAGGACTGAAGGAACCTTTCTAAAGATTCACATCTCTAAAGATCTAACCTGGACTGTGAACACTGACTCTATCATGAAGAAGGCTCAGCAGCGCCTCTATTTCTTAAGGTGCCTCAAGCGATGGGGGATGCCAATACATGTGTTGGTGAACTTCTACCGCTGCACTATCGAGAGCGTCCTCACCAACGGGATCACCGTGTGGTATGGCAACACCTCTTCGCGAGAAAGAAAGGCACTGCAGAGAATGGTCAATATGGCCCAGAAGATCATTGGCTGCGGTCTCACCGAGATTAAACAGCTCTATGAGGACCGCTGCCGTGGTAGAATTCTGGCCATCACAGAGGACAGTCACCACCCCGGGCATGAGCTCTTCACCCCACTGCCCTCAGGCAAGAGATATAAGAGCATACGGACACTTACCACTAGATTCTTCAATAGCTTCTATCCACAAGCAGTGAGACTGGCGAACACATTTAGCCATCCCCCTCGGACCACACCCACACCATCACCATCTACCTCATTGTAATTTATTTATTGTACGTCTCCAGTCATTGTTTACATGTCTGTATTGTTTACATTCAAACTGCCTGCATGTTTACTTGCACATTGTCTATTGTTTGCACATTGTCTTGATGCACTGTTTGCACTTTGTTTTGTTTTTACACTTGTTTTACAATCGAGAGACTTTCTGTAAGTAAGAATTCCATTGTACCAGTACCGGTTACATATGCCAATAAAGTTCAAGTTCAAGTTCAAGTTCTTTGCCTGTTAAGAGTTAACAATTAGGTCCTCAAGAACTGTTTTACGGTTTTCTACACTCCTGGCTGGCCAAGGTCTCTTTAAGGTCTCTTAAGTGGAGGTGTAACTCATGTATCCTACATGTGATTTAGCAACATGAAAGGGAATAGCTTCTTATCGGATTATGGTCTTGGTTAACTGCCTAAGGCTGACCTAAGTGCCTAACTTTCTGACTTTCTTTATACCTTATATGTTAAGAAGCTTCTTCTGACCAATCAGAAATGTATGCTTTATGTATGAACATTTTGCTCATCAAAGTGAGTGAGAGACAAGGTTAACAGAAATTAGCCACGGCAGTAAATGACAGCATATTTTTGGGTTCTTAAATGGTCTCTACCTGGCACACCTGCAGTGCAAACTGACACACACTGTTTAGAGAAACAGCTACTCTATTACTAATATTAATGAAACATTTCTTATTCTATGGAACAAAAACAAACAGTAAAACTAAAACACAGATCTCTTAGCTTCCTATTTCATGAACCAGATGACTGAATGACCAAGCCTAACTAGTAGCCAGAACCCCAGTTAACCCTCCGTAACACAAAGTTTAACCACACGACAGGAACTCTTTCAAACTGAGTGAAAATCATAAATGGATCCATAACTTTACATCAATTTACTATGTTGTGCCAATACCTGCATTTACATTTAGAACGAATGATGTCATAGAACCAGCATCACACCAGTTCCAGGTGTCTCCAAGGAGACAACAGAACTTCAGTTGTGTTTGCTAAAATACACACTTTGAAACATACTGTAACACTTAGTTAACATGTCTGGTTTAGTTGAAGAATCGGCTAAGGTAAGTTTCAGGGTTTAATGGTGGGATGGCACCTGTGCTTTTTTCCCCCAACCGCTAGAATATGATTCGCACCAAACCCAAAAGAAATACTGCACAGTTCAGGAACTTCATCAACCTAGCAACTGTAAAATAAGCTTACAAACAACTGAATTGAAATGCCAAAAAGTTCAGAGAAAGGCACAAACTATGTTTACTTGGGGTTTACAAAATTAAAGCTAACTAAAACTGTAATGATAAACAATCATGCTGCCAATGGACAGAGAAATATCATGTTTTTTGAATAATGTATTATTTGTTACATAGGAACCCAGTATAAGGGAATCCCTTGCGATCCTGTCTGCAGAGATAAAGGTAAGTATTGTTTTCTCTTTAGCTCTGTCACTCCAAGAAATATAATGAACATAAATATATTTGCCAATCTTTTCATAGTAATCCAAACAACTCTGCGTGTATCTGACATTTGTAATATTTATCTACCGCAGTATAACTCTTCTGGCAAGGCGATTGGTATTGTACCTTGAAAGAAAACTGATTGGAAATGTCATGTACTCTATGGTTTCTATTGATGTCAAGTGGCAAATGTTGACTGGTGATGTTATGTGAATCTTAGGAAATGGTCATTTTTCAATCGAGTCTATGTTTCTCAGAATTTGAGACAGAGAGGTCAATCTCTGCAATCCGAGCTGAGGGCATTTCTTGGAATGGAAAGGTAAGAGCAACGTGTTCTTTGATATTCTCTTAAGACTCTTCGCCAGATTTAACGATGAAAAATGTAAATAATAATAACAAACATTATTTTATATAGTGCCTTGAAAGGTGGCTTCTTTACAGAATGACAAAACCAACTACAATAAATAATACACAAGATATGCATGATGACAATACACAGTTAGAGAAGACAGTAGATGGTCATTGTCAGTGTATTCTGAAGGTAGTTTTCCAATTTTTTGGAACGGGGTAAAAGAGGCCACCTCTACTAGAATCTTTGTCCTAACCAAAAATGTAACAAAGTATAATAATAATATTAAAAATAATAATAATAAACTTTATCTATAGAGCACCTTTCATACAAATAGTGCTTTGGTGCTTTAAAAACCAAGCGTAAAAATAAAATATTAAAATTGAGAGATATACTTTCAGTTGTAAAGGAAAATACAGCAATACAGTAAAGCAACATACATGTCAATTAAATAAATAAAAATTAGGAAAGTCGTAATAAAATAAGAACAATTAAAGAGAACTAAAAAAAGAAACAGAAATAGAAAGAACAAAGAACCACTTTAACTAAAAGCAACATTTTCAAATGTTTTTTAAAACAATGTACCGAGCTTGGCTGCCTAATAAAAAGTGGAAGTGAGTTTCATAATTTGGAAGCATAAAAACAAAAAGCAGCCTCTCCACTCTTTCTGCATTTCACATGTGGTATTTGCAGTAGGCCAGTATGTGCAGATCTCAGGTCACGTATAGGAACATATGAAGACAGACATTCAGTAAGGTACAGACGTGCTAGGTCGCTTAAAGCTTTAAAAACAAGTAAAAGAACTTTCAAATTTATCCTAGATAATACAGGTGACCAGTGAAGTTTTTTCAAAACAGGAATGATATTCTCTTTCTTGTATTTGTTAGGATCTGTGCTACTGCATTTCGAACAAGTAGTAAGGGATTTATTGTTTTCTTGGGAAGCCCACAAAACAGAGCATTATAATCATATCCACATCAATGTGAGCAATGGAGAAGTCAAATTAACGTGTCTAAATATCATCTAGTTCTATCCCAGGGAAGAGGGCTGTTGCCTACACAGACGACAAGACACAAAATCGCTCAACTGTGCAAAACACGCATAAGGACATCAGTCAGGAGGAACAAGGTAAAGTGTTTTTTCTTCTTCACCATGGTCATGTAGTTTCACTCCAAGCACTGTCATATGAAATAACTGTGGAAACGACCTCCCCAACATTTTGGGTTGTTGCATTTTGCTTCAATGAATTTTAACCTTTTCTTTTAGACATTAAGAGGAAGGACACATTCACCCTTGGTAGAGATTCAGTTGTTCTATGAGATGTCAAGGTGAGAATTAACCACTTCAGGGATAAGTCAATCCACATAACTGAAAAAGGGGCAATGAACAGGATATGGGGATTTTGCTAGTTATAAAGTACAATAATCATCATTACATGATCTAAGACTACTGAAGTATAAGCTGTGTCCCTGACTGATTAATTAGCAAATTCATCTTTGTAGAGTGCAGCTACTATCTATTCAGTGGCATTTCCTTAAAACAATTGTATTCCCACATTCTGAATATGGAGTGAGATCATGTAGAGAATGTTGGACTTGTAATAACTTATTGAAGGATAATAATAATCAACGAAAGTGCTTAAAAGTATCAACAAATGCCTTCAAAGTACTTGACACGTACTTTGCTTTCAAAAGTGAAACATAATTAATGCTTACGTAAGATTTCTCTTGACTTCTCAGGAGTATACTAACTCCAAGGACAAGTAACATCACAAACCATTATTTAAGTGCTGATGTTGGAGCTGCAATACTACTACCAAGACAAAAAATGATACAGGTAACACTGCTTTCAGATTTCTAAGAATTGCTAAAATAGTATGTTTACAGAGCATTCAGAGTTGAGAATATGACAAGTTCCTACCATCTCAAACACTGCCAATCTAGAACAAAAAGAAAGTACTTGAACTCCTGCAGTAATCGAACACAAACCAGAACATATCAGTGCATGACAAGGAAATGTAGTCACAAAATGATTCTACCCTTTCAAGTCCCAAAAAGGACCGAGGAACTTACCGGAGGCGATACCTGGATTTCAAACAGAGTACAATGTAGCCACTGTAGGGGAGAAGATCACAGAGAGCTCTTCTCAGATTGCTCAGAGTCAGCCCCAGCACCCTGTCCTGACTGAAGCAGACAAAGTGGTCAAACAGGCAGGTAGAAATGAGTAAGGAACAGAGAGTATGGTTATTCTTGCATTGTTTTGTTCGTCTGTCAAAGAAAAGAGTGCTTCTGACTTTTGTCAATGTTCATCTTTATTTTAGGAGAAGAACAAACGGTGGTATCACACTTTGCTCAAGTGTATGATACCATGTGTGTACAGCAGACATCACCAAAGGAACAGGAGACACCTGAGTAGAGAACAAGAATATGAAAAGACTGATGAAAAAAAGCACCAGGAGAAATCCATTGAATATGCACAATCTCGTCCAGTATTTCAATGAAAAGTTTCAGTGTTGTTTTTAGTGTCGTCGTATTGCATACATTTAAAACAATGTGTCTTGTTTAATTAACAATTTGATTTACTTTAGTAAAAAGTGTTGTTTACCGTAGTCCTAGCATGGATGCAATTGTTAGAAAAAACTTGAATGAAAAACTGAATGTTTCATACAATATGGGTTTGTGTTAACCCACACACCTAAGTGAAATGTTTGATTACGTTTACAAGACATAACACATAGTTCAGTTGAGTGTGAAAGGGAACAACAGAGAAAGTCACAAACAAAACATTTGTGAAGGACTTGATGAATGTTTTTTCTTTAGAAATGACAAAAAATAAAGAATTTTTCAACAAGATGTCTTTCTATAGTGAGTTTCATTTGAGATAGTCTTTTCTTAGAAGTGCAAGAGTGGTATTCCCTACAACTTATTCTCCAATTTGATCATTCTCAGAAATTAGGAGACGGAAACCACACCTACTGTAATATTAGACCTTGTAACAAGGCAACTAGGTTTCAATGGCTTAAAAGGTGCAGAAAGAGGCTCATGTATAATGACCTCCAGTGTCCCACAGGTTTCCCAAATCATTTCTTAGAGTATGGAAAAAGAGGAAATAAAGTGTCTACAGAAAGCGTATACCCCCTTAATAAATTATGCTAATATTAAATTCGATTCTGCTCTGAGAATGTAGGGGGAAGGAAAAATGCCAGTGGTCTTTCCACTGATGAACTTGTGCCTGATGAACACCACTGCGTCACACCACACAGCTGCAAGTGCACCTCACTGTGCCCGGCCACCACTGCATCACACAACTGCCAGCGCACCTCACCGTACCAGGCCACCACTGCGTCACACAGCTGCCAGCGCACCTCACCGTGCCAGGCCACCACTGCGTCACACAGCTGCCAGCGCACCTCACCATGCCCAGCCACCACTGCATCACACAGCTGCAAGCGCACCTCAAAGTTCCCAGCCACTACTGAATCACACCACACAGGTGGCAGCGCACCGTACCAGACCACCACTGCGTCACACAGGTGCCAGTGCACCTCACCGTGCCCGGCCACCACTTCATCATACAACTGCCAGTACACCTGACCGTGCAAGGCCACCACTGAGTCACACAGCTGCCAGCACACCTCACCATGCCAGGCCACCACTGCGTCACACCACACAGCCGCCAGTGCACCTCACCGTGCCAAGCCACCACTGCGTCACACAGCTGCCAGCACACCTCACCGAGCATGGCCACAGCTGCATCACGCAGCTGCCAGCGCACCTCACCGTATTCTGCCACAGCTGCCAGCGCACCTCACCGTGCCAGGCCACCACTACGTCACACATCTGCCAACGTACCTCACCGTGCCCAGCCACCACTGCGTCACACAGCTGCCAGCGCACCTCACCGTGCCAGGCCACCACTGCGTCACACAGCTGCCAGCACACCTCACAGTGCCAGACCACCACTGCGTCAAACCACACAAGTGCCAGTGCACCTCACTGTGCCTAGCAGCTTCTGCATCACACAGCTGAAAGCACAACTCACCGTGCCAGGACACCACTGTGTCACACCACACAGCTGCCAGTGCACCTCACCATGCCAGGCCACCACTGCGTCACACCACACAGCTGCCAGCACACCCTACCATGCCAGGCACCCACAGAGTCACACCACACATCTGCCAGCACACCTCACCGTGCCGGGCCACCACTGCGTCACACCACACAGCTGCCAGTGCACCTCAGCGTGCCAGGCCGCCACTGAGTCACACCACACAGCCACCAGCGCACCTCACCGTGCCAGGCCGCCACTGAGTCACGCCACACAGCCACCAGCGCACCTCACCGTGCCAAGCCACCACTGCGTCACACAGCTGCCAGCACACCTCACCGAGCATGGCCACAGCTGCATCACGCAGTTGCCAGCGCACCTCACCATATTCTGCCACAGCTGCCAGCGCACCTCACCGTGCCAGGCCACCACTACGTCACACATCTGCCAACGCACCTCACAGTGCCAGGCCACCACTGCGTCAAACCACACAAGTGCCAGTGCACCTCACTGTGCCTAGCAGCCTCTGCATCACACAGCTGAAAGCACAACTCCACTGAGTCATGCCACACAGCCACCAGCGCACCTCACCGTGCCACGCCAGCACTGAGTCACGCCACACAGCCACCAGCGCACCTCACCGTGCCAGGCCACCACTGAGTCACGCCACACAGCCACCAGCGCACCTAACCGTGACAGGCCAGCACTGAGCCACGCCACACAGCCACCAGCGCACCTCACCGTGCCAGGCCACCACTGCGTCACACATCTGCCAACGCACCTCACCGTGCCAGGCCACCACTACGTCAAACCACACAGCCGCCAGTGCACCTCACCGTGCCCAGCCACCACTGCGTCACACAGCTGCCAGCGCACCTCACCATAACAGGCCACCACTACGTCAAACCACACAGCCGCCAGTGCACCTCACCGTGACAGGCCACCTCTGAGTCACACCACACAGCCGCCAGCGCACCTCACTGTGCCAGGCCACCACTGCGTCACACAGCTGAAAGCGCACCTCACCATGCCAAGCCACCACTGCATCACACAGCTGCCAGCACACCTCACCGTACCAGGCCACAACTGCGTCACACAGATGCCAGCACACCTCACCGAGCCCGGCCACAGCTGCATCACACAGCTGCCAGCGCACCTCACCGTACCCTGCCACAGCTGCGTCATACAGCTGCCAGCGCACCTCACCGTGCCAGGCCACCACTGCGTCACACCACACAGCTGCCAGCGCACCTCACCGTGCCAGGCCACCACTGCGTCACACAGCTGCCAGCGCACCTCACCGTGCCAGGCCACCACTGCGTCACTCCACACAGCCGCCAGCGCACATCACTGTGCCAGGCCACCACTGCGTCACACAGCTGAAATCGCACTTCACCGTGCCAAGCCACAACTGCGTCACACAGCTGCCAGCAGACCTCACCGTGCCCCGCCACCACTGCATCACACAGCTGCCAGCGCACCTCTCCATACCAGGCCACCACTACATCAAACCACACAGGTGCCAGTGCACCTCACTGTGCCCAGCAGCCACTGCATCACACAGCTGAAAGCACAACTCACCGTGCCAGGACACCACTGTGTCACACCACACAGCTGCCAGTGCACCTCACCGTGCCAGGCCGCCACTGCGTCACACCACACAGCCACCAGCGCACCTCACCGTGCAAGGCCACCACTGTGTCACACCACACAGATGCCAGTGCACCTCACCGTGCCAGGCCACCACTTCATCATAGAATTTCCAGCGCACCTCAAAGTACCCGGCCACCAATGCGTCATTCCACACAGCTGCCAGCGCACCTCACCGTGCCAGGCCACCACTGCGTCACACAGCTGCCAGCGCACCTTACCATGCCAGGCCACCACTGCGTCACACCACACAGCTGCCAGCGCACCTCACCGTGCCAGGCCACCACTGCGTCAGACCACACACAGCTGAAAGCGCACCTCACCATGCCAGCCACCACTGCGTCACACCACACAGCTGCCAGCGCACCTCAACGTGCCAGGCCACCACTGCATCCCACAGCTGCCAGCACACCTCATGCCTTGTTATGTGAAACTTTAATTCTCTTTTTAAGAGAATTACAATTTGTGAACCACAATTCACGCTCAACCACATCACAGATCTACTACACATACCTCACGATGGTGACGTCACTGCCTTTCATATGGAAACATTTTGACACCGCGCTCAACAATCTTAGGAAGATCACAAAACAAGCCTGCTAGCCTGGATTTTACCTAAAAAAATCACGCCCGAGAAAGTGAAGTACTGTAGCATTAACTAGCAAAGGTGTATTGCAGACATAGGCATAGTACGTAATACAGGCTTTATGAAATCTAATAATATTGTTTCGGCTGTGAATCCTTCTTCAGCTGTGAGGGTCTTCAGCTCATAATGAAATGCTTAGAGTTTGCAATGTACGGCGCTCTGAACGAGTTCAACTTTAATGCAGAAAAAATGGATTTCCCAGAAGCTATACTGATTCTTATGGAAGCCCGTTTCCGCCAGGGAGTAGAAAAAATGCGCCCTGGTATTCTCTGGGATGCAGTGCAGTTAAAACTGTTCACTGTTACTGACCATACTGCCTGCCTGCGGGCACTTTTCCTTTCCGTGGGGGAGGGTGGACTGTCTTTCATTAGAAGGTTAGCCTATTCTACTCGGAGAATGTAGAGGGGGTGGAAAGTGCCCGCGGTCATTTAATTAGTATTACAATTCGCACTGATTCCCTTGCGAAGATATGGACATAAGAATATTCGTGCGTGGTCAAAAAATGCCATAAAAACGACAAAATGAAGGCTGTGAAAACATTCACAATGTGCTGTATACACAAAGCACGTGTTCTCACAACTCGAGGAGGTTTCGTGAAAACTTTATATCGTCACACAAAATGTTACAAAGAATGTGGACCAGGGTAATACTTTGAGTTTACAGCTTGTCCAAGGTCATTCATTATTAATACTATTAGGGATATCTTCGGTAAAGACTGACAGCAGGAACATTCCTGTTCTTTACTCAGCAGCTTATTAAAAACAGGGTGTTCAAAACGTTTTTTTTTACCCAGAAGAGTGACACAGCTTCGCGTTGTGAATCTGTTATTCCGTATTTACAAAGAAAGTGGAATACAGTAATACTACCTGCTATATAGATACATATTTTTAGATATTCAGATCCTTAAATTAATATCATTATTCATTTCTTTAGATACGTGATTCCATACTATATTCCCTATTACAAAACCAATAATTCCAGTCCTGAAATCTGATTGGCTGACACACATTCGAAGAACATACTGTAACACTTAGTTAACATGTCTGGTTTAGTTGAAGAATTGGCTAAGGTAAGTTTCAGGGTTTAATGGTGGGATGGCACCTGTGCTTTTTCCCCCCAACCGTTAGAATATGATTTGCACAAAACCCAAAAGAAATACTGCACAGTTCAGGAACCTAGCAACTGTAAAATAAGCTTAAAAACAACTGAACTGAAATGCAAAAAAGTTCAGAGAAAGGCACAAAATATGTTTACTTGGGGTTTAAAAAATTAAAACTAACTAAAACAATCCAAACAGAAGCCGGCCTACCTTCTTTTCTTTGTACCTGATAAAGATGAGGATGGCTTTAAAGATACAGCTAAACTTTTGCAGAACCATTCAAGCGCATTGTTACTGTTTGCTGTAGAAGCCAAAAATATGAGAATCTCAAAATCTAAAAATCTCATGGCGTCAGAATGTACAACTTTAAAAAAAGAAATAATAATAATAAACATTAATTTATATAGCGCCTTGAAAGGTGGCGTCTTAATAGAATGACAAAACCAACAACAATAAATAATACACAAGATATGCATGCTGACAATACACAGTTAGAGGAGACAGTAGATGGTGGTACTAAACACAGTGAGAGCAGAAGGATAAAGAACAGGGGTGAGTTTCCCGAAAACAACTAATCTTAGAGACTTTCAAGCAACTTTACGATGTACGTATGTACGTATGTAAACAATCGATTGACAATTCTTTCATTATATGGTGTCGGTTTTGGTCCTTCAGTGGGATGAAATAAAGTTGTGAAAAGGAATATGAAGTAAACTTGACATCATAGTTTAAGCAAAAGCATATAGATAGGCACAAAAAGGGACCTTATTGTTTCTAAGAGCAAAGAAAAGAAATGACTGACATGCCGTAAAAGAAAACCAAGATTAACTGCGTGGACAGTGTATGCGTCCCGCACGACGTCCTTGATTTAAAGCAATATTTTTTGGCGCGCTGCCATAGTTAAGAATCAATATTTCATGAGAAAAAACTGTTATTTAGAGTTATTGGGTGTACTGGAACTCAATGGAAACATTAACTACTAAGTTTGGCATGTGTCACTCAACAAATACAGGACCTATAATCAAATTTAAAAACAAGTAGATCTAAGCTTTACCGTCAACAATCACGACAGAACATCAAACGGTGTTGGAACTACGCGGTATCGACCGCGGGTTTGGGTACGGAATGGAGCAGGCGTGGGACTCAGGACTGGGGCTGAACAACACATTTATTAACTCGAATCGGGAAAGGTACACACACAGGGACAGGGGTTACAGCGCTGCACCTTCACTAACACACACACACACACACCTGAAGGGAAGAGACTGTATCCCAGCCTCCGTCCCGCTATACAGTCCGGTAGAACCCAGGTGCTGTTCTCAGCCCGCCTTGCGTGCGCATGACTAAAGCGCCCTGCGTGGCGCTACATTATAAATACATGTTAGGCCCAATGATTTCACTAAAATAATGCATTGCTGCATTTCATACTGAAAATAATATCATCTAGTCAAGTATAAAAATGAATATGAAATATACCCAGGATGACTCATAAATTCATCACTGTATAAATAAATGTTCTTTTTTCGAATTTCCTCTGACACAGTACAACACAATATCAAAGTCCTTCATATAAACTCTCAGTGTCCTGTATTCCCAGAGGATGCCCCTGCCGTGAAGTGACTGTGCTCTGTCTGGCGATCTCTGGCGCTCAGGGTGGGCAGGAGGAGGCCAGTTTAAGAAGCACTTAGTGATGAACGAGCGGGTCGGGGAGCACGTAGATGACGAAGGATTTAACGTGCTACTTCAGTTACGATGGGTTTTGGGAAACACTCGTCAATTAACGATCGAGCTTAAGAGCGAGTTTACGATGTTCTTAGCGCTACGACGCTTTCGGGAAACAGAATCATAATATCTAGAAGGATTACCATATATCAAAATAGAAAGAATGATATATGATATATACAAGTAATTATATCATATCATATATTATTAACACCATACCCACCATCTATGTACATTCACATGACCACACATATCAGATCAATATCAAATCAATCACAATGATTAGTATGCGCGCAGAAATCGCCCCTTTCTCTTCCCATCTTTCAGCACATTATACGTCCTCTCCACGATACAAGCCGATATCCGTTATCTTACTCGACAATGCACCTTTTCCCGTGTTGTACGTTCACATTTGGTTAATAAAATCGACACACCTGAAATACTAAATAAGAAAGAAAACAATTATAACACAACGGATGACAGAGCCTCTAGAACAGAAAACCCGTTGGCGTCACACACGCTGAATGTCTCTCTCTCTCCTGCTCAGCAAAACACAACATGTGGGTCAACACCGTGTGAGGCATTAAACATCACCTTCGTGCATTACCGCGATTCATCTGGCACACAACTGTACCACTACAGAAATAATATATATAATGTCGCCACACGAATCTGTAATGAAAATAAAATTAAAAATGCCGCTGGCGTCTCACCCGACTGGCGGCCACAGCGCGTCTGAGGGCTCCCCAGAGAAACGAGCCGCCTGTGACCCCAGGGGCACCTTCACAAACCCCAAGGGCTGTCGCAAAGCCAACTCCATACAGAAAAACGGAACTCATCTGGGGGAAGTTCACAAAATAAAATAATAAAATAAAAGATGACATCATACTGTATAACCACGGCTCAACACAGCTGGCTACACTTGTGAGAAGGTGCAGTACTTGAAGTGCGGCTCTCAGCAGAAATATAATAATAATAAACTTTATTTATAGAGCACTTTTCATACAAATAGCAGCTCAAAGTGCTTTACAAACCAAGCGTAAAAATAAAATATTAAAATTAAGAGATATACTTTCAGTTGTAAAGGAAAACCCAGCAATACAGTTAAGCAACATAAATGTCAATTAAATAAATCACATGAGGAAACTCGTAATACAATAAGAAAAATAAAAGAGAACTAATCAGCCTCTTAGGCTGCCGGTGTCCCCTTTTCTGGAAAAACCTGCCGCAAAAGTACCATTTCACTTTATTATTTTATATCACCAAAAATACAAAACCTTTACAGAAAACCTTTTATTAATCAAAAAGTGTCAAAATTGTTTTTCACAAAACCACTTTTGGAAATTGCATGAGAAGGTCCACACCACACGTGTGCTCTCCTCAGCGTGGTCACACACGGCTGTGGTGGAAATCAAGATCCACCTTTGATTCCTTCGGCATTTTACATCGTTTTTTACCAACAAAACCATGTTATCAATCGAAAAAGGACAACCGGAGCTTTAAAAAAACCCAAGACAATCGATCACAAAGTCACTTTTTATCCGATGATGCACTTCCAAACTTCCAATATGCATTGATAACGCAATCAAAACCAGCGAAAAAAAAATATATCGCATATATCCACAGTAACCCAGACCTGGAGGCTATTAAACGTCATTGACTTTGTACTAAATGTCAGAATCAAAACCGCCAGAAACAAGGCGATCTGATTGGTAAAAAGCACCGTCATTCATTGTATTTTCAGCCATTCAGAGCCCTTAGGGGGTAAGACTTCCTCTAGAAGCCTCAGGATATTTACAGTAGCTGTCAATCATTGACTCAGAAGGGGTAATCAATCAGTTTTTTGATCAGTTTCTTATCAGTGCTCCTTTTTTTCACACCAGAAGGCAACTCTGAGATTTTTTTCATTGCATAACAACAGATAAAGGCTCTTTAGCAGTGTCTAAAGGTTTTTATAGCAATTGCAATGGTTTTTATTCTTATTATTTTCAATATTTTTATGTTTTTTTATTATAGGCGTGAAATTTCATTCCAGGTCCAGTCTTCACAAGACATGATATATAATTTTTTTTCGAATTGATCAATTTGTCCCAGATTTTATCCAAGCTAGTAGTCACCTAGAACAAGGTTTTCAAAATCTGTTGAAAAATCTGACCTCTGAAGACCAAAAAACATTTTCACCTGCTTTTTTTTGGGGTGGGGGGGGGTTCATATGTTTGTCTGCTGAGTAGACACATTAAGAAATATAAGACATTTGACTGTTCACACTCAAAGCCACGGGGGTTAGCTTCAATTTAAGACCTGAATCAGCCTCCTGCTATGTTCTGCTACAGCGATATAACAAATTGTTTAAGAGGAGGAAATTCCAGGCGGACATTGGCTAAATGTGTCACTGGGAGTAAGAGGCTACAAAAAGAAACCTAAATAGAAAGAACAAAGAACCACTTTAACTAAAAGCTAAATTTAAAAAAATACATATTTTCAAATATTTTCATTGTTTTAAAATGTTTTTTAAAAAAATGTACCGAGCTTGACTGCCTAGTAAAAAGTGGTAGTGAGTTTCATAATTTAGAAGCATAAAAACAAAAAGCAGCCTCTCCACTCTTTCTGTATTTCACATGTGGTATTTGCAGTAGGCCAGTATGTGCAGATCTCAGGTCACGTATAGGAACATATGAAGACAGACATTCAGTAAGGTACATAGGCGCTAGGCCATTTAGAGCTTTAAAAACAAGTAAAAGAACTTTCAAATTTATTCTCGTTAATAAAGGGGCCCAGTGAAGGTTTTTCAAAACAGGAGTGATATTCTCTTTCTTGTATTTGTTAGGATCTCTGTTACTGCATTTCGAACAAGTTGTAAGGGATTTAGCCAGGAGAGGTATTTTCATTCACTCAGTAAGGTCTTTATTCATTTTGCAATATGGGAAAAAGCCATCACCTGTCTGCGCAGAGAAGTGAAAGCTGATTCAAAAGCAAGCAGGGAGACCCCTTGTTTTATATCTTTTTTTAAGCTGATGCAACACTTCAAGGACAGGCAAAGCAGTCATTTTCCATTCCTTATAGGATTTTGCTTTAAGCAAAGAAGAGCAGTTATTCAAATGGTTTCTCACACTCCCTTCTTCAAGCACCCGAGATAAACAGTATTAAAACATCCTGTGCCCTTGACAAGTTGGGTGCTATCACACTTTGTTCTAAGTATCCAGCTGCTTCTGCAGCACAGCTCTGTCCGTAAACAACATAGAATAAAACACTTTTTCTCAGTAACTTTTCATTACATTCCCTCCTTTTTATCCTTAAATGTGTTCATACCACAGAGTCCTCATAGGGGTCACCCTAGTCAGACAACAGCACAACAGCAAAAACACTACAACAGGCATGAATAGCTTTAAGAAAAACAGTCCCCAAGACCCAAAAAATGATTTTAACAATGAAAAGAAGGGGAACTCATTGCCAATGCCCTGTTCTTGATTTACCCTGTTCTTAAGTTCTTTCAGCCGGTGTATTGCGAGGGTGAGGTGACCATGGTCATCAGCACTAGCAGGGATATACAGATGCAGCCATTCAAAACAAGCGGGCGATACCGCATTATTTTGCGGTGTGCTTATCGCGGTGTAACACAAGTTACCATATTAATACCGTGTAGTCTCGCATAGTACCGCATAATACCACATGTTCTAATGAATGACCTTGGACAAGCTGTAAACTCAAAGTATTGCCCTGGTCCACATTCTTTTTTTCATTGACCGTCTTTGTAAAAGTAACACCACAGCATTTCGTTGATCCAATCACGCATTTGTTTCCAATCATGCAAAGTACAGTCATTTTTGAGAATCTCCAATTCACCATGCCTTTTGCATGCTCATAAGAGATATTGATTTAGGAACATAAACATATTACTGTATGCAAACTGTACTGTATACAGTATGTATATGTATCTTTAATGTCTTTACTGTGCCCGTTTAAGTATTAAATATTTATATGGAATTTTACCACTGAAGGGAAATCTTAGTAGCTGAGCATAAAAAGAATAGGAGCATAACGTGTGTGAAGGCCATAAACGATATTAATTTTGGAACATAAATATACAGTATTACAGTATGTAAACTGTATATGGCTGGTCTCGGTACAAAAATACACACCAGTATTCCATTTCTCCCTAAACAATATTAAGCATCGAAGTCTTTAACTAACATGTGAAATAACGTGTGTATAAAAAGTGGTAGTTTTAAGCTTTTCTGCAAATACGCTCAATACAGGAGCAAACAAGCATACTTTTAGAATTTGATTAATAGGGAATATAATATGGAATCGCATATCTAAAGAAATTAATAATGATATAATTCTATTCATGTGCTGAACTTGTAAGTGAGAGGTTGGCTGTTCAAATCCAGCCTGTGCCATGACTTTTCTTTTAACAAGCATTTCTTTGAAAAAATAAAATAGCAATATTATGGACAATTAATTGACTTTTTATATTTCTAAATAATACAACATGTTCGAATCTAAGTCATTTTTTAATAACAATGAATAGTCACCACGCATGCTTACACAGCTCCCTGGGTAAAGTATCACAAAGTCTTAGAGAACTTAACATTTTTATTATCAACAAATTGTAAATACACTGTTTACATTGGGGTTATTAATATTTCACTTGAGTGTATGGGGGATTGTCAGCAGACCCCCCCCCTTAGACTGCGCAAACAATTTTTTTAATTTTTAGAAAGAAATGGCGGCTGTATGCTTTACAATATAAACATTTACTGTCAAACTTTAAATCAACAATTGATTTAAAGATGATCTGTCAAAGTGCAATGGAAAACAATATTGTTTTTGTTTTTGTTGTTTTTATCCCGTAAGGCACTTTGAGAAGCCACCTTTAAAGGCGCTATATAAAGGCACTGATTCCTATGGAATGTGTATTCTTTCTTCTTTTTTTTCAGCATGGAATAAACCTATTACGTGATTTTAAGGTTTGTGTGAGAAGCCAGGGTATCAGCTTGTTCCCCCCTCCCGCACCTCTCTCTGTACAGTAGAGGCTCCTGTCCTGACTGGTGGAGCTCATACAGCTGTGTCTGGAGGGGATCCATGGTATCAGGGTCAACCCCATGGCTATGCAGCTTGTTTCCCCCCCTGCACCTCTCTGTGTACAGTAGAGCCTCCTGTCTTGACTGGTGGAGCTCATTCAGCTGTATCTGGAGAGGATCAAGCGGGGTATCAGCTTCAAACCCACGGCTGGGCAGCTTGTTCCCCCCTCCTGCCCCCCTCTGTGTACAGTAGAGCATTCCTTCATGACTGGTGGAGCTCATACAGCTGTGTCTCGAGAGGATCCAGGGTATCAGCTTCAACCCCATGGCTGGGTAGCTTGTTCCCCCCTCCCACCCCTCTCTGTGTACAGTAGAGCCTCCTTCCTGACTGGTGGAGCTCATACAGCTGTATCTGGAGAGGGAGGGAGAGAGGGGTGCGGAACTAGGGAACTATTTACATGGAAAACGGGCGATCTCCCCAGCCCGTATGCCCCTTTCACTGTGTGGCAGCTGCAATAGTCAGCGGCCTACCTAAACCCCGCCCTGACCACTCCTGTCCTGCCGCTCACCGCGCATCCCAGCCGGGTGTTCTTCAGCCGCCCCCCAGGGCGAATGCGCTACAATGCTAAAAATAAGATACACTCTGCAGACATTCACAACAGCGACTGTCAGAAGATAGGACACAGCAACTCAGACACCCATTGAATGGAAAGGGACACTTTAATGTTCTGTGCGGGTGGTACAGCACCCCACCGCGCCCACGCGCCAGCAAAGAGAGAGATACACACCAGTTTTCATTGTCAAAAAGTAATTGTTTTTTACTTTTGTACACCAACGCATTAGCAAGTTAAAGCTATCCCATTGAGGAGCTGGGCGCAATAATTGTTTTGTTCCTTGATTTTCTGATCTGCAAGGCCATTAGAATTCTGTCTGGCATTGCCAGATTGTGAAAAAATAAAAGTATTTAAATCATAAGATACAATCTACAGACATTCACAACATATACATATCTTAAAACATTTACATATCTTGTTAAATTATTACTTTAAATATGTACTTTAAGTTACTGAAACAGCCAGTTAATAAAATCGTTGCAATTTTGTTCTTGTTTGGAGGTGGGGATATTCTGACAACAATTGATTTAAAGACAATCGGTCAAAGTGAAATGAAATACAATATTACGCTGGGTAAACGTTCCGAGGTCAAATTCTTCCGTGATGGGGGTACCTTTAAAGGTCTAAGCCGGAAACCATCATTATGTCTCATTTTTGATTCTCTCTTCCAAACAAGAACAAAATTGCGACAATTTTATTAGCGGGCTGTTTCAGTAACTCAAAGTATTTATTTAAAGTAATAATTTAACAATAAATCCCGCACCCAGCAGAAGAATCCTACTCCGTTGGGCTGCTGAGCAAGGCCCTTAACCCCAACTGCTCCAGGGGCGCTGTACAATGGCTGACCCTATACTCTGACCACAGGCTCTCTCCCTATCTCTTTCATCTGTGTGTCTGTGTATCTCATGGAGAGCAACCTGGGGTATGCGAAAAGATAATTACTAATGCAAGAAATTGTAAAGGTTTAATAAAATAATGTTGTTGTATATCTAAGCAAGTGTTCCTGCATCCCTCTTCTGCACTATAGGCATGGCTTTTATTCTGTTTGCTCCATTTCTAAAACTTTTTGCTCATGTGCATTTTTGTATTTTTTTACACCTCTAGCACTTTAACGTCCTGAATTTTCATTTGCCTTAATTTGTAGAATGAATTTGAGTTTTAGCCTTAAAAATCTTAAGTTTTCACTATCTTTTGTTTCTTGTCCTACAACTGTTATTATTGATCACCATGACTTCATTCAGCCTTTCCTGAACGTCTATGACAGGCAGAGAGAGTGCTGTTTCTGGGGCGATCTTTTGCAGCTGACATTTCACTGTTTTAAACGAACAAGAAATTAAATTGCTCATAAATCACTTATTCTATATAAATACAGCGTAATTGCCCTCCGAAAATCCTCTTTTTCTTGTTCGTTTTAGAGACCTTGATCGAAACTGATTTTAGATGTCAGAAAGGATTTATTTTCTCTGTATTTCCTACATTGGTTTGTCGAGATTTTAACTTTATATTTAGGATCAGATTTCAACTATAAATCGTACACTAATTAATAGCAGTAAATACTGATGTTTTGCTCCCTCTTACCACAAAAATATATATGTTTTGTAGCTGGGATGAACTTTATTTCGTACGCGTAGCTACTGCGATTTGGACACGAAGCGGTTAAAGATGGCGGCAAATCAGGCACCCAGAGAGGGGGGGGGCGTCTTCTCGCCTCCATAACTAAAATGCCAAATAGGAGTGGCTTAAGCGACATACACAGTCGTGTAACTGACAGTTTGAGGTAGCCTATCGTGTAAATTTCGCTTTGTTGCTGATAGGTTAAGCTTTCGAAACTCTGCCCCAAAGTCATGTGACTGATTTTTCGCCCTGTTTCGTTGGTTAAACGCAATGATCACAAGCACCACCATGGTAACTGGGATGTGTAGTTTTTAATTCCGTTTGAATTATAACTGTACGTACTGTCTTCATATTTGGCCAGGGCTTTAAAGAGAAGGCGCGCCAAAAAATGTCGGTGCCGTCGTCTCCGCTTTAAAGGTACAACCGTGCTGAAGAATTTGACCTCGGAAGTTTGCCCAGCGCACTTCAAGTACTGCACCTTCTCACACGTGTAGCCAGCTGCGTTGAGCCGTGGTTATATGATGTCATCTTTTATTTTATTTTATTTTGTGAACTTCCCCCAGATGAGTTCCGTTTTTCTGTATGGAGTTGGCTTTGCGACAGCCCTTGGGGTTTGTGAAGGTGCCCCTGGGGTCACAGGCGGCTCGTTTCTCTGGGGAGCCCTCAGACGCGCTGTGGCCGCCAGTCGGGTGAGACGCCAGCGGCATTTTTAATTTTATTTTCATTACAGATTCGTGTGGCGACATTATATATATTATTTCTGTAGTGGTACAGTTGTGTGCCAGATGAATCGCGGTAATGCACGAAGGTGATGTTTAATGCCTCACACGGTGTTGACCCACATGTTGTGTTTTGCTGAGCAGGAGAGAGAGAGACATTCAGCGTGTGTGACGCCAACGGGTTTTCTGTTCTAGAGGCTCTGTCATCCGTTGTGTTATAATTGTTTTCTTTCTTATTTAGTATTTCAGGTGTGTCGATTTTATTAACCAAATGTGAACGTACAACACGGGAAAAGGTGCATTGTCGAGTAAGATAACGGATATCGGCTTGTATCGTGGAGAGGACGTATAATGTGCTGAAAGATGGGAAGAGAAAGGGGCGATTTCTGCGCGCATACTAATCATTGTGATTGATTTGATATTGATCTGATATGTGTGGTCATGTGAATGTACATAGATGGTGGGTATGGTGTTAATAAAATATGATATTATATAATTACTTGTATATATCATATATCATTCTTTCTATTTTGATATATGGTAATCCTTCTAGATATTATGATTCTGTTTCCCGAAAGCGTCGTAGCGCTAAGAACATCGTAAACTCGCTCTTAAGCTCGATCGTTAATTGACGAGTGTTTCCCAAAACCCATCGTAACTGAAGTAGCACGTTAAATCCTTCGTAATCTACGTGCTCCCCGACCCGCTCGTTCATCACTAAGTGCTTCTTAAACTGGCCTCCTCCTGCCCACCCTGAGCGCCAGAGATCGCCAGACAGAGCACAGTCACTTCACGGCAGGGGCATCCTCTGGGAATACAGGACACTAAGAGTTTATATGAAGGACTTTGATATTGTGTTGTACTGTGTCAGAGGAAATTCGAAAAAAGAACATTTATTTATACAGTGATGAATTTATGAGTCATCTTGGGTATATTTCATATTCATTTTTATACTTGACTAGATGATATTATTTTCAGTATGAAGTGCAGCAATGCATTATTTTAGTGAAATCATTGGGCCTAACATGTATTTATAATGTAGCGCCACGCAGGGCGCTTTAGTCATGCGCACGCAAGGCGGGCTGAGAACAGCACCTGGGTTCTACCGGACTGTATAGCGGGACGGAGGCTGGGATACAGTCTCTTCCCTTCAGGTGTGTGTGTGTGTTAGAGAAGGTGCAGCGCTGTAACCCCTGTCCCTGTGTGTGTACCTTTCCCGATTCGAGTTAATAAATGTGTTGTTCAGCCCCAGTCCTGAGTCCCACGCCTGCTCCATTCCGTACCCAAACCCGCGGTCGATACCGCGCAGTTCAACACCGTTTGATGTTCTGTCGTGATTGTTGACGGTAAAGCTTAGATCTACTTGTTTTTAAATTTGATTATAGGTCCTGTATTTGTTGAGTGACACATGCCAAGCTTAGTAGTTAATGTTTCCATTGAGTTCCAGTACACCCAATAACTATAAATAACAGTTTTTTCTCATGAAATATTGATTCTTAACTATGGCAGCGCGCCAAAAAATATTGCTTTAAATCAAGGACGTCGTGCGGGACGCATACACTGTCCACGCACTTAATCTTGGTTTTCTTTTACGGCATGTCAGTCATTTCTTTTCTTTGCTCTTAGAAACAATAAGGTCCCTTTTTGTGCCTATCTATATGCTTTTGCTTAAACTATGATGTCAAGTTTACTTCATATTCCTTTTCACAACTTTATTTCATCCCACTGAAGGACCAAAACCGACACCATATAATGAAAGAATTGTCAATCGATTGTTTACATACGTACATACGTACATCGTAAAGTTGCTTGAAAGTCTCTAAGATTAGTTGTTTTCGGGAAACTCACCCCTGTTCTTTATCCTTCTGCTCTCACTGTGTTTATTACCGCCATCTACTGTCTCCTCTAACTGTGTATTGTCATCATGCATATCTTGTGTATTATTTATTGTTGTTGGTTTTGTCATTCTATTAAGAAGCCACCTTTCAAGGCGCTATATAAATTAATGTTTATTTTTATTATTATTATTTATTTTTTTAAAGTTGTACATTCTGACGCCATGAGATTTTTAGATTTTGAGATTCTCATATTTTTGGCTTCTACAACAAACAGTAACAATGCGCTTGAATGGTTCTGCAAAAGTTTAGCTGTATCTTTAAAGCCATCCTCATCCTTATCAGGTACAAAGAAAAGAAGGTAGGTCGGCTTCTGTTTGGAATGTTTTAGTTAGTTTTAATTTTTTAAACCCCAGGCAAACATATTTTGTGCCTTTCTCTGAACTTTTTTGCATTTCAGTTCAGTTGTTTTTAAGCTTATTTTACAGTTGCTAGGTTCCTGAACTGTGCAGTATTTCTTTTGGGTTTGGTGCAAATCATATTCTAACGGTTGGGGGGAAAAAGCACAGGTGCCATCCCACCATTAAACCCTGAAACTTACCTTAGCCGATTCTTCAACTAAACCAGACATGTTAACTAAGTGTTACAGTATGTTCTTCGAATGTGTGTCAGCCAATCAGATTTCAGGACTGGAATTATTGGTTTTGTAATAGGGAATATAGTATGGAATCACGTATCTAAAGAAATGAATAATGATATTAATTTAAGGATCTGAATATCTAAAAATATGTATCTATATAGCAGGTAGTATTACTGTATTCCACTTTCTTTGTAAATACGGAATAACAGATTCACAACGCAAAGCTGTGTCACTCTTCTGGGTAAAAAAAACTTTTTGAACACCCTGTTTTTAATAAGCTGCTGAGTAAAGAACAGCTAAACTGGGAAGAAAACACTTTCAGAAAAAATGTTTCAGGTTTCAAGAACACAGATCCCCAATGCAATTTCAACCAAACCTGTCCCCACACACCCTCTCCCCACTGCGATTAGAATATACACAAAGCACTAAAATCTTTCGAGTAGATGATCAGGTGTTTCGCAGACGTAGGCATAGTATGTAAATCAGGCCTTATGAACTCACACCTGGGATTCGATTAATTAGGGTTATTTATTATTCATAAAGTTCATAAAGCCTGAATTACGTACTATGCCTATGTCTGCAAAACACCTTTTCTAGTTAATGCTACAGTACTTCTCTTTCTCGGGCGTGATTTTTTAAAGTAAAATCCAGGCTAGCAGGCTTGTTTTGTGATCTTCAAAAAGACCATGTTGAAAAAATCCTACAAAGAGATTTAAAGGCATGAGGTGTGCTGGCAGCTGTGGGACGCAGTGGTGGCCTGGCACGTTGAGGTGCGCTGGCAGCTGTGTGTTGTGACTCAGTGGGTGCCTGGCATGGTGATGTGCGCTGGCAGCTGTGTGGTCTGACGAAGTGGTGGCCTGGCACAGTGAGGTGCACTGGCAGCTGTGTGGTGTGACGCAGTGGTGGCCTGGTACGGTGAGGTGCGCTTTCAGCTGTGTGTGGTCTGACGCAGTGGTGGCCTGGCATGGTGAGGTGTGCTGGCAGCTGTGTGACGCAGTGGTGGCCTGGCACAGTGAGGTGCACTGGCACCTGTGTGGTTTGACGTAGTGGTGGCCTGGCACGGTGAGATGCCTTGGCATCTGTGTAATGAAATGGTGGCCGGGGAGAGTGATGTGCACTGGCAACTGTGTGGTGTGATGCAGTGGTGGCCTGGCACGGTGAGTTGCGCTGGTAGCTGTGTGGTATGACGCAGTGGCGGCCTGGTACGGTGAGCTGTGCTGGCAGCTTTGGGACGCAGTGGTGGCCGGGCACGGTGAGGTGCGCTGGCGGCTGTGTGGTGTGACTCAGTGGTGGCCTGGCACGGTGAGGTGTGCTTGCAGCTGTGTGGTGTGACGCAGTGGTGGCCTGGCATGGTGAGGTGCGCTGGCAGCTGTGTGATGTGACGCAGTGGTGTTCATCAGGCACAAGTTCATCAGTGAAAAGACCACTGGCATTTTTCCTTCCCCCTACATTCTCAGAGCAGAATCGAATTTAATATTAGCATAATTTATTACAGTGCTAAGTTTAATATTATTTATTACTAATAGTTTATGCTAACACCTAACTTTCTTAACGCGAGAAGTACTAATGTAAGTACCTACTGTATTGTACTTAAGTACTACCATAAGAAGTACTGCTGCATGCAACAAAAAAAAAGGAGTGGTGAAACAGCCCTACTCATACAGTATCAGTATCAACAGACATTTTATCAGTATCAGTTCTTGCTTTGTGCTGGGTTTAGCAGTTTTCCAAACATAGTCTTTCAGCGAATGCCATACCATCTCTATTGGATTTAAATCTGGAGATTCGGCTGGAGTTTTCACCCAGTTCACTCGTTCTTCTGTAAGCCTCGCCCTTGCTGCTTTGTGTTTCGGATCGTTGTCTTGAAAGAGACTGTGCCTTGATCCATTGTGCTCCCTGATATATGGGGCGGCATGCTGTGTGACCCCGACTTCCTCGAAGAATTCCCGATCCATAATTCCTTCGAAATAAAATTGTTTTTCAAGCAATGTAATGCAAGGTGCTTTCTAACGTTGGGCAATGTGTTTTTTCTTGAAATTTTGTTTCGAGAGACTAGATAAGTAATTCAAGTGTTTATGATATGTCACTGTTGTGAATGTCTGTGGAGTGTATCTTATTAGCCTGTCCTGACTGGTGGAGCTCATCCAGCTGTGTCTGGATATCTTGGTCAAATATTCGGGGAATATGTTTATGTACTTTAATATTGTTTTCTGTATGTTTATCAATAGTGGGTACTGCCCTAATTCGGTCCTGCACCCGTTGTTAGGTGTTTTTTAGGTGTTGTTAGGGCTTCTACCAAATATGAACACATGGCTGAAAATGTATACAATTCTAATATTTCCTTTTTTCCCATTGAAGGTATAACATATGTGGTGTGAGAATGAGGTCCTCATTTAAGTGCATAAAACTCAGGCACTGGCGCAACAAACTGAACAAAGTTCAAGGGGGTATACGCTTTCTGTAGACACTTTATTTCCTCTTTTTCCATACTCTAAGAAATGATTTGGGAAACCTGTGGGACACTGGAGGTCATTACACATGAGCCTCTTTCTGCACCTTTTAAGCCATTGAAACCTAGTTGCCTTGTTACAAGGTCTAATATTACAGTAGGTGTGGTTTCTGTCTCCTAATTTCTGAGAATGATCAAATTGGGGAATAAGTTGTAGGGAATAACACTCTTGCACTTCTAAGAAAAGACTATCTCAAATGAAACTCGCTATAGAAAGACATCTTGTTGAAAAATTCTTTATTTTTTGTAATTTCTAAAGAAAAAACATTCATCAAGTCCTTCACAAATGTTTTGTTTGTGACTTTCTCTGTTGTTCCCTTTCACACTCAACTGAACTATGTGTTATGTCTTGTAAACGTAATCAAACATTTCACTTAGGTGTGTGGGTTAACACAAACCCATATTGTATGAAACATTCAGTTTTTCATTCACATTTTTTCTAACAATTGCATCCATGCTAGGACTACAGTAAACAACAGTTTTTACTAAAGTAAATGAAATTGTTGATTAAACAAGACAAATTGTTTTAAATGTATGCAATACGACGACATGAAAAACAACACTGAAACTTTTCATTGAAATACTGGACGAGATTGTGCATATTCAATGGATTTCTCCTGGTGCTTTTTTTCATCAGTCTTTTCATATTCTTGTTCTCTACTCAGGTGTCTCCTGTTCCTTTGGTGATGTCTACTGTACACACATGGTATCATACACTTGAGCAAAGTGTGATACCACCGTTTGTTCTTCTCCTAAATTAAAGATGAACATTGAAAAAAGTCAGAAGCACTCTTTTCTTTGACAGACGAACAAAACAATGCAAGAATAACCATACTCTCTGTTCCTTACTCATTTCTACCTACCTGTTTGACCACTTTGTCTGCTTCAGTCAGGACAGGGTGCTGGGGCTGACTCTGAGCAATCTGAGAAGAGCTCTCTGTGATCTTCTCCCCTACAGTGGCTACATTGTACTCTGTTTGAAATCCAGGTATCGCCTCCGGTAAGTTCCTCGGTCCTTTTTGGGACTTGAAAGGGTAGAATCATTTTGTGACTACATTTCATTGTCATGCACTGATGTGTTCTGGTTTGTGTTCGATTACTGCAGGCGTTCAAGTACTTTCTTTTTGTTCAAGATTGGCAGTGTTTGAGATGGTAGGAACTTGTCATATTCTCAACTTATTTTGTCTATGAGACTCTGAATGCTCTGTAAACATACTATTTTAGCAATTCTTAGAAATCTGAAAGCAGTGTTACCTATATCATTTTTTGTCTTGGCAGTAGTATTGCAGCTCCAACATCAGCACTTAAATAATGGTTTGTGATGTTACTTGTCCTTGGAGTTAGTATACTCCTGAGAAGTCAAGAGAAATCTTAAGTAAGCATTAATTGTGTTTCACTTTTGAAAGCAAAGTACGTGTCAAGTACTTTGAAGGCATTTGTTGATACTTTTAAGCACTTTCGTTGATTATTATTATCCTTCAATTAGTTATTCCAAGTCCCACATTCTCTACATGATCTCACTCCATATTCAGAATGTGGGAATACAATTGTTTTAAGGAAATGCCACTGAATAGATAGTAGCTGCACTCTACAAAGATGAATTTGCTAATTAATCAGTCAGGGACACAGCTTATACTTCAGTAGTCTTAGATCATGTCATGATGATTATTGTACTTTATAACTAGCAAAATCCCCATATCCTGTTCATTGCCCCTTTTTCAGTCATGTGGATTGACTTATCCCTGAAGTGGTTAATTCTCACCTTGACATCTCATAGAACAACTGAATCTCTACCAAGGGTGAATGTGTCCTTCCTCTTAATGTCTAAAAGAAAAGGTTAAAATTCATTGAAGCAAAATGCAACAACCCAAAATGTTGGGGAAGTCGTTTCCACAGTTATTTCATATGACAGTGCTTGGAGTGAAACTACATGACCATGGTGAAGAAGTAAAAACACTTTACCTTGTTCCTCCTGACTGATGTCCTTATGCGTGTTTTGCACAGTTGAGCGTTTTGTGTCTTGTCGTCTGTGTAGGCAACAGCCCTCTTCCCTGGGATAGAACTAGATGATATTTAGACACGTTAATTTGACTTCTCCATTGCTCACATTGATGTGGATATGATTATAATGCTCTGTTTTGTGGGCTTCCCAAGAAAACAATAAATCCCTTACTACTTGTTCGAAATGCAGTAGCACAGATCCTAACAAATACAAGAAAGAGAATATCATTCCTGTTTTGAAAAAACTTCACTGGTCACCTGTATTATCTAGGATAAATTTGAACGTTCTTTTACTTGTTTTTAAAGCTTTAAGTGACCTAGCACGTCTGTACCTTACTGAATGTCTGTCTTCATATGTTCCTATACGTGACCTGAGATCTGCACATACTGGCCTGCTGCAAATACCACATGTGAAATGCAGAAAGAGTGGAGAGGCTGCTTTTTGTTTTTATGCTTCTAAATTATGAAACTCACTTCCACTTTTTATTAGGCAGTCAAGCTCGGTACATTCTTTTAAAAAACATTTGAAAATGTTGCTTTTAGTTAAAGTGGTTCTTTGTTCTTTCTATTTCTGTTTCTTTTTTTAGTTTTCTTTAATTGTTCTTATTTTATTACGACTTTCCTAATTTGTATTTATTTAATTGACATGTATGTTGCTTTACTGTATTGCTGTATTTTCCTTGACAACTGAAAGTATATCTCTCAATTTTAATATTTTATTTTTACGCTTGCTTTTTAAAGCACCAAAGCACTATTTGTATGAAAGGTGCTCTATAAATAAAGTTTATTATTATTATTATTTTTAATATTATTATTATACTTTGTTACATTTTTGGTTAGGACAAAGATTCTAGTAGAGGTGGCCTCTTTTACCCCGTTCCAATAAATTGGAAAACTACCTTCAGGATACACTGACAATGACCATCTACTGTCTCCTCTAACTGTGTATTGTCATCATGCATATCTTGTGTATTATTTATTGTAGTTGGTTTTGTCATTCTGTAAAGAAGCCACCTTTCAAGGCACTATATAAAATAATGTTTGTTATTATTATTTACATTTTTCATCGTCAAATCTGGCGAAGAGTCTTAAGAGAATATCAAAGAACACGTTGCTCTTACCTTTCCATTCCAAGAAATACCCTCAGCTCGGATTGCAGAGATTGACCTCTCTGTCTCAAATTCTGAGAAACATAGACTCGATTGAAAAATGACCATTTCCTAAGATTCACATAACATCACCAGTCAACATTTGCCACTTGACATCAATAGAAACCATAGAGTACATGACATTTCCAATCAGTTTTCTTTCAAGGTACAATACCAATCGCCTTGTCAGAAGAGTTACACTGCGGTAGATAAATATTACAAATGTCAGATGCACGCAGAGTTGTTTGGATTACTATGAAAAGATTGGCAAATATATTTATGTTCATTATATTTCTTGGAGTGACAGAGCTAAAGAGAAAAAAATACTTACCTTTATCTCTGCAGACAGGATCGCAAGGGATTCCCTTATACTGGGTTCCTATATAACAAATAATACATTATTCAAAAAACATGATATTTCTCTGTCCATTGGCAGCATGATTGTTTATCATTACAGTTTTAGTTAGCTTTAATTTTGTAAACCCCAAGTAAACATAGTTTGTGCCTTTCTCTGAACTTTTTGGCATTTCAATTCAGTTGTTTGTAAGCTTATTTTACAGTTGCTAGGTTGATGAAGTTCCTGAACTGTGCAGTATTTCTTTTGGGTTTGGTGCGAATCATATTCTAGCGGTTGGGGGAAAAAAGCACAGGTGCCATCCCACCATTAAACCCTGAAACTTACCTTAGCCGATTCTTCAACTAAACCAGACATGTTAACTAAGTGTTACAGTATGTTTCAAAGTGTGTATTTTAGCAAACACAACTGAAGTTCTGTTGTCTCCTTGGAGACACCTGGAACTGGTGTGATGCTGGTTCTATGACATCATTCGTTCTAAATGTAAATGCAGGTATTGGCACAACATAGTAAATTGATGTAAAGTTATGGATCCATTTATGATTTTCACTCAGTTTGAAAGAGTTCCTGTCGTGTGGTTAAACTTTGTGTTACGGAGGGTTAACTGGGGTTCTGGCTACTAGTTAGGCTTGGTCATTCAGTCATCTGGTTCATGAAATAGGAAGCTAAGAGATCTGTGTTTTAGTTTTACTGTTTGTTTTTGTTCCATAGAATAAGAAACGTTTCATTAATATTAGTAATAGAGTAGCTGTTTCTCTAAGCAGTGTGTGTCAGTTTGCACTGCAGGTGTGCCAGGTAGAGACCATTTAAGAACCCAAAAATATGCTGTCATTTACTGCCGTGGCTAATTTCTGTTAACCTTGTCTCTCACTCACTTTGATGAGCAAAATGTTCATACATAAAGCATACATTTCTGATTGGTCAGAAGAAGCTTCTTAACATATAAGGTATAAAGAAAGTCAGAAAGTTAGGCACTTAGGTCAGCCTTAGGCAGTTAACCAAGACCATAATCCGATAAGAAGCTATTCCCTTTCATGTTGCTAAATCACATGTAGGATACATGAGTTACACCTCCACTTAAGAGACCTTGGCCAGCCAGGAGTGTAGAAAACCGTAAAACAGTTCTTGAGGACCTAATTGTTAACTCTTAACAGGCAAAGGTTCCTCAGTCCTATGAGAAATATTTTAGAATTGAACTAAAGTGTGTTTCCGATACAGGAGCATATGTCTGTCAGGGCCTGTTGGAGAGGCCCTGCATGGAACCCCTGGCTGCAGTTCCACATCCCCCTGAAAGTAAATAGAGCCATAAGCACGGAGCTAAGGACACTGCTCCAGGACATGCTGGCTGTCGATCCTGACCAGCGACCAGAAGCCATCCAGCTGAAGAAGCAAGTCAGGCAAGCCATGGCACGAGAGAAAACACCTTTGTAGTGACTGATAGCAAGATGTCCGTGACCAAGGGCAATTCGTCTGAGTAAAGTCTGATTTCATTCTTATGTCCCGAAAGGCCACTGCCTTTGTGCTCTAGATTTCTGATTTAGACGGGCATTTCTATGGACAACTTTGACTTTTCTGTGGGTCCAATGAAAATAAGTTTTTTAACTTATTCTTTGTTACAGTTTTCGAAAGTTTAAAGACATTCACTGAGTTGACGATAAAGGAAAAGTTTCATCTTTCACCTCTTGGAAGGTAGGCCGGTCAGAGGTACAATATATGTCTTCATGTCTTCATCCTCCATGTTTGTAACTACAGGTTTCACAGTGTTGAGCTAAGACACAAAAACACCTACAAATGGCAGTTCCAAATGTATCAAATGTATAAACCTGGGCTGAAAAAGTGTGTACAGTATATACTCTGTGTAGGTCTGATAAAAGTATTCGAGTCAAAGTGTCATATGGATACAAATTCTCATGATTTTGTATTGTGTGTTTTTTCTCTGTTCTGCTTTATTGAAAGAAATCAGATGCTCTTCCTGAAACTTACCTTAGCTGATTCTTCAGCTAAACCAGACAGACTTCTGAAATTCTCAAATATTATCAAATCTTGTTGGTGCAGAGGTGGTGGAGCCCATTACCAACAGACTCACAGCTGAAATTGCTGTGAAAAGGGCTTCTACCAAATATTAACATGTGGGTGAAAATGTATACAATTGTAATATTTCCTTTTTTCCCATTGAAAGTATAACATATGTGGTGTGAGAAAGAGGTCCTCATTTAATTGCATGAAACTCTGGCACTGGCGCAACAAACTGAACAAAGTTCAAGGGGGTATATGCTTTCTGTAGACACTTTATTTCCTCTTTTTCCATAGTCTAAGAAATGATTTGGGAAACCTGTGGGACACTGGAGGTCATTATACATGAGCCTCTTTCTGCACCTTTTAAGCCATTGAAACCTAGTTGCCTTGTTACAAGGTCTAATATTACAGTAGGTGTGGTTTCCGTCTCCTAATTTCTGAGAATGATCAAATTGGGGAATAAGTTGTAGGGAATACCACTCTTGCACTTCTAAGAAAAGACTATCTCAAATGAAACTCGCTATAGAAAGACATCTTGTTGAAAAATTCTTTATTTTTTGTCATTTCTAAAGAAAAAACATTCATCAAGTCCTTCACAAATGTTTTGTTTGTGACTTTCTCTGTTGTTCCCTTTCACACTCAACTGAACTATGTGTTATGTCTTGTAAATGTAATCAAACATTTCACTTAGGTGTGTGGGTTAACACAAACCCATATTGTATGAAACATTCAGTTTTTCATTCAAGTTTTTTCTAACAATTGCATCCATGCTAGGACTACAGTAAACAACACTTTTTACTAAAGTTAATCAAATTGTTCATTAAACAAGACACATTGTTTTAAATGTATGCAATATGACGACACTAAAAACAACACTGAAACTTTTCATTGAAATACTGGACGAGATTGTGCATATTCAATGGATTTCTCCTGGTGCTTTTTTTCATCAGTCTTTTCATATTCTTGTTCTCTACTCAGGTGTCTCCTGTTCCTTTGGTGATGTCTGCTGTACACACATGGTATCATACACTTGAGCAAAGTGTGATACCACTGTTTGTTCTTCTCCTAAAATAAAGATGAACATTGACAAAAGTCAGAAGCACTCTTTTCTTTGACAGACGAACAAAACAATGCAAGAATAACCATACTCTCTGTTCCTTACTCATTTCTACCTACCTGTTTGACCACTTTGTCTGCTTCAGTCAGGACAGGGTGCTGGGGCTGACTCTGAGCAATCTGAGAAGAGCTCTCTGTGATCTTCTCCCCTACAGTGGCTACATTGTACTCTGTTTGAAATCCAGGTATCGCCTCCGGTAAGTTCCTCGGTCCTTTTTGGGACTTGAAAGGGTAGAATCATTTTGTGACTACATTTCCTTGTCATGCACTGATATGTTCTGGTTTGTGTTCGATTACTGCAGGCGTTCAAGTACTTTCTTTTTGTTCTGGATTTGCAGTGTTTGAGATGGTAGGAACTTGTCATATTCTCAACTCTGAATGCTCTGTAAACATACTATTTTAGCAATTCTTAGAAATCTGAAAGCAGTGTTACCTGTATCATTTTTTGTCTTGGTAGTAGTATTGCAGCTCCAACATCAGCACTTAAATAATGGTTTGTGATGTTACTTGTCCTTGGAGTTAGTATACTCCTGAGAAGTCAAGAGAAATCTTACGTAAGCATTAATTATGTTTCACTTTTGAAAGCAAAGTACGTGTCAAGTACTTTGAAGGCATTTGTTGATACTTTTAAGCACTTTCGTTGATTATTATTATCCTTCAATTAGTTATTACAAGTCCAACATTCTCTACATGATCTCACTCCATATTCAGAATGTGGGAATACAATTGTTTTAAGGAAATGCCACTGAATAGATAGTAGCTACACTCTACAAAGATGAATTTGCTAATTAATCAGTCAGGGACACAGCTTATACTTCAGTAGTCTTAGATCATGTAATGATGATTATTGTACTTTATAACTAGCAAAATCCCCATATCCTGTTCATTGCCCCTTTTTCAGTCATGTGGATTGACTTATGCCTGAAGTGGTTAATTCTCACCTTGACATCTCATAGAACAACTGAATCTCTACCAAGGGTGAATGTGTCCTTCCTCTTAATGTCTAAAAGAAAAGGTTAAAATTCATTGAAGCAAAATGCAACAACCCAAAATGTTGGGGAGGTCGTTTCCACAGTTATTTCATATGACAGTGCTTGGAGTGAAACTACATGACCATGGTGAAGAAGAAAAAACACTTTACCTTGTTCCTCCTGACTGATGTCCTTATCTGTGTTTTGCACAGTTGAGCGTTTTGTGTCTTGTCGTCTGTGTAGGCAACAGCCCTCTTCCCTGGGATAGAACTAGATGATATTTAGACACGTTAATTTGACTTCTCCATTGCTCACATTGATGTGGATATGATTATAATGCTCTGTTTTGTGGGCTTCCCAAGAAAACAATAAATCCCTTACTACTTGTTCGAAATGCAGTAGCACAGATCCTAACAAATACAAGAAAGAGAATATCATTCCTGTTTTGAAAAAACTTCACTGGTCACCTGTATTATCTAGGATAAAGTTGAAAGTTCTTTTACTTGTTTTTAAAGCTTTAAGCGACCTAGCACGTCTGTACCTTACTGAATGTCTGTCTTCATATGTTCCTATACGTGACCTGAGATCTGCACATACTGGCCTACTGCAAATACCACATGTGAAATGCAGAAAGAGTGGAGAGGCTGCTTTTTGTTTCTATGCTTCCAAATTTTGAAACTCACTTCCACTTTTTATTAGGCAGTCAAGCTCGGTACATTGTTTTACCAGCAGCCATATCACCCTGCAACTCACAACTGGCAACCGACTGAAGCTAAGCAGGTGTGAGCCTGGTCAGTACCTGGATGGGAGACCTCCTGGGAAAAACTAAGGTTGCTGCTGGAAGAGGTGTTAGTGGGGCCAGCAGGGGGCGCTCACCCTGTGGTCCATGTGGGTCCTAATGCCCCAGTATAGTGATGGGGACACTATACTGTAAACAGGCGCCGTCCTTCGGATGAGACGTAAAACCGAGGTCCTGACTCTCTGTGGTCATTAAAAATCCCAGGGCGCTTCTCGAAAAGAGTAGGGGTATAACCCCGGTGTCCTGGCCAAATTTCCACTTGGCCCTTACCAATCATGGCCTCCTAATAATCCCCTTCTATGAATTGGGTACATTACTCTGCTCTCCTCCCCACTGATAGCTGATGTGAGGTGAGCGTTCTGGCGCACTATGGCTGCCGTCGCATCATCCAGGTGGATGCTGCACATTGGTGGTGGTGGAGGGGAGTCCCCATTACCTGTAAAGCGCTTTGAGTGGAGTGTCCAGAAAAGCGCTATATAAGTGTAAGCAATTATTATAATTATTATTAATTTTAAAAAACATTTGAAAATGTTGCTTTTAGTTAAAGTGGTTCTTTGTTCTTTCTCTTTCTGTTTCTTTTTTTAGTTCTCTTTAATTGTTCTTATTTTATTACGACTTTCCTAATTTTTATTTATTTAATTGACATGTATGTTGCTTTACTGTATTGCTGTATTTTCCTTTACAACTGAAAGTATATCTCTCAATTTTAATATTTTATTTTTACGCTTGGTTTTTAAAGCACCAAAGCACTATTTGTATGAAAGGTGCTCTATAGATAAAGTTTATTATTATTATTTTTAATATTATTATTATACTTTGTTACATTTTTGGTTAGGACAAAGATTCTAGTAGAGGTGGCCTCTTTTACCCCGTTCCAAAAAATTGGAAAACTACCTTCAGAATACACTGACAATGACCATCTACTGTCTCCTCTAACTGTGTATTGTCATCATGCATATCTTGTGTATTATTTATTGTAGTTGGTTTTGTCATTCTGTAAAGAAGCCACCTTTCAAGGCACTATATAAAATAATGTTTGTTATTATTATTTACATTTTTCATCGTTAAATCTGGCGAAGAGTCTTAAGAGAATATCAAAGAACACGTTGCTCTTACCTTTCCATTCCAAGAAATGCCCTCAGCTCGGATTGCAGAGATTGACCTCTCTGTCTCAAATTCTGAGAAACATAGTCTCGATTGAAAAATGACCATTTCCTAAAGATTCACATAACATCACCAGTCAACATTTGCCACTTGACATCAATAGAAACCATAGAGTACATGACATTTCCAATCAGTTTTCTTTCAAGGTACAATACCAATCGCCTTGCCAGAAGAGTTATACTGCGGTAGATAAATATTACAAATGTCAGATACACGCAGAGTTGTTTGGATTACTATGAAAAGATTGGCAGATATATTTATGTTCATTATATTTCTTGGAGTGACAGAGCTAAAGAGAAAACAATACTTACCTTTATCTCTGCAGACAGGATCGCAAGGGATTCCCTTATACTGGGTTCCTATGTAACAAATAATACATTATTCAAAAAACATGATATTTCTCTGTCCATTGGCAGCATGATTGTTTATCATTACAGTTTTAGTTAGCTTTAATTTTGTAAACCCCAAGTAAACATAGTTTGTGCCTTTCTCTGAACTTTTTGGCATTTCAATTCAGTTGTTTGTAAGCTTATTTTACAGTTGCTAGGTTGATGAAGTTCCTGAACTGTGCAGTATTTCTTTTGGGTTTGGTGCGAATCATATTCTAGCGGTTGGGGGAAAAAAGCACAGGTGCCATCCCACCATTAAACCCTGAAACTTACCTTAGCCGATTCTTCAACTAAACCAGACATGTTAACTAAGTGTTACAGTATGTTTCAAAGTGTGTATTTTAGCAAACACAACTGAAGTTCTGTTGTCTCCTTGGAGACACCTGGAACTGGTGTGATGCTGGTTCTATGACATCATTCGTTCTAAATGTAAATGCAGGTATTGGCACAACATAGTAAATTGATGTAAAGTTATGGATCCATTTATGATTTTCACTCAGTTTGAAAGAGTTCCTGTCATGTGGTTAAACTTTGTGTTACGGAGGGTTAACTGGGGTTCTGGCTACTAGTTAGGCTTGGTCATTCAGTCATCTGGTTCATGAAATAGGAAGCTAAGAGATCTGTGTTTTAGTTTTACTGTTTGTTTTTGTTCCATAGAATAAGAAATGTTTCATTAATATTAGTAATAGAGTAGCTGTTTCTCTAAACAGTGTGTGTCAGTTTGCACTGCAGGTGTGCCAGGTGGAGACCATTTAAGAACCCAAAAATATGCTGTCATTTACTGCCGTGGCTAATTTCTGTTAACCTTGTCTCTCACTCACTTTGATGAGCAAAATGTTCATACATAAAGCATACATTTCTGATTGGTCAGAAGAAGCTTCTTAACATATAAGGTATAAAGAAAGTCAGAAAGTTAGGCACTTAGGTCAGCCTTAGGCAGTTAACCAAGACCATAATCCGATAAGAAGCTATTCCCTTTCATGTTGCTAAATCACATGTAGGATACATGAGTTACACCTCCACTTAAGAGACCTTAAAGAGACCTTGGCCAGCCAGGAGTGTAGAAAACCGTAAAACAGTTCTTGAGGACCTAATTGTTAACTCTTAACAGGCAAAGGTTCCTTCAGTCCTATGAGAAATATTTTAGAATTGAACTAAAGTGTGTTTCCGATACAGGAGCATATGTCTGTCAGGGCCTGTTGGAGAGGCCCTGGAAGAGAACCCCTGGCTGCAGTTCCACATCCCCCTGAAAGTAAATAGAGCCATAAGCACTGAGCTAAGGACACTGCTCCAGGACATGCTGGCTGTCGATCCTGACCAGCGACCAGAAGCCATCCAGCAGAAGAAGCAAGTCAGGCAAGCCATGGCACGAGAGAAAACATCTTTGTAGTGACTGATAGCAAGATGTCCGTGACCAAGGGCAATTCGTCTGAGTAAAGTCTGATTTCATTCTTATGTCCCGAAAGGCCACTGCCTTTGTGCTGTAGATTTCTGATTTAGACGGGCATTTCTATGGACAACTTTGACTTTTCTGTGGGTCCAATGAAAATAAGTTTTTTAACTTATTCTTTGTTACAGTTTTCGAAAGTTTAAAGACATTCACTGAGTTGACGATAAAGGAAAAGTTTCATCTTTCACCTCTTGGAAGGTAGGCCGGTCAGAGGTACAATATATGTCTTCATGTCTTCATCCTCCATGTTTGTAACTACAGGTTTCACAGTGTTGAGCTAAGACACAAAAACACCTACAAATGGCAGTTCCAAATGTATCAAATGTATAAACCTGGGCTGAAAAAGTGTGTACAGTATATACTCTGTGTAGGTCTGATAAAAGTATTCGAGTCAAAGTGTCATATGGATACAAATTCTCATGATTTTGTATTGTGTGTTTTTTCTCTGTTCTGCTTTATTGAAAGAAATCAGATGCTCTTCCTGAAACTTACCTTAGCTGATTCTTCAGCTAAACCAGACAGACTTCTGAAATTCTCAAATATTATCAAATCTTGTTGGTGCAGAGGTGGTGGAGCCCATTACCAACAGACTCACAGCTGAAATTGCTGTGAAAATTCTACCAAATATTAACATGTGGGTGAAAATGTATACAATTGTAATATTTCCTTTTTTCCCATTGAAAGTATAACATATGTGGTGTGAGAAAGAGGTCCTCATTTAATTGCATGAAACTCTGGCACTGGCGCAACAAACTGAACAAAGTTCAAGGGGGTATACGCTTTCTGTAGACCCTTTATTTCCTCTTTTTCCAAAGTCTAAGAAATGATTTGGGAAACCTGTGGGACACTGGAGGTCATTATACATGAGCCTCTTTCTGCACCTTTTAAGCCATTGAAACCTAGTTGCCTTGTTACAAGGTCTAATATTACAGTAGGTGTGGTTTCCGTCTCCTAATTTCTGAGAATGATCAATTTGGGGAATAAATTGTAGGGAATACCACTCTTGCACTTCTAAGAAAAGACTATCTCAAATGAAACTCGCTATAGAAAGACATCTTGTTGAAAAATTCTTTATTTTTTGTAATTTCTAAAGAAAAAACATTCATCAAGTCCTTCACAAATGTTTTGTTTGTGACTTTCTCTGTTGTTCCCTTTCACACTCAACTGAACTATGTGTTATGTCTTGTAAACGTAATCAAACATTTCACTTAGGTGTGTGGGTTAACACAAACCCATATTGTATGAAACATTCAGTTTTTCATTCAAGTTTTTTCTAACAATTGCATCCATGCTAGGACTACAGTAAAAAACACTTTTTACTAAAGTAAATCAAATTGTTCATTAAACAAGACACATTGTTTTAAATGTATGCAATACGACGACACTAAAAACAACACTGAAACTTTTCATTGAAATACTGGGCGAGATTGTGCATATTCAATGGATTTCTCCTGGTGCTTTTTTTCATCAGTCTTTTCATATTCTTGTTCTCTACTCAGGTGTCTCCTGTTCCTTTGGTGATGTCTGCTGTACACACATGGTATCATACACTTGAGCAAAGTGTGATACCACCGTTTGTTCTTGTCCTAAAATAAAGATGAACATTGACAAAAGTCAGAAGCACTCTTTTCTTTGACAGACGAACAAAACAATGCAAGAATAACCATACTCTCTGTTCCTTACTCATTTCTACCTACCTGTTTGACCACTTTGTCTGCTTCAGTCAGGACAGGGTGCTGGGGCTGACTCTGAGCAATCTGAGAAGAGCTCTCTGTGATCTTCTCCCCTACAGTGGCTACATTGTACTCTGTTTGAAATCCAGGTATCGCCTCCGGTAAGTTCCTCGGTCCTTTTTGGGACTTGAAAGGGTAGAATCATTTTGTGACTACATTTCCTTGTCATGCACTGATATGTTCTGGTTTGTGTTCGATTACTGCAGGCGTTCAAGTACTTTCTTTTTGTTCTAGATTGGCAGTGTTTGAGATGGTAGGAACTTGTCATATTCTCAACTCTGAATGCTCTGTAAACATACTATTTTAGCAATCCTTAGAAATCTGAAAGCAGTGTTACCTGTATCATTTTTTGTCTTGGTAGTAGTATTGCAGCTCCAACATCAGCACTTAAATAATGGTTTGTGATGTTACTTGTCCTTGGAGTTAGTATACTCCTGAGAAGTCAAGAGAAATCTTACGTAAGCATTAATTATGTTTCACTTTTGAAAGCAAAGTACGTGTCAAGTACTTTGAAGGCATTTGTTGATACTTTTAAGCACTTTCGTTGATTATTATTATCCTTCAATTAGTTATTACAAGTCCAACATTCTCTACATGATCTCACTCCATATTCAGAATGTGGGAATACAGTTGTTTTAAGGAAATGCCACTGAATAGATAGTAGGTGCACTCTACAAAGATGAATTTGCTATCTATCAGTCAGGGACACAGCTTATACTTCAGTAGTCTTAGATCATGTAATGATGATTATTGTACTTTATAACTATCAAAATCCCCATATCCTGTTCATTGCCCCTTTTTCAGTTATGTGGACCCTGAAGTGGTTAATTCTCACCTTGACATCTCATAGAACAACTGAATCTCTACCAAGGGTGAATGTGTCCTTCCTCTTAATGTCTAAAAGAAAAGGTTAAAATTCATTGAAGCAAAATGCAACAACCCAAAATGTTGGGGAGGTCGTTTCCACAGTTATTTCATATGACAGTGCTTGGAGTGAAACTACATGACCATGGTGAAGAAGAAAAAACACTTTACCTTGTTCCTCCTGACTGATGTCCTTATGCGTGTTTTGCACGGTTGAGCGTTTTGTGTCTTGTCGTCTGTGTAGGCAAAAGCCCTCTTCCCTGGGATAGAACTAGATGATATTTAGACACGTTAATTTGACTTCTCCATTGCTCACATTGATGTGGATATGATTATAATGCTCTGTTTTGTGGGCTTCCCAAGAAAACAATAAATCCCTTACTACTTGTTCGAAATGCAGTAGCACAGATCCTAACAAATACAAGAAAGAGAATATCATTCCTGTTTTGAAAAAACTTCACTGGTCACCTGTATTATCTAGGATAAATTTGAAAGTTCTTTTACTTGTTTTTAAAGCTTTAAGCGACCTAGCACGTCTGTACCTTACTGAATGTCTGTCTTCATATGTTCCTATACGTGACCTGAGATCTGCACATACTGGCCTACTGCAAATACCACATGTGAAATGCAGAAAGAGTGGAGAGGCTGTTTTTTGTTTTTATGCTTCTAAATTATGAAACTCACTTCCACTTTTTATTAGGCAGTCAAGCTCGGTACATTGTTTTAAAAAACATTTGAAAATGTTGCTTTTAGTTAAAGTGGTTCTTTGTTCTTTCTATTTCTGTTTCTTTTTTTAGTTCTCTTTAATTGTTCTTATTTTATTACGACTTTCCTAATTTTTATTTATTTAATTGACATGTATGTTGCTTTACTGTATTGCTGTATTTTCCTTTACAACTGAAAGTATATCTCTCAATTTTAATATTTTATTTTTACGCTTGGTTTTTAAAGCACCAAAGCACTATTTGTATGAAAGGTGCTCTATAGATAAAGTTTATTATTATTATTTTTAATATTATTATTATACTTTGTTACATTTTTGGTTAGGACAAAGATTCTAGTAGAGGTGGCCTCTTTTACCCCGTTCCAAAAAATTGGAAAACTACCTTCAGAATACACTGACAATGACCATCTACTGTCTCCTCTAACTGTGTATTGTCATTATGCATATCTTGTGTATTATTTATTGTAGTTGGTTTTGTCATTCTGTAAAGAAGCCACCTTTCAAGGCACTATATCAAATAATGTTTGTTATTATTATTTACATTTTTCATCGTAAAATCTGGCGAAGAGTCTTAAGAGAATATCAAAGAACACGTTGCTCTTACCTTTCCATTCCAAGAAATGCCCTCAGCTCGGATTGCAGAGATTGACCTCTCTGTCTCAAATTCTGAGAAACATAGACTCGATTGAAAAATGACCATTTCCTAAGATTCACATAACATCACCATTCAACATTTGCCACTTGACATTGAAGAATGATGTGAAGACGGGGGTTTGAATTTAATCCTTTCTGTAGGGGGTTTAGACTTCTAAGTCACAAGCTGGGGTTTATGGCAGGAAAGGGGATTAACTGATAAGGACTGCAGATGCAAGCTAGGAACCCCCCTGGGTGTAATCTTAAACTGACCATTTGTCCAGAACATCGTAAACTGGCCAAATACCATGAACCCCCTCTTTACCATCAGACCAAGTGACGTCAGAAACGGAGAAGAAAACACTATATAACCCAAAAGTTTGTAACAGTACGGCTAACAATACTTCGGTTTTGTTGTTTCTTGCTGGAAACATGACTTCGGCTTTATTGTTCCTTGCATGCAATAAACTCATTTGTTTTACTTCATCTCGGGATCAAGAACCTTATTTCTTCTGTTACAACAGTCCCCTACAAGTCTGATGTGCCCTACCGCTGAGCAATTTCCATATGAGAATAGCCAGAGTGGAAACCGTCAGCTGGTGCCCTGTGAACTGTGTCACAGGAAGTTTGCTGTAGAGAGGTTGGAGAAACACAGCAAGATCTGCAAGAAGCTTCAGAATTCAAAGAGGAAGGTTTTTGACTCTTTCAAGCACAGGGCCAAGGGAACAGAACTGGAGACATACATCCATAAGAAGAAGGTTAGACCACCAATCGTGGTAAGGGCTATCCTTAAACTCTTTCCAAGCTTCCCTTTTTTTCTCCTAGAGTCAGACTCAGCTTATAAATCAATGTAAACAATAAATAAGTGTTTTATGAAGTACTCTTCTGAAAAACTGCCGCAAAGGCACATTTGCCAGACAGAATAAATGGGTCTTAGTGACTTCTGAATTCTGTTGTAAAAATCTACATGAGATATCAAGCAAATAGCACTCACGGGATACAAAACCATAACTAAATTGTACTCTCTACCCAATGACATGAAAGGTAGGCCCAGAAAGCTAAGTTATTACTGTATTGATATTTTCTTGCCTTGTGAATGGTTTGCGACCAGACTGTGTACGCAGTGCTAGTCTGGACTTTTTCTGGAAGCTGTTTCATTGGTTTCATTTCCTGTTCCCAGCTGAGAAAGAACAACTGGAGGCAGAAGCACGAGGATTTCATTCGGAGCATCAAATAGGCCAGGGAGGTGCAGCAGGTGATCACGCAAGGAGGGAAGGTTGTGAACCTGCCCCAGCCCCCCGCGAATCCAAACCCCGACTACGTGCCCTGCCCTCACTGCGGCCGGCGCTTTGCCCCCAGGCCGGCACAGAGGCACATCCCCAAGTGTCAGCACATCAGGAGCCGCCCCCCTCCTCCTCCTCACAGATGAAAACTGATGTGAAGAAGAGTAAAAGAGTCATGATCTTGGCTCACGACTCACGTCCTGCTTTTTCTTTTTAGAAATATATTTAGCACAGTTCATCCGTATGATGATAAAAAAAATGTTACCTTGTTTTAATAAAATGATTTTTTTTTGGTGGACTGGTGTTTGCGTAACTGTGGTTATTTCAGTTTTTTCCCTTGCGAAAATGTGTGTCGACCGTGAAAATAAATTTCAAGCTGTTCTTATCATTCATACACCTTGACCTCCTAAAAATAATTGTTCAACCTGGAACGTACAATTAGCAGGCAATAGAACAGGTCACATTGGCCTTGGAACCATCAAAAAGTAGTATTCACACATTCTCTGCATCAATTTTCCTTTAAAACAACTGAAAAAGCAAGGTAAAGTGTGATTGATTTTTTTAATGAAAGTTATTTGATTTAATTTATTTAATTTTCATAATATTTGAAATATGTTGGGATTAATGTGACTCAATATTATCTGCAGCTCTTACACTCCAGGCACCTGATAAAGTGGAACGCAGTGTCTTTGCCTTACATGGCGCTCAGCTCTTCCTCAACCCAGCAGAAGCAGCAGCCTCCGGGTCCTGCTTCATGCACAGCTTAAAATGCAACACCGAGTAATACAACAAACAACAGGGAAAACCATTCACGATCAGACACATCCGTTGATTGCTGGCTCTCAGTAAAGGGACATTGCTGTGGTCCACGCATGAATCTGTTTTCTAAGTGCCTTATCCAATACAGTGTTGAGGCCAGTTTTCCCAGAAGCCATCTAAAGGGGAACACACAATAACTTGTAAAACCTCCAATTTACATCACAAAATAGACTACATTTCAATGTTAAAGAATTACCATGTTCTGCGATTCAGAACGAGGCAGCAAAACTTCCTGTAATCTGATGTGGCCCTGTGACATTGTAAAGGAGCAGGCTTGTGAATACATCTCGTTTAATCCAATGGAAATATTGCTCTCAACTTTTTTACGTTTTTGCCAATAAATAATATTACATTGTTAACTCTGCATAAAGAACCTTGGAATGGAACGTTTTTTGCAGTGAAATGTTTGCTGCATAACCTATACCTTTTCTCTCCTACATCACATTGCATTAGTCATTACAGTGATTAGTGAGCAGGAAGGGCTGCATCACATCGCAATTTGTGTGGAACTTGAATGCGAATTTGTTACAACATGGCGTAACTTACAGTACTTTCACAAAGTTCATGATTTTGTGCTCAATTTTGAGTTTGTAAAGTTTTTTCTATAATGTCAATGATTTTATTTTGTGACTGAAATTAAATACTTTTGTGTCTGCAAAATTGGGACTGTAGTTCCACCTTAACCTACTAGTACTGTATGTCTTTGGACTGTGGGAAGAAACTGGAGCACCTGGAAGAAATCCACACAAATGAAGGGAGAACATACAATTCCATCCAGACTGCACCCCAGGAATTGAACCCAGGACCCCAGCTCTGTGAACCACAGTGCCACCTCATTGCTATAGTCACTATAATTAATGTCAAAACACATTTGCAAATGAGCAGCCTGGGATCCTAAAGGATAAAGACAAGGATCCAAACAAAGCACTTTCCCAAAGCTTGGCTTTGTACAGTATATCATACAGGGCTTGATGCAGAAGGCAGATAATCTAAGTCCATGCAATAATTGCTAAAGGAAAGTGACTTTGTGTTTTTGGAGGGAAGTCACTCAACATGGAGCTGTGTTAGTGAAATGATTGTTCTGATGTACGGCTGATGTCCAAACACTGAAAACATGATTGTGTATGCAATCGCACTCCCGAGCTCTATTGGGTATGGTTAAAATAACTTTTTATAGTTCATCACATTCAAAGTGTGTGTACTTGATGAAAGTGTAACACACATTTGGAGGAGTTATTCAGGATTTTCTTTCATTCAACTATTTCAAGACCTATTATTTTCAGATGTTGTAGTATACGTGAATAATGAAAGGCCTTCATATTACACAATGAAGGAATGACTTTGCAGGTGTGAAGAATAAAAGATTAATTCAGCTCACTTTGGGGAGTTTCACAATGGCCCTCCTTATAGAAATGTGGGTTTGATTAAAGGAGTGAAGAAAAAGCACTGAATAATATTTGCTTCTGTAAACGTAATCATCTCAAAATATGGTTGAAGAAATGAAAGAAATTGAAGAAGGTTAAACATAATCCAAAATGTATAAGGTAAATTTAAGTACAACCAGAACTCTAGTGTTTATGCAATGCATCTCTGGGTTGATATGAAATATGGCCGTACTGCATTTCGAACAAGTTGTAAGGGATTTAGCCAGGAGAGGTATTCTCATTCACTCAGTAAGGTCTTTATTCATTTTGCAATATGGGAAAAAGCCATCACCTGTCTGCGCAGAGAAGTGAAAGCTGATTCAAAAGCAAGCAGGGAGACCCCTTGTTTTATATCTTTTTTAAGCTGATGCAACACTTCAAGGACAGGCAAAGCAGTCATTTTCCATTCCTTATAGGTTTTTGCTTTAAGCAAAGAAGAGCAGTTATTCAAATGGTTTCTCACACTCCCTTCTTCAAGCAGCCGAGATAAACAGTATTAAAACATCCTGTGCCCTTGACAAGTTGGGTGCTATCACACTTTGTTCTAAGTATCCAGCTGCTTCTGCAGCACAGCTCTGTCCGTAAACAACATAGAATAAAACACTTTTTCTCAGTAACTTTTCATTACATTCCCTCCTTTTTATCCTTAAATGTGTTCATACCACAGAGTCCTCATAGGGGTCACCCTAGTCAGACAACAGCACAACAGCAAAAACACTACAACAGGCATGAATAGCTTTAAGAAAAACAGTCCCCAAGACCCAAAAAATGATTTTAACCATGAAAAGAAGGGGAACTCATTGCCAATGCCCTGTTCTTGATTTACCCTGTTCTTAAGTTCTTTCAGTCGGTGTATTGCGAGGGTGAGGTGACCATGGTCATCATCACTAGCAGTGATATACAGATGCAGCCATTCAAAACAAGCGGGCGATACCGCATTATTTTGCGGTGTGCTTATCGCTGTGTAACACAAGTTACCATATTAATACCGTGTATTCTCGCATAGTACCGCATAATACCACATGTTCTAATGAATGACCTTGGACAAGCTGTAAACTCAAAGTATTGCCCTGGTCCACATTCTTTTTTTCATTGACCGTCTTTGTAAAAGTAACACCACAGCATTTCGTTGATCCAATCACGCATTTGTTTCCAATCATGCAAAGTACAGTCATTTTTGAGAATCTCCAATTCACCATGCCTTTTGCATGCTCATAAGAGATATTGATTTAGGAACATAAACATATTACTGTATGCAAACTGTACTGTATACAGTATGTATATGTATATTTAATGTCTTTACTGTGCCCGTTTAAGTATTAAATATTTATATGGAATTTTACCACTGAGCATAAAAAGAATAGGAGCATAACGCGTGTGAAGGCCATAAACGATATTAATTTTGGAACATAAACATACAGTATTACAGTATGTAAACTGTATATGGCTGGTCTCGGTACAAAAATACACACCAGTATTCCATTTCTCCCTAAACAATATTAAGCATCGAAGTCTTTAACTAACATGTGAAATAACGTGTGTATAAAAAGTGGTAGTTTTAAGCTTTTCTGCAAATACGCTCAATACAGGAGCAAACAAGCATACTTTTAGAATTTGATTAATAGGGAATATAATATGGAATCGCATATCTAAAGAAATAAATAATGATATAATTCTATTCATGTGCTGAACTTGTAAGTGAGAGGTTGGCTGTTCAAATCCAGCCTGTGCCATGACTTTTCTTTTAACAAGCATTTCTTTGAAAAAATAAAATAGCAATATTATGGACAATTAATTGACTTTTTATATTTCTAAATATCACAACATGTTCGAATCTAAGTCATTTTTTAATAACAATGAATAGTCACCACGCATGCTTACACAGCTCCCTGGGTAAAGTATCACAAAGTCTTAGAGAACTTAACATTTTTATTATCAACAAATTGTAAATACACTGTTTACATTGGGGTTATTAATATTTCACTTGAGTGTATGGGGGATTGTCAGCAGACCCCCCCCCCCTCTTAGACTGCGCAAACAATTTTTTTAATTTTTAGAAAGAAATGGCGGCTGTATGCTTTACAATATAAACATTTACTGTCAAACTTTAAATCAACAATTGATTTAAAGATGATCTGTCAAAGTGCAATGGAAAACAATATTTTTGTTTTTGTTGTTTTTATCCCGTAAGGCGCTTTGAGAAGCCACCTTTAAAGGCGCTATATAAAGGCACTGATTCCTATGGAATGTGTATTCTTTCTTCTTTTTTTCAGCATGGAATAAACCTATTACGTGATTTTAAGGTTTGTGTGAGAAGCCAGGGTATCAGCTTGTTCTCCCCACCGCCTCTCTCTGTGTACAGTAGAGGCTCCTGTCCTGACTGGTGGAGCTCATACAGCTGTGTCTGGAGGGGATCCAGGGTATCAGCGTCAACCCCAAGGCTGGCAACTTGTTCCCCCCTCCCGCCCCTCTCTCTGTACAGTAGAGGCTCCTGTCCTGACTGGTGGAGCTCATTCAGCTGTATCTGGAGAGGATCAAGCGGGGTATCAGCTTCAAACCCACGGCTGGGTAGCTTGTTCCCCCCTCCTGCCCTCCTCTGTGTACAGTAGAGCATTATCTCATGACTGGTGGAGCTCATACAGCTGTGTCTCGAGAGGATCCAGGGTATCAGCTTCAACCCCATGGCTGGGTAGCTTGTTCCCCCCTCCCGCCCCTCTCTGTGTACAGTAGAGCCTCCTGTCCTGACTGGTGGAGCTCATACAGCTCTGTCTGGAGAGGATCCAGGGTATCAGCTTCAACCCCATGGCTGGGTAGCTTGTTCCCCCCTCCCGCCCCTCTCTGTGTACAGTAGAGCCTCCTGTCCTGACTGGTGGAGCTCATACAGCTCTGTCTGGAGAGGATCCAGGGTATCAGCTTCAACCCCACGGCTGGCAACTTGTTCCCCTCTACCACCCCTCTGTGCGTACAGTAGAGCCTCCTGTCCTGACTGGTGGAGCTCATACAGCTGTATCTGGAGAGGGAGGGAGAGAGGGGTGCGGAACCAGGGAACTATTTACATGGAAAACGGGCGATCTCCCCAGCCCGTATGCCCCTTTCACTGTGTGGCAGCTGCAATAGTCAGCGGCCTACCTAAACCCCGCCCTGACCACTCCAGTCCTGCCCCTCACCGCGCACCCCAGCCGGGTGTTCTTCAGCCACCCCCCAGGGCTAAAGCGACACCCATTGAATGGAAAGGGACACTTTAATGTTCTGTGCGGGTGGTACAGCACCCCACCGCGCCCGCGCGCCAGCAAAGAGAGAGATACACACCAGTTTTCATTGTCAAAAAGTAATTGTTTTTTACTTTTGTACAATTTGTTTTACATTCCTCTTGTTTAACAGGAATGTTTTGTTTCTGGACAGACTATTAAACTAGGGGAAAGAGTGCCTATGAAAGACGGGTTCCTTTCGCGAAGTCTGGAGACATTAGAAGCTTGCCACACCCGGACTGTTACACCAACGCATTAGCAAGTTAAAGCTATCCCATTGAGGAGCTGGGCGCAATAATTGTTTTGTTCCTTGATTTTCTGATCTGCAAGGCCATTTGAATTCTGTCTGGCATTGCCAGATTGTGAAAAAATAAAAGTATTTAAATCATAAGATACAATCTACAGACATTCACAACATATACATATCTTAAAACATTTACATATCTTGTTAAATTATTACTTTAAATATGTACTTTAAGTTACTGAAACAGCCAGTTAATAAAATCGTTGCAATTTTGTTCTTGTTTGGAGGTGGGGATATTCTGACAACAATTGATTTAAAGACAATCGGTCAAAGTGAAATGAAATACAATATTACGCTGGGTAAACGTTCCGAGGTCAAATTCTTCCGTGATGGGGGTACCTTTAAAGGTCTAAGCCGGAAACCATCATTATGTCTCATTTTTGATTCTCTCTTCCAAACGAGAACAAAATTGCGACAATTTTATTAGCGGGCTGTTTCAGTAACTCAAAGTATTCATTTAAAGTAATAATTTAACAATAAATCCCGCACCCAGCAGAAGAATCCTACTCCGTTGGGCTGCTGAGCAAGGCCCTTAACCCCAACTGCTCCAGGGGCGCTGTACAATGGCTGACCCTGTACTCTGACCACAGGCTCTCTCCCTATCTCTTTCATCTGTGTGTCTGTGTATCTCATGGAGAGCAAGCTGGGGTATGCGAAAAGATAATTACTAATGCAAGAAATTGTAAAGGTTTAATAAAATAATGTTGTTGTATATCTAAGCAAGTGTTCCTGCATCCCTCTTCTGCACTATAGGCATGGCTTTTATTCAGGTGGGTAGCTGCGTCAGCATGCGTAGGCTGCAAAGGAACAAGTAATAGGTTTATTCCATGCTGAAAAAAAGAAGAAAGAGAACACAACGTTTCGGCCGTGGAGCCTTCTTCAGGTGTGAGGTGTTTTATTCTGTTTGCTCCATTTCTAAAACTTTTTGCTCATGTGCATTTTTGTATTTTTTTACACCTCTAGCACTTTAACGTCCTGAATTTTCATTTGCCTTAATTTGTAGAATGAATTTGAGTTTTAGCCTTAAAAATCTTAAGTTTTCACTATCTTTTGTTTCTTGTCCTACAACTGTTATTATTGATCACCGAATTATTGTACTTGACATGACTACGTCTATGACAGGCAGAGAGAGTGCTGTTTCTGGTGCGATCTTTTGCAGCTGACATTTCACTGTTTTAAACGAACAAGAAATTAGATTGCTCATAAATCACTTATTCTATATAAATACAGCGTAATTGCCCTCCGCAAATCCTCTTTTCTTGTTCGTTTTAGAGACCTTGATCGAAACTGATTTTAGATGTCAGAAAGGATTTCTTTTCTCTGTATTTCCTACATTGCTTTGTCGAGATTTTAACTTTATATCTAGGCTCAGATTGCAACTATAAATCGTACACTAATTAATAGCAGTAAATACTGATGTTTTGCTCCCTCTTACCACAAAAATATATATGTTTTGTAGCTGGGATGAACTTTATTTTGTACGCGTAGCTACTGCGATTTGGACACGAAGCGGTTAAAGATGGCGGCAAATCAGGCACCCAGAGGGGGGGGGGGGGCGTCTTCTCGCCTCCATAACTAAAATGCCAAATAGGAGTGGCTTAAGCGACATACACAGTCGTGTAACTGACAGTTTGAGGTAGCCTATCGTGTAAATTTCGCTTTGTTGCTGATAGGTTAAGCTTTCGAAACTCTGCCCCAAAGTCATGTGACTGATTTTTCGCCCTGTTTCGTTGGTTAAACGCAATGATCACAAGCACCACCATGGTAACTGGGATGTGTAGTTTTTAATTCCGTTTGAATTATAACTGTACGTACTGTCTTCATATTTGGCCAGGGCTTTAAAGAGAAGGCGCGCCAAAAAATTTCGGTGCCGTCGTCTCCGCTTTAAAGGTACAACCGTGCTGAAGAATTTGACCTCGGAAGTTTGCCCAGCGCACTTCAAGTACTGCACCTTCTCACACGTGTAGCCAGCTGCGTTGAGCCGTGGTTATATGATGTCATCCTTTATTTTATTATTTTATTTTGTGAACTTCCCCCAGATGAGTTCCGTTTTTCTGTATGGAGTTGGCTTTGCGACAGCCCTTGGGGTTTGTGAAGGTGCCCCTGGGGTCACAGGCGGCTCGTTTCTCTGGGGAGCCCTCAGACGCGCTGTGGCCGCCAGTCGGGTGAGACGCCAGCGGCATTTTTAATTTTATTTTCATTACAGATTCGTGTGGCGACATTATATATATATATTATTTCTGTAGTGGTACAGTTGTGTGCCAGATGAATCGCGGTAATGCACGAAGGTGATGTTTAATGCCTCACACGGTGTTGACCCACATGTTGTGTTTTGCTGAGCAGGAGAGAGAGAGACATTCAGCGTGTGACGCCAACGGGTTTTCTGTTCTAGAGGCTCTGTCATCCGTTGTGTTATAATTGTTTTCTTTCTTATTTAGTATTTCAGGTGTGTCGGTTTTATGAACCAAATGTTAACGTACAACACGGGAAAAGGTGCATTGTAGAGTAAGATAACGGGTATCGGCTTGTATCGTGGAGAGGACGTATAATGTGCTGAAAGATGGGAAGAGAAAGGGGCGATTTCTGCGCGCATTCTAATCATTGTGATTGATTTGATATTGATCTGATATGTGTGGTCATGTGAATATACATAGATGGTGGGTATGGTGTTAATAATATATGATATGATATAATTACTTGTATATATCATATATCATTCTTTCTATTTTGATATATGGTAATCCTTCTAGATATTATGATTCTGTTTCCCGAGAGCATCGTAGCGCTAAGAACATCGTAAACTCGCTCTTAAGCTCGATCGTTAATTGACGAGTGTTTCCCAAAACCCATCGTAACTGAAGTAGCACGTTAAATCCTTCGTCATCTACGTGCTCCCCGACCCGCTCGTTCATCACTAAGTGCTTCTTAAACTGGCCTCCTCCTGCCCACCCTGAGCGCCAGAGATCGCCAGACAGAGCACAGTCACTTCACGGCAGGGGCATCCTCTGGGAATACAGGACACTAAGAGTTTATATGAAGGACTTTGATATTGTGTTGTACTGTGTCAGAGGAAATTCGAAAAAAGAACATTTATTTATACAGTGATGAATTTATGAGTCATCTTGGGTATATTTCATATTCATTTTTATACTTGACTAGATGATATTATTTTCAGTATGAAATGCAGCAATGCATTATTTTAGTGAAATCATTGGGCCTAACATGTATTTATAATGTAGCGCCACGCAGGGCGCTTTAGTCCTGCGCACGCAAGGCGGGCTGAGAACAGCACCTGGGTTCTACCGGACTGTATAGCGGGACGGAGGCTGGGATACAGTCTCTTCCCTTCAGGTGTGTGTGTGTGTGTGTTAGTGAAGGTGCAGCGCTGTAACCCCTGTCCCTGTGTGTGTACCTTTCCCGATTCGAGTTAATAAATGTGTTGTTCAGCCCCAGTCCTGAGTCCCACGCCTGCTCCATTCCGTACCCAAACCCGCGGTCGATACCGCGCAGTTCAACACCGTTTGATGTTCTGTCGTGATTGTTGACGGTAAAGCTTAGATCTACTTGTTTTTAAATTTGATTATAGGTCCTGTATTTGTTGAGTGACACATGCCAAGCTTAGTAGTTAATGTTTCCATTGAGTTCCAGTACACCCAATAACTCTAAATAACAGTTTTTTCTCATGAAATATTGATTCTTAACTATGGCAGCGCGCCAAAAAATATTGCTTTAAATCAAGGACGTCGTGCGGGACGCATACACTGTCCACGCAGTTAATCTTGGTTTTCTTTTACGGCATGTCAGTCATTTCTTTTCTTTGCTCTTAGAAACAATAAGGTCCCTTTTTGTGCCTATCTATATGCTTTTGCTTAAACTATGATGTCAAGTTTACTTCATATTCCTTTTCACAACTTTATTTCATCCCACTGAAGGACCAAAACCGACACCATATAATGAAAGAATTGTCAATCGATTGTTTACATACGTACATACGTACATCGTAAAGTTGCTTGAAAGTCTCTAAGATTAGTTGTTTTCGGGAAACTCACCCCTGTTCTTTATCCTTCTGCTCTCACTGTGTTTATTACCGCCATCTACTGTCTCCTCTAACTGTGTATTGTCAGCATGCATATCTTGTGTATTATTTATTGTTGTTGGTTTTGTCATTCTATTAAGACGCCACCTTTCAAGGCGCTATATAAATTAATGTTTATTATTATTATTATTTATTTTTTTAAAGTTGTACATTCTGACGCCATGAGATTTTTAGATTTTGAGATTCTCATATTTTTGGCTTCTACAGCAAACAGTAACAATGCGCTTGAATGGTTCTGCAAAAGTTTAGCTGTATCTTTAAAGCCATCCTCATCTTTATCAGGTACAAAGAAAAGAAGGTAGGCCGGCTTCTGTTTGGAATGTTTTAGTTAGTTTTAATTTTTTAAACCCCAAGTAAACATATTTTGTGCCTTTCTCTGAACTTTTTTGCATTTCAGTTCAGTTGTTTTTAAGCTTATTTTACAGTTGCTAGGTTCTTGAACTGTGCAGTATTTCTTTTGGGTTTTGTGCAAATCATATTCTAGCGGTTGGGGGAAAAAAGCACAGGTGCCATCCCACCATTAAACCCTGAAACTTACCTTAGCCGATTCTTCAACTAAACCAGACATGTTAACTAAGTGTTACAGTATGTTCTTCGAATGTGTGTCAGCCAATCAGATTTCAGGACTGGAATTATTGGTATTGTAATAGGGAATATAGTATGGAATCACGTATCTAAAGAAATGAATAATGATATTAATTTAAGGATCTGAATATCTAAAAATATGTATCTATATAGCAGGTAGTATTACTGTATTCCACTTTCTTTGTAAATACGGAATAACAGATTCACAATGCGAAGCTGTGTCACTCTTCTGGGTAAAAAAAACGTTTTGAACACCCTGTTTTTAATAAGCTGCTGAGTAAAGAACAGGAATGTTCCTGCTGTCAGTCTTTACCGAAGATATCCCTAATAGTATTAATAATGAATGACCTTGGACAAGCTGTAAACTCAAAGTATTACCCTGGTCCACATTCTTTGTAATCGTCTTTGTAAACAAAAAAACTTTATTTTGTGTGACGATATAAAGTTTTCACGAAACCTCCTCGAGTTGTGAGACCACGTGCTTTGTGTATACAGCACATTGTGAATGTTTTCACAGCCTTCATTTTGTCGTTTTTATGGCATTTTTTGACCACGCACGAATATTCTTATGTCCATATCTTCGCAGGGGAATCAGTGCGAATTGTAATACTAATTAAATGACCGCGGGCACTTTCCACCCCCTCTACATTCTCCGAGTAGAATAGGCTAACCTTCTAATGAAAGACAGTCCACCCTCCCCCACGGAAAGGAAAAGTGCCCGCAGGCAGGCAGTATGGTCAGTAACAGTGAACAGTTTTAACTGCACTGCATCCCAGAGAATACCAGGGCGCATTTTTTCTACTCCCTGACGGAAACGGGCTTCCATAAGAATCAGTATAACTTCTGGGAAATCCATTTTTTCTGCATTAAAGTTGAACTCGTTCAGAGCGCCGTACATTGCAAACTCCAAGTGTTTCATTATGAGCTGAAGACCCTCACAGCTGAAGACGGATTCACAGCCGAAATAATATTATTAGAGTTCATAAAGCCTGTATTACGTACTATGCCTATGTCTGCAATACACCTTTGCTAGTTAATGCTACAGTACTTCACTTTCTCGGGCGTTTTTTTTAGGTAAAATCCAGGCTAGCAGGCTTGTTTTGTGATCTTCCTAAGATTGTTGAGCGTGGTGTCAAAATGTTTCCATTTGAAAGGCAGTGACGTCACCATCCTGAGGTGTGTGTAGTAGATCTGTGATGTGGTTGAGCGTGAATTGTGGTGAGCCTCTGATTGGGGGAAAAAAAGACCATGTTCAAAAAATCCTAAAAAGAGAATTAAAGTTTCACATAACAAGGCATGAGGTGTGCTGGCAGCTCTGGGAGGCAGTGGTGGCCTGGCACGTTGAGGTGCGCTGGCGGCTGTGTGGTGTGACGCAGTGGTGGCTGGCATGGTGAGGTGCGCTGGCAGCTGTGTGACGCAGTGGTGGCCTGGTACGGTGAGGTGTGCTGGCAGCTGTTTGACGCAGTGGTGGCTTGGCACGCTGAGGTGGGCTCTCAGCTGTGTGTGGTCTGACGCAGTGGTGGCCTGGCACGGTGAGGTGCGCTGGCAGCTGTGTGGTGTGACGCAGTGGTGGCCTTGCACGGTGAGGTGCACTGGCAGCTGTGTGGTGTGACACAGTGGTGGCCTGGCATGGTGAGGTGCGCTGGCAGCTGTGTGATGCAGTGGTGGCCGGGCACGGTGAGGTCTACTGGCAGCTGTGTGACGCAGTTGTGGCTTGGCACAGTGAGGTGCGATTTCAGCTGTGTGACGCAGTGGTGACCTGGCACAGTGAGGTGCGCTGGCAGCTGTTTGACGCAGTGGTGGCTTGGCACGGTGAGGTGCGCTTTCAGCTGTGTGTGGTCTGACGCAGTGGTGGCCTGGCACGGTGAGGTGCGCTGGCAGCTGTGTGGTGTGACGCAGTGGTGGCCTGGCACGGTGAGGTGCGCTGGCAGCTGTGTGACGCAGTGGTGGCCTTGCACGGTCAGGTGTTCTGGCAGGTGTGTGATGCAGTGGTGGCCTTGCACGGTGAGGTGCACTGGCAGCTGTGTGGTGTGACACAGTGGTGGCCTGGCATGGTGAGGTGCGCTGGCAGCTGTGTGGTGTGACACAGTGGTGGCCTGGCACGGCGAGGTTCGCTAGTGGCTGTGTGGTGTGACGCAGTGTCGGCCTGTCACGCTGAGGTGCACTGGCAGCTGTGTGGTGTGACACAGTGGTGTCCTGGCACGGTGAGTTGTGCTTTCAGCTGTGTGACGCAGTGGTGGCCTTGCACGGTCAGGTGTTCTGGCAGGTGTGTGATGCAGTGGTGGCCTTGCACGGTGAGGTGCACTGGCAGCTGTGTGGTGTGACACAGTGGTGGCCTGGCATGGTGAGGTACGCTGGCAGCTGTGTGGTGTGACGCATTGGTGGCCGGGTACTTTGAGGTGCGCTGGCAATTCTATGATGAAGTGGTGGCCTGGCACGGTGAGGTGCACTGGCATCTGTGTGGTGTGAGACAGTGGTGGCCTGGCACGGTGAGGTGCGCTGGTGGCTGTGTGGTGTGACGCAGTGGTGGCCTGACACGGTGAGGTGTGCTGGCAGCTTGTGTGACGCAGTGGTGGCCTGGCACGGTGAGGTGTGCTGGCAGCTTGTGTGACGCAGTGGTGGCCTGGCACGGTGAGGTGTGCTGGCAGCTGTGTGACGCAGTGGTGGCCTGGCACGGTGAGGTGCGCTGGCAGCTGTGTGACGCAGTGGTGGCCTGTCACGGTGAGGTGCGCTGGCAGCTGTGTGACGCAGTGGTGGCCTTGCACGGTCAGGTGTACTGGCAGTTGTATGATGAAGTGGTGGCCGGGCACGGTGAGGTGTGCTGGCATCTGTGTGACGCAGTGGTGGCTGGGCACGGTGAGGTGCGTTGGCAGATGTGTGACGTAGTGGTGGCCTGGCACGGTGAGGTGTGCTGGCACCTGTGTGACGCAGTGGTGGTCTGATACGGTGCGCTGCCACCTGTGTGGTGTGATTCAGTAGTGGCCGGGAACTTTGAGGTGCGCTTGCAGCTGTGTGATGCAGTGGTGGCTGGGCATGGTGAGGTGCGCTGGTAGATGTTTGACGCAGCTGTGGCAGGGTTCAGTGAGGTGCGCTGGCAGCTGTGTGACGGAGTTGTGGCCTGGTACGGTGAGGTGTGCTGGCAGCTGTGTGACGCAGTGGTGGCTTGGCACGGTGAGGTGCGCTTTCAGCTGTGTGACGCAGTGGTGGCCTGGCACAGTGAGGTGCGCTGGCGGCTGTGTGGTGTGACGCAGTGGTGGCCTGGCACGGTGAGGTGCGCTGGCAGCTCTATGGTGTGACTCAGTGCTGGCCTGGCATGGTGAGCTACGCTGGCAGCTGTGTGGTGTGACGCACTGGTGGCCGGGTACTTTGAGGTGCGCTGGGAGCTGTGTGGTGTGACGCAGTGGTGGCCTGGCATGGTGAGGTGCGCTGGCAGCTGTGTGACGCAGTGGTGGCCTGGCACGGTGAGGTGCGCTGGCAGCTGTGTGTTGTGACACCGTGGTGGCTTGGCACGATGAGGTGCGCTTTCAGCTGTGTGTGGTCTGACGCAGTGGTGGCCTGGCACGGTGAGGTGCGCTGGCAGCTATGTGACGCAGTGGTGGCCTGGCACGGTGAGGTGCGCTGGCAGCTGTGTGGTGTGACGCAGTGGTGGCCTGGCACGGTGAGGTGCGCTGGCAGCTGTATGACGCAGCTGTGGCAGGGTACGGTGAGGTGCGCTGGCAGCTGTGTGATGCAGCTGTGGCCGGGCTCGGTGAGGTGTGCTGGCATCTGTGTGACACAGTTGTGGCCTGGTACGGTGAGGTGTGCTGGCAGCTGTGTGATGCAGTGGTGGCTTGGCACGGTGAGGTGCGCTTTCAGCTGTGTGACGCAGTGGTGGCCTGGCACAGTGAGGTGACCTGGCGGCTGTTTGGTGTGACTCAGTGGTGGCCTGGCACGGTGAGGTGCACTGGCGGCTGTGTGGTTTGGCGTAGTGGTGGCCTGTTATGGTGAGGTGCGCTGGCAGCTGTGTGACGCAGTGGTGGCTGGGCACTTTGAGGTGCACTGGCGGCTGTGTGGTTTGACGTAGTGGTGGCCTGGCACGGTGAGGTGCGTTGGCAAATGTGTGACGCAGTGGTGGCCTGGCACGGTGAGGTGGACTGGTGGCTGTGTGGCGTGACTCAGTGCTGGCCTGGCACGGTGAGGTGTGCTGGTGGCTGTGTGGCGTGACTCAGTGGTGGCCTGGCATGGTGACGTGCGCTGGTGGCAGTGTGGTGTGACGCAGTGGTGGCCTGGCACGCTGAGGTGCACTGGTGGCTGTGTGGTGTGACTCAGTGGTGGCCTGGCACGCTGAGGTGCACTGGCAGCTGTGTGGTGTGACGCAGTGGTGGCCCGGCACGGTGAGGTGTGCTGGCAGATGTGTGGTGTGACTCTGTGGGTGCCTGGCATGGTGAGGTGTGCTGGCAGCTGTGTGGTGTGACTCTGTGGGTGCCTGGCACGGTGAGTTGTGCTTTCAGCTGTGTGATGCAGTGGCTGCTAGGCACAGTGAGGTGCACTGGCACCTGTGTGGTTTGACGCAGTGGTGGCCTTGCACTGTGAGGTGTGCTGGCAGCTGTGTGACGCAGTGGTGGCCTGGCACGGTGAGGTGCGCTGGCAGCTGTGTGACACAGTGGTGGCTGGGCACGGTGAGGTGCGCTGGCAGCTGTGTGACGCAGTGGTGGCTGGGTACGGTGAGGTGCGTTGGCAGATGTGTGACGTAGTGGTGGTCTGGCACGGTGAGGTGCGCTGGCAGCTGTGTGACGCAGCTGTGGCAGAATACGGTGAGGTGCGCTGGTAGCTGCGTGATGCAGCTGTGGCTGTGCTCGGTGAGGTGTGTTGGCAGCTGTGTGACGCAGTGGTGGCCGTGCACGGTCAGGTGTGCTGGCAGTTGTATGATGAAGTGGTGGCCGGGCACGGTGAGGTGTGCTGGCAGCTGTGTGACGCAGTGGTGGCCTGGTATGGTGAGGTGCGCTGGCAGCTGTGTGACGCAGTGGTGGCTGGGTACGGTGAGGTGCGTTGGCAGATGTGTGACGTAGTGGTGGCCTGGCACGGTGAGGTGCGCTGGCAGCTGTGTGACGCAGCTGTGGCCGTGCTCGGTGAGGTGTGCTGGCAGCTGTGTGACGCAGTTGTGGCCTGGTACTGTGAGGTGTGCTGGCAGCTGTGTGACGCAGTGGTGGCTTGGCACGGTGAGGTGCGCTTTCAGCTGTGTGACGCAGTGGTGGCCTGGCACATGAGGTGCGCTGGCGGCTGTGTGGTGTGACGCCGTGGTGGCCTGGCATGGTGAGCTGCGCTGGCAGCTGTGTGACGCAGTGGTGGCCTGGCACGGTGAGGTGCGCTGGCAGCTGTATGACGCAGCTGTGGCAGGGTACGGTGAGGTGCGCTGGCAGCTGTGTGTTGTGACGCCGTGGTGGCCTGGCACGGTGAGGTGTGCTTGCAGCTGTGTGACGCAGTGGTGGCCTGGTACGGTGAGGTGCGCTGGCAGTTGTATGATGCAGTGGTGGCCGGGCACAGTGAGGTGCACTCGCAGCTGTGTGGTGTGACGCAGTGGTGTTCATCAGGCACAAGTTCATCAGTGAAAAGACCACTGGCATTTTTCCTTCCCCCTACATTCTCAGAGCAGAATCGAATTTAATATTAGCATAATTTATTACAGTGCTAAGTTTAATATTTTTTATTTACTAATAGTTTATGCTAACACCTAGCTTTTTTAACGTGAGAAGTACTAATGTAAGAACCTACTGTACTGTACTTAAGTACTACCATAAGAAGTACTGCTGAATGCAACAAAAAAAAAGGAGTGGTGAAACAGCCCTACTCATACAGTATCAGTATCAACAGACATTGTATCAGTATCAGTTCTTGCTTTGTGCTTGGTTTAGGAGTTTTCCAAACATAGTCTTTCAGCTAATGCCATACCATCCTTATTGGATTTAAATCTGGAGATTCGGCTGGAGTTTTCACCCAGTTCACTCGTTCTGCTATAAGCCTCGCCCTTGCTGCTGTGTGTTTCGGATCGTTGTCTTGAAAGAGACTGTGCCTTGATCCATTGTGCTCCCTGATATATGGGGCGGCATGCTGTGTGACCACGACTTCCTCGAAGAATTCCCGATCCATAATTCCTTCGAAATAAAATTGTTTTTCAAGCAATGTAATGCAAGGTGCTTTCTAACGTTGGGCAATGTGTTTTTTCTCGAAATTTTGTTTCGAGAGACTAGATAAGTAATTCAAGTGTTTATGATATGTCACTGTTGTGAATGTCTGTGGAGTGTATCTTATTAGCCTGTCCTGACTGGTGGAGCTCATCCAGCTGTGTCTGGATATCTTGGTCAAATATTCGGGTAGTATGTTTTGTCTGTTTAGGGTTCTGTAGCATTCCACACGGCTGGGCAGCTTGTTCCCCCCTCCCTCCCCTCTCTGTGTACAGTAGAGCCTCCTGTCCTGGCTGGTAGAGCTCATCCAGCTGTGTCTGGCTAATATTAAAGCCAGTACTTTAATATTGTTTTCTATATGTTTATCAATAGTGGGTATTGCCCTAATTCGGTCCTGCACCCGTTGTTAGGTGTTTTTTAGGTGTTTTTAGGGCTTCTACCAAATATGAACACATGGCTTTAAAATGTATACAATTGTAAATACAATTGTTCTTTTTTCCCATTGAAAGTATAACATATGTGGTGTGAGAAAGAGGTCCTCATTTAATTGCATGAAACTCTGGCACTGGCGCAACAAACTGAACAAAGTTCAAGGGGGTATACGCTTTCTGTAGACACTTTATTTCCTCTTTTTCCATACTCTAAGAAATGATTTGGGAAACCTGTGGGACACTGGAGGTCATTATACATGAGCCTCTTTCTGCACCTTTTAAGCCATTGAAACCTAGTTGCCTTGTTACAAGGTCTAATATTACAGTAGGTGTGGTTTCCGTCTCCTAATTTCTGAGAATGATCAAATTGGGGAATAAGTTGTAGGGAATACCACTCTTGCACTTCTAAGAAAAGACTATCTCAAATGAAACTCGCTATAGAAAGACATCTTGTTGAAAAATTCTTTATTTTTTGTCATTTCTAAAGAAAAAACATTCATCAAGTCCTTCACAAATGTTTTGTTTGTGACTTTCTCTGTTCTTCCCTTTCACACTGAACTGAACTATGTGTTATGTCTTGTAAACGTAATCAAACATTTCACTTAGGTGTGTGGGTTAACACAAACCCATATTATATGAAACATTCAGTTTTTCATTCACGTTTTTTCTAACAATTGCATCCATGCTAGGACTACAGTAAACAACACTTTTTACTAAAGTAAATGAAATTGTTCATTAAACAAGACACATTGTTTTAAATGTATGCAATACGACGACACTAAAAACAACACTGAAACTTTTCATTGAAATACTGGACGAGATTGTGCATATTCAATGGATTTCTCCTGGTGCCTTTTTTCATCAGTCTTTTCATATTCTTGTTCTCTACTCAGGTGTCTCCTGTTCCTTTGGTGATGTCTGCTGTACACACATGGTATCATACACTTGAGCAAAGTGTGATACCACCGTTTGTTCTTCTCCTAAAATAAAGATGAACATTGACAAAAGTCAGAAGCACTCTTTTCTTTGACAGACGAACAAAACAATGCAAGAATAACCATACTCTCTGTTCCTTACTCATTTCTACCTACCTGTTTGACCACTTTGTCTGCTTCAGTCAGGACAGGGTGCTGGGGCTGACTCTGAGCAATCTGAGAAGAGCTCTCTGTGATCTTCTCCCCTACAGTGGCTACATTGTACTCTGTTTGAAATCCAGGTATCGCCTCCGGTAAGTTCCTCGGTCCTTTTTGGGACTTGAAAGGGTAGAATCATTTTGTGACTACATTTCATTGTCATGCACTGATATGTTCTGGTTTGTGTTCGATTACTGCAGGCGTTCAAGTACTTTCTTTTTGTTCTAGACTGGCAGTGTTTGAGATGGTAGGAACTTGTCATATTCTCAACTTATTTTCTCTATGAGACTCTGAATGCTCTGTAAACATACTATTTTAGCAATTCTTAGAAATCTGAAAGCAGTGTTACCTGTATCATTTTTTGTCTTGGTAGTAGTATTGCAGCTCCAACATCAGCACTTAAATAATGGTTTGTGATGTTACTGGTCCTTGGAGTTAGTATACTCCTGAGAAGTCAAGAGAAATCTTACGTAAGCATTAATTATGTTTCACTTTTGAAAGCAAAGTACGTGTCAAGTACTTATAAGGCATTTGTTGATACTTTTAAGCACTTTCGTTGATTATTATTAGCCTTCAATTAGTTATTCCAAGTCCATCATTCTCTACATGTTCTCACTCCATATTCAGAATGTGGGAATACAGTTGTTTTAAGGAAATGCCACTGAATAGATAGTAGCTGCATTCTACAAAGATGAATTTGCTAATTAATCAGTCAGGGACACAGCTTATACTTCAGTAGTCTTAGATCATTTAATGATGATTATTGTACTTTATAACTAGCAAAATCCCCATATCCTGTTCATTGCCCCATTTCCGGTCATGTGGATTGACTTATGCCTGAAGTGGTTAATTCTCACCTTGACATCTCGTAGAACAACTGAATCTCTACCAAGGGTGAATGTGTCCTTCCTCTTAATGTCTAAAAGAAAAGGTTAAAATTCATTGAAGCAAAATGCAACAACCCAAAATGTTGGGGAGGTCGTTTCCACAGTTATTTCATAAGACAGTGCTTGGAGTGAAACTACATGACCATGGTGAAGAAATAAAAACACTTTACCTTGTTCCTCCTGACTGATGTCCTTATGCATGTTTTGCACAGTTGAGCGTTTTGTGTCTTGTCGTCTGTGTAGGCAACAGCCCTCTTCCCTGGGATAGAACTAGATGATATTTAGACACGTTAATTTGACTTCTCCATTGCTCACATTGATGTGGATATGATTATAATGCTCTGTTTTGTGGGCTTCCCAAGAAAACAATAAATCCCTTACTACTTGTTCGAAATGCAGTAGCACAGATCCTAACAAATACAAGAAAGAGAATATCATTCCTGTTTTGAAAAAACTTCACTGGTCACCTGTATTATCTAGGATAAATTTGAAAGTTCTTTTACTTGTTTTTAAAGCTTTAAGCGACCTAGCACGTCTGTACCTTACTGAATGTCTGTCTTCGTATGTTCCTATACGTGACCTGAGATCTGCACATACTGGCCTACTGCAAATACCACATGTGAAATGCAGAAAGAGTGGAGAGGCTGCTTTTTGTTTTTATGCTTCTAAATTATGAAACTCACTTCCACTTTTTATTAGGCAGTCAAGCTCGGTACATTGTTTTAAAAAACATTTGAAAATGTTGCTTTTAGTTAAAGTGGTTCTTTGTTCTTTCTATTTCTGTTTCTTTTTTTAGTTCTCTTTAATTGTTCTTATTTTATTACGACTTTCCTAATTTTTATTTATTTAATTGACATGTATGTTGCTTTACTGTATTGCTGTATTTTCCTTGACAACTGAAAGTATATCTCTCAATTTTAATATTTTATTTTTACGCTTGCTTTTTAAAGCACCAAAGCACTATTTGTATGAAAGGTGCTCTATAAATAAAGTTTATTATTATTATTATTTTTAATATTATTATTATACTTTGTTACATTTTTGGTTAGGACAAAGATTCTAGTAGAGGTGACCTCTTTTACCCTGTTCCAAAAAATTGGAAAACTACCTTCAGGATACACTGACAATGACCATCTACTGTCTCCTCTAACTGTGTATTGTCATCATGCATATCTTGTGTATTATTTATTGTAGTTGGTTTTGTCATTCTGTAAAGAAGCCACCTTTCAAGGCACTATATAAAATAATGTTTGTTATTATTATTTACATTTTTCATCGTAAAATCTGGCGAAGAGTCTTAAGAGAATATCAAAGAACACGTTGCTCTTACCTTTCCATTCCAAGAAATACCCTCAGCTCGGATTGCAGAGATTGACCTCTCTGTCTCAAATTCTGAGAAACATTGACTCGATTGAAAAATGACCATTTCCTAAGATTCACATAACATCACCAGTCAACATTTGCCACTTGACATCAATAGAAACCATAGAGTACATGACATTTCCAATCAGTTTTCTTTCAAGGTACAATACCAATCGCCTTGCCAGAAGAGTTATACTGCGGTAGATAAATATTACAAATGTCAGATGCACGCAGAGTTGTTTGGATTACTATGAAAAGATTGGCAAATATATTTATGTTCATTATATTTCTTGGAGTGACCGAGCTAAAGAGAAAAAAATACTTACCTTTATCTCTGCAGACAGGATCGCAAGGGATTCCCTTATACTGGGTTCCTATATAACAAATAATACATTATTCAAAAAACATGATATTTCTCTGTCCATTGGCAGCATGATTATTTATCATTACAGTTTTAGTTAGCTTTAATTTTGTAAACCCCAAGTAAACATAGTTTGTGCCTTTCTCTGAACTTTTTGGCATTTCAATTCAGTTGTTTGTAAGCTTATTTTACAGTTGCTAGGTTGATGAAGTTCCTGAACTGTGCAGTATTTCTTTTGGGTTTGGTGCGAATCATATTCTAGCGGTTGGGGGAAAAAAGCACAGGTGCCATCCCACCATTTAACCCTGAAACTTACCTTAGCCGATTCTTCAACTAAACCAGACATGTTAACTAAGTGTTACAGTATGTTTCAAAGTGTGTATTTTAGCAAACACAACTGAAGTTCTGTTGTCTCCTTGGAGACACCTGGAACTGGTGTGATGCTGGTTCTATGACATCATTCATTCTAAATGTAAATGCAGGTATTGGCACAACATAGTAAATTGATGTAAAGTTATGGATCCATTTATGATTTTCACTCAGTTTGAAAGAGTTCCTGTCGTGTGGTTAAACTTTGTGTTACGGAGGGTTAACTGGGGTTCTGGCTACTAGTTAGGCTTGGTCATTCAGTCATCTGGTTCATGAAATAGGAAGCTAAGAGATCTGTGTTTTAGTTTTACTGTTTGTTTTTGTTCCATAGAATAAGAAATGTTTCATTAATATTAGTAATAGAGTAGGTGTTTCTCTAAACAGTGTGTGTCAGTTTGCACTGCAGGTGTGCCAGGTAGAGACCATTTAAGAACCCAAAAATATGCTGTCATTTACTGCCGTGGCTAATTTCTGTTAACCTTGTCTCTCACTCACTTTGATGAGCAAAATGTTCATACATAAAGCATACATTTCTGATTGGTCAGAAGAAGCTTCTTAACATATAAGGTATAAAGAAAGTCAGAAAGTTAGGCACTTAGGTCAGCCTTAGGCAGTTAACCAAGACCATAATCCGATAATAAGCTATTCCCTTTCATGTTGCTAAATCACATGTAGGATACATGAGTTACACCTCCACTTAAGAGACCTTAAAGAGACCTTGGCCAGCCAGGAGTGTAGAAAACCGTAAAACAGTTCTTGAGGACCTAATTGTTAACTCTTAACAGGCAAAGGTTCCTTCAGTCCTATGAGAAATATTTTAGAATTGAACTAAAGTGTGTTTCCGATACAGGAGCATATGTCTGTCAGGGCCTGTTGGAGAGGCCCTGCATGAGAACCCCTGGCTGCAGTTCCACATCCCCCTGAAAGTAAATAGAGCCATAAGCACTGAGCTAAGGACACTGCTCCAGGACATGCTGGCTGTCGATCCTGACCAGCGACCAGAAGCCATCCAGCAGAAGAAGCAGGTCAGGCAAGCCATGGCACGAGAGAAAACATATTTGTAGTGACTGATAGCAAGATGTCCGTGACCAAGGGCAATTCGTCTGAGTAAAGTCTGATTTCATTTTTATGTCCCGAAAGGCCACTGCCTTTGTGCTGTAGATTTCTGATTTAGACGGGCATTTCTATGGACAACTTTGACTTTTCTGTGGGTCCAATGAAAATAAGTTTTTTAACTTATTCTTTGTTACAGTTTTCGAAAGCTTAAAGACATTCACTGAGTTGACGATAAAGGAAAAGTTTCATCTTTCACCTCTTGGAAGGTAGGCCGGTCAGAGGTACAATATATGTCTTCATGTCTTCATCCTCCATGTTTGTAACTACAGGTTTCACAGTGTTGAGCTAAGACACAAAAACACCTACAAATGGCAGTTCCAAATGTATCAAATGTATAAACCTGGGCTGAAAAAGTGTGTACAGTATATACTCTGTGTAGGTCTGATAAAAGTATTTGAGTCAAAGTGTCATATGGATACAAATTCTCATGATTTTGTATTGTGTGTTTTTTCTCTGTTCTGCTTTATTGAAAGAAATCAGATGCTCTTCCTGAAACTTACCTTAGCTGATTCTTCAGCTAAACCAGACAGACTTCTGAAATTCTCAAATATTATCAAATCTTGTTGGTGCAGAGGTGGTGGAGCCCATTACCAACAGACTCACAGCTGAAATTGCTGTGAAAAGGGCTTCTACCAAATATTAACATGTGGGTGAAAATGTATACAATTGTAATATTTCCTTTTTTCCCATTGAAAGTATAACATATGTGGTGTGAGAAAGAGGTCCTCATTTAATTGCATGAAACTCTGGCACTGGCGCAACAAACTGAACAAAGTTCAAGGGGGTATACGCTTTCTGTAGACACTTTATTTCCTCTTTTTCCATACTCTAAGAAATGATTTGGGAAACCTGTGGGACACTGGAGGTCATTATACATGAGCCTCTTTCTGCACCTTTTAAGCCATTGAAACCTAGTTGCCTTGTTACAAGGTCTAATATTACAGTAGGTGTGGTTTCCGTCTCCTAATTTCTGAGAATGATCAAATTGGGGAATAAGTTGTAGGGAATACCACTCTTGCACTTCTAAGAAAAGACTATCTCAAATGAAACTCGCTATAGAAAGACATCTTGTTGAAAAATTCTTTATTTTTTGTCATTTCTAAAGAAAAAACATTCATCAAGTCCTTCACAAATGTTTTGTTTGTGACTTTCTCTGTTGTTCCCTTTCACACTCAACTGAACTATGTGTTATGTCTTGTAAACGTAATCAAACATTTCACTTAGGTGTGTGGGTTAACACAAACCCATATTGTATGAAACATTCAGTTTTTCATTCAAGTTTGTTCTAACAATTGCATCCATGCTAGGACTACAGTAAACAACACTTTTTACTAAAGTAAATGAAATTGTTCATTAAACAAGACACATTGTTTTAAATGTATGCAATACGACGACACTAAAAACAACACTGAAACTTTTCATTGAAATACTGGACGAGATTGTGCATATTCAATGGATTTCTCCTGGTGCTTTTTTTCATCAGTCTTTTCATGTTCTTGTTCTCTACTCAGGTGTCTCCTGTTCCTTTGGTGAAGTCTGCTGTACACACATGGTATCATACACTTGAGCAAAGTGTGATACCACCGTTTGTTCTTCTCCTAAAATAAAGATGAACATTGACAAAAGTCAGAAGCACTCTTTTCTTTGACAGACGAACAAAACAATGCAAGAATAACCATACTCTCTGTTCCTTACTCATTTCTACCTACCTGTTTGACCACTTTGTCTGCTTCAGTCAGGACAGGGTGCTGGGGCTGACTCTGAGCAATCTGAGAAGAGCTCTCTGTGATCTTCTCCCCTACAGTGGCTACATTGTACTCTGTTTGAAATCCAGGTATCGCCTCCGGTAAGTTCCTCGGTCCTTTTTGGGACTTGAAAGGGCAGAATCATTTTGTGACTACATTTCCTTGTCATGCACTGATATGTTCTGGTTTGTGTTCGATTACTGCAGGCGTTCAAGTACTTTCTTTTTGTTCTAGATTGGCAGTGTTTGAGATGGTAGGAACTTGTCATATTCTCAACTCTGAATGCTCTGTAAACATACTATTTTAGCAATTCTTAGAAATCTGAAAGCAGTGTTACCTGTATCATTTTTTGTCTTGGTAGTAGTATTGCAGCTCCAACATCAGCACTTAAATAATGGTTTGTGATGTTACTTGTCCTTGGAGTTAGTATACTCCTGAGAAGTCAAGAGAAATCTTACGTAAGCATTAATTATGTTTCACTTTTGAAAGCAAAGTACGTGTCAAGTACTTTGAAGGCATTTGTTGATACTTTTAAGCACTTTCGTTGATTATTATTATCCTTCAATTAGTTATTACAAGTCCAACATTCTCTACATGATCTCACTCCATATTCCGAATGTGGGAATACAGTTGTTTTAAGGAAATGCCACTGAATAGATAGTAGCTGCACTCTACAAAGATGAATTTGCTAATTAATCAGTCAGGGACACAGCTTATACTTCAGTAGTCTTAGATCATGTAATGATGATTATTGTACTTTATAACTAGCAAAATCCCCATATCCTGTTCATTGCCCCCTTTTCAGTTATGTGGATTGACTTATGCCTGAAGTGGTTAATTCTCACCTTGACATCTCATAGAACAACTGAATCTCTACCAAGGGTGAATGTGTCCTTCCTCTTAATGTCTAAAAGAAAAGGTTAAAATTCATTGAAGCAAAATGCAACAACCCAAAATGTTGGGGAGGTCGTTTCCACAGTTATTTCATATGACAGTGCTTGGAGTGAAACTACATGACCATGGTGAAGAAGAAAAAACACTTTACCTTGTTCCTCCTGACTGATGTCCTTATGCGTGTTTTGCACAGTTGAGTGTTTTGTGTCTTGTCGTCTGTGTAGGCAACAGCCCTCTTCCCTGGGATAGAACTAGATTATATTTAGACACGTTAATTTGACTTCTCCATTGCTCACATTGATGTGGATATGATTATAATGCTCTGTTTTGTGGGCTTCCCAAGAAAACAATAAATCCCTTACTACTTGTTCGAAATGCAGTAGCACAGATCCTAACCAATACAAGAAAGAGAATATCATTCCTATTTTGAAAAAACTTCACTTTTCACCTGTATTATCTAGGATAAATTTGAAAGTTATTTTACTTGATTTTTAAGCTTTAAGCGACCTAGCACGTCTGTACCTTCCTGAATGTCTGTCTTCCTATGTTCCTATACGTGACCTGAGATCTGCACATACTGGCCTACTGCAAATACCACATGTGAAATGCAGAAAGAGTGGAGAGGCTGCTTTTTGTTTTTATGCTTCTAAATTATGAAACTCACTTCCACTTTTTATTAGGCAGTCAAGCTCGGTACATTGTTTTAAAAAACATTTGAAAATGTTGCTTTTAGTTAAAGTGGTTCTTTGTTCTTTCTATTTCTGTTTCTTTTTTTAGTTCTCTTTAATTGTTCTTATTTTATTACGACTTTCCTAATTTTTATTTATTTAGTTGACATGTATGTTGCTTTACTGTATTGCTGTATTTTCCTTGACAACTGAAAGTATATCTCTCAATTTTAATATTTTATTTTTACGCTTGCTTTTTAAAGCACCAAAGCACTATTTGTATGAAAGGTGCTCTATAAATAAAGTTTATTATTATTATTATTTTTAATATTATTATTATACTTTGTTACATTTTTGGTTAGGACAAAGATTCTAGTAGAGGTGGCCTCTTTTACCCTGTTCCAAAAAATTGGAAAACTACCTTCAGGATACACTGACAATGACCATCTACTGTCTCCTCTAACTGTGTATTGTCATCATGCATATCTTGTGTATTATTTATTGTAGTTGGTTTTGTCATTCTGTAAAGAAGCCACCTTTCAAGGCACTATATAAAATAATGTTTGTTATTATTATTTACATTTTTCATCGTAAAATCTGGCGAAGAGTCTTAAGAGAATATCAAAGAACACGTTGCTCTTACCTTTCCATTCCAAGAAATACCCTCAGCTCGGATTGCAGAGATTGACCTCTCTGTCTCAAATTCTGAGAAACATTGACTCGATTGAAAAATGACCATTTCCTAAGATTCACATAACATCACCAGTCAACATTTGCCACTTGACATCAATAGAAACCATAGAGTACATGACATTTCCAATCAGTTTTCTTTCAAGGTACAATACCAATCGCCTTGCCAGAAGAGTTATACTGCGGTAGATAAATATTACAAATGTCAGATGCACGCAGAGTTGTTTGGATTACTATGAAAAGATTGGCAAATATATTTATGTTCATTATATTTCTTGGAGTGACCGAGCTAAAGAGAAAAAAATACTTACCTTTATCTCTGCAGACAGGATCGCAAGGGATTCCCTTATACTGGGTTCCTATATAACAAATAATACATTATTCAAAAAACATGATATTTCTCTGTCCATTGGCAGCATGATTATTTATCATTACAGTTTTAGTTAGCTTTAATTTTGTAAACCCCAAGTAAACATAGTTTGTGCCTTTCTCTGAACTTTTTGGCATTTCAATTCAGTTGTTTGTAAGCTTATTTTACAGTTGCTAGGCTGATGAAGTTCCTGAACTGTGCAGTATTTCTTTTGGGTTTGGTGCGAATCATATTCTAGCGGTTGGGGGAAAAAAGCACAGGTGCCATCCCACCATTTAACCCTGAAACTTACCTTAGCCGATTCTTCAACTAAACCAGACATGTTAACTAAGTGTTACAGTATGTTTCAAAGTGTGTATTTTAGCAAACACAACTGAAGTTCTGTTGTCTCCTTGGAGACACCTGGAACTGGTGTGATGCTGGTTCTATGACATCATTCATTCTAAATGTAAATGCAGGTATTGGCACAACATAGTAAATTGATGTAAAGTTATGGATCCATTTATGATTTTCACTCAGTTTGAAAGAGTTCCTGTCGTGTGGTTAAACTTTGTGTTACGGAGGGTTAACTGGGGTTCTGGCTACTAGTTAGGCTTGGTCATTCAGTCATCTGGTTCATGAAATAGGAAGCTAAGAGATCTGTGTTTTAGTTTTACTGTTTGTTTTTGTTCCATAGAATAAGAAATGTTTCATTAATATTAGTAATAGAGTAGGTGTTTCTCTAAACAGTGTGTGTCAGTTTGCACTGCAGGTGTGCCAGGTAGAGACCATTTAAGAACCCAAAAATATGCTGTCATTTACTGCCGTGGCTAATTTCTGTTAACCTTGTCTCTCACTCACTTTGATGAGCAAAATGTTCATACATAAAGCATACATTTCTGATTGGTCAGAAGAAGCTTCTTAACATATAAGGTATAAAGAAAGTCAGAAAGTTAGGCACTTAGGTCAGCCTTAGGCAGTTAACCAAGACCATAATCCGATAATAAGCTATTCCCTTTCATGTTGCTAAATCACATGTAGGATACATGAGTTACACCTCCACTTAAGAGACCTTAAAGAGACCTTGGCCAGCCAGGAGTGTAGAAAACCGTAAAACAGTTCTTGAGGACCTAATTGTTAACTCTTAACAGGCAAAGGTTCCTTCAGTCCTATGAGAAATATTTTAGAATTGAACTAAAGTGTGTTTCCGATACAGGAGCATATGTCTGTCAGGGCCTGTTGGAGAGGCCCTGCATGAGAACCCCTGGCTGCAGTTCCACATCCCCCTGAAAGTAAATAGAGCCATAAGCACTGAGCTAAGGACACTGCTCCAGGACATGCTGGCTGTCGATCCTGACCAGCGACCAGAAGCCATCCAGCAGAAGAAGCAGGTCAGGCAAGCCATGGCACGAGAGAAAACATATTTGTAGTGACTGATAGCAAGATGTCCGTGACCAAGGGCAATTCGTCTGAGTAAAGTCTGATTTCATTTTTATGTCCCGAAAGGCCACTGCCTTTGTGCTGTAGATTTCTGATTTAGACGGGCATTTCTATGGACAACTTTGACTTTTCTGTGGGTCCAATGAAAATAAGTTTTTTAACTTATTCTTTGTTACAGTTTTCGAAAGCTTAAAGACATTCACTGAGTTGACGATAAAGGAAAAGTTTCATCTTTCACCTCTTGGAAGGTAGGCCGGTCAGAGGTACAATATATGTCTTCATGTCTTCATCCTCCATGTTTGTAACTACAGGTTTCACAGTGTTGAGCTAAGACACAAAAACACCTACAAATGGCAGTTCCAAATGTATCAAATGTATAAACCTGGGCTGAAAAAGTGTGTACAGTATATACTCTGTGTAGGTCTGATAAAAGTATTTGAGTCAAAGTGTCATATGGATACAAATTCTCATGATTTTGTATTGTGTGTTTTTTCTCTGTTCTGCTTTATTGAAAGAAATCAGATGCTCTTCCTGAAACTTACCTTAGCTGATTCTTCAGCTAAACCAGACAGACTTCTGAAATTCTCAAATATTATCAAATCTTGTTGGTGCAGAGGTGGTGGAGCCCATTACCAACAGACTCACAGCTGAAATTGCTGTGAAAAGGGCTTCTACCAAATATTAACATGTGGGTGAAAATGTATACAATTGTAATATTTCCTTTTTTCCCATTGAAAGTATAACATATGTGGTGTGAGAAAGAGGTCCTCATTTAATTGCATGAAACTCTGGCACTGGCGCAACAAACTGAACAAAGTTCAAGGGGGTATACGCTTTCTGTAGACACTTTATTTCCTCTTTTTCCATACTCTAAGAAATGATTTGGGAAACCTGTGGGACACTGGAGGTCATTATACATGAGCCTCTTTCTGCACCTTTTAAGCCATTGAAACCTAGTTGCCTTGTTACAAGGTCTAATATTACAGTAGGTGTGGTTTCCGTCTCCTAATTTCTGAGAATGATCAAATTGGGGAATAAGTTGTAGGGAATACCACTCTTGCACTTCTAAGAAAAGACTATCTCAAATGAAACTCGCTATAGAAAGACATCTTGTTGAAAAATTCTTTATTTTTTGTCATTTCTAAAGAAAAAACATTCATCAAGTCCTTCACAAATGTTTTGTTTGTGACTTTCTCTGTTGTTCCCTTTCACACTCAACTGAACTATGTGTTATGTCTTGTAAACGTAATCAAACATTTCACTTAGGTGTGTGGGTTAACACAAACCCATATTGTATGAAACATTCAGTTTTTCATTCAAGTTTGTTCTAACAATTGCATCCATGCTAGGACTACAGTAAACAACACTTTTTACTAAAGTAAATGAAATTGTTCATTAAACAAGACACATTGTTTTAAATGTATGCAATACGACGACACTAAAAACAACACTGAAACTTTTCATTGAAATACTGGACGAGATTGTGCATATTCAATGGATTTCTCCTGGTGCTTTTTTTCATCAGTCTTTTCATGTTCTTGTTCTCTACTCAGGTGTCTCCTGTTCCTTTGGTGAAGTCTGCTGTACACACATGGTATCATACACTTGAGCAAAGTGTGATACCACCGTTTGTTCTTCTCCTAAAATAAAGATGAACATTGACAAAAGTCAGAAGCACTCTTTTCTTTGACAGACGAACAAAACAATGCAAGAATAACCATACTCTCTGTTCCTTACTCATTTCTACCTACCTGTTTGACCACTTTGTCTGCTTCAGTCAGGACAGGGTGCTGGGGCTGACTCTGAGCAATCTGAGAAGAGCTCTCTGTGATCTTCTCCCCTACAGTGGCTACATTGTACTCTGTTTGAAATCCAGGTATCGCCTCCGGTAAGTTCCTCGGTCCTTTTTGGGACTTGAAAGGGCAGAATCATTTTGTGACTACATTTCCTTGTCATGCACTGATATGTTCTGGTTTGTGTTCGATTACTGCAGGCGTTCAAGTACTTTCTTTTTGTTCTAGATTGGCAGTGTTTGAGATGGTAGGAACTTGTCATATTCTCAACTCTGAATGCTCTGTAAACATACTATTTTAGCAATTCTTAGAAATCTGAAAGCAGTGTTACCTGTATCATTTTTTGTCTTGGTAGTAGTATTGCAGCTCCAACATCAGCACTTAAATAATGGTTTGTGATGTTACTTGTCCTTGGAGTTAGTATACTCCTGAGAAGTCAAGAGAAATCTTACGTAAGCATTAATTATGTTTCACTTTTGAAAGCAAAGTACGTGTCAAGTACTTTGAAGGCATTTGTTGATACTTTTAAGCACTTTCGTTGATTATTATTATCCTTCAATTAGTTATTACAAGTCCAACATTCTCTACATGATCTCACTCCATATTCCGAATGTGGGAATACAGTTGTTTTAAGGAAATGCCACTGAATAGATAGTAGCTGCACTCTACAAAGATGAATTTGCTAATTAATCAGTCAGGGACACAGCTTATACTTCAGTAGTCTTAGATCATGTAATGATGATTATTGTACTTTATAACTAGCAAAATCCCCATATCCTGTTCATTGCCCCCTTTTCAGTTATGTGGATTGACTTATGCCTGAAGTGGTTAATTCTCACCTTGACATCTCATAGAACAACTGAATCTCTACCAAGGGTGAATGTGTCCTTCCTCTTAATGTCTAAAAGAAAAGGTTAAAATTCATTGAAGCAAAATGCAACAACCCAAAATGTTGGGGAGGTCGTTTCCACAGTTATTTCATATGACAGTGCTTGGAGTGAAACTACATGACCATGGTGAAGAAGAAAAAACACTTTACCTTGTTCCTCCTGACTGATGTCCTTATGCGTGTTTTGCACAGTTGAGTGTTTTGTGTCTTGTCGTCTGTGTAGGCAACAGCCCTCTTCCCTGGGATAGAACTAGATTATATTTAGACACGTTAATTTGACTTCTCCATTGCTCACATTGATGTGGATATGATTATAATGCTCTGTTTTGTGGGCTTCCCAAGAAAACAATAAATCCCTTACTACTTGTTCGAAATGCAGTAGCACAGATCCTAACCAATACAAGAAAGAGAATATCATTCCTATTTTGAAAAAACTTCACTTTTCACCTGTATTATCTAGGATAAATTTGAAAGTTATTTTACTTGATTTTTAAGCTTTAAGCGACCTAGCACGTCTGTACCTTCCTGAATGTCTGTCTTCCTATGTTCCTATACGTGACCTGAGATCTGCACATACTGGCCTACTGCAAATACCACATGTGAAATGCAGAAAGAGTGGAGAGGCTGCTTTTTGTTTTTATGCTTCTAAATTATGAAACTCACTTCCACTTTTTATTAGGCAGTCAAGCTCGGTACATTGTTTTAAAAAACATTTGAAAATGTTGCTTTTAGTTAAAGTGGTTCTTTGTTCTTTCTATTTCTGTTTCTTTTTTTAGTTCTCTTTAATTGTTCTTATTTTATTACGACTTTCCTAATTTTTATTTATTTAGTTGACATGTATGTTGCTTTACTGTATTGCTGTATTTTCCTTGACAACTGAAAGTATATCTCTCAATTTTAATATTTTACTTTTACGCTTGGTTTTTAAAGCACCAAAGCACTATTTGTATGAAAGGTGCTCTATAAATAAAGTTTATTATTATTATTTTTAATATTATTATTATACTTTGTTACATTTTTGGTTAGGACAAAGATTCTAGTAGAGGTGACCTCTTTTACCCCGTTCCAAAAAATTGGAAAACTACCTTCAGAATACACTGACCATGACCATCTACTGTCTCCTTTAACTGTGTATTGTCATCATGCATATCTTGTGTATTATTTATTGTAGTTGGTTTTGTCATTCTGTAAAGAAGCCACCTTTCAAGGCACTATATAAAATAATGTTTGTTATTATTATTTACATTTTTCATCGTAAAATCTGGCGAAGAGTCTTAAGAGAATAACAAAGAACACGTTGCTCTTACCTTTCCATTCCAAGAAATGCCCTCAGCTCGGATTGCAGAGATTGACCTCTCTGTCTCAAATTCTGAGAAACATAGACTCGATTGAAAAATGACCATTTCCTAAGATTCACATAACATCACCAGTCAACATTTGCCACTTGACATCAATAGAAACCATAGAGTACATGACATTTCCAATCAGTTTTCTTTCAAGGTACAATACCAATCGCCTTGCCAGAAGAGTTATACTGCGGTAGATAAATATTACAAATGTCAGATACACGCAGAGTTGTTTGGATTACTATGAAAAGATTGGCAAATATATTTATGTTCATTATATTTCTTGGAGTGACCGAGCTAAAGAGAAAAAAATACTTACCTTTATCTCTGCAGACAGGATCGCAAGGGATTCCCTTATACTGGGTTCCTATATAACAAATAATACATTATTCAAAAAACATGATATTTCTCTGTCCATTGGCAGCATGATTGTTTATCATTACAGTTTTAGTTAGCTTTAATTTTGTAAACCCCAAGTAAACATAGTTTGTGCCTTTCTCTGAACTTTTTGGCTTTTCAATTCAGTTGTTTGTAAGCTTATTTTACAGTTGCTAGGTTGATGAAGTTCCTGAACTGTGCAGTATTTCTTTTGGGTTTGGTGCGAATCATATTCTAGTGGTTGGGGGAAAAAAGCACAGGTGCCATCCCACCATTTAACCCTGAAACTTACCTTAGCCGATTCTTCAACTAAACCAGACATGTTAACTAAGTGTTACAGTATGTTTCAAAGTGTGTATTTTAGCAAACACAACTGAAGTTCTTTTGTCTCCTTGGAGACACCTGGAACTGGTGTGATGCTGGTTCTATGACATCATTCGTTCTAAATGTAAATGCAGGTATTGGCACAACATAGTAAATTGATGTAAAGTTATGGATCCATTTATGATTTTCACTCAGTTTGAAAGAGTTCCTGTCGTGTGGTTAAACTTTGTGTTACGGAGGGTTAACTGGGGTTCTGGCTACTAGTTAGGCTTGGTCATTCAGTCATCTGGTTCATGAAATAGGAAGCTAAGAGATCTGTGTTTTAGTTTTACTGTTTGTTTTTGTTCCATAGAATAAGAAATGTTTCATTAATATTAGTAATAGAGTAGCTGTTTCTCTAAACAGTGTGTGTCAGTTTGCACTGCAGGTGTGCCAGGTAGAGACCATTTAAGAACCCAAAAATATGCTGTCATTTACTGCCGTGGCTAATTTCTGTTAACCTTGTCTCTCACTCACTTTGATGAGCAAAATGTTCATACATAAAGCATACATTTCTGATTGGTCAGAAGAAGCTTCTTAACATATAAGGTATAAAGAAAGTCAGAAAGTTAGGCACTTAGGTCAGCCTTAGGCAGTTAACCAAGACCATAATCCGATAAGAAGCTATTCCCTTTCATGTTGCTAAATCACATGTAGGATACATGAGTTACACCTCCACTTAAGAGACCTTAAAGAGACCTTGGCCAGCCAGGAGTGTAGAAAACCGTAAAACAGTTCTTGAGGACCTAATTGTTAACTCTTAACAGGCAAAGGTTCCTTCAGTCCTATGAGAAATATTTTAGAATTGAACTAAAGTGTGTTTCCGATACAGGAGCATATGTCTGTCAGGGCCTGTTGGAGAGGCCCTGCATGAGAACCCCTGGCTGCAGTTCCACATCCCCCTGAAAGTAAATAGAGCCATAAGCACTGAGCTAAGGACACTGCTCCAGGACATGCTGGCTGTCGATCCTGACCAGCGACCAGAAGCCATCCAGCAGAAGAAGCAGGTCAGGCAAGCCATGGCACGAGAGAAAACATATTTGTAGTGACTGATAGCAAGATGTCCGTGACCAAGGGCAATTCGTCTGAGTAAAGTCTGATTTCATTTTTATGTCCCGAAAGGCCACTGCCTTTGTGCTGTAGATTTCTGATTTAGACGGGCATTTCTATGGACAACTTTGACTTTTCTGTGGGTCCAATGAAAATAAGTTTTTTAACTTATTCTTTGTTACAGTTTTCGAAAGTTTAAAGACATTCACTGAGTTGACGATAAAGGAAAAGTTTCATCTTTCACCTCTTGGAAGGTAGGCCGGTCAGAGGTACAATATATGTCTTCATGTCTTCATCCTCCATGTTTGTAACTACAGGTTTCACAGTGTTGAGCTAAGACACAAAAACACCTACAAATGGCAGTTCCAAATGTATCAAATGTATAAACCTGGGCTGAAAAAGTGTGTACAGTATATACTCTGTGTAGGTCTGATAAAAGTATTTGAGTCAAAGTGTCATATGGATACAAATTCTCATGATTTTGTATTGTGTGTTTTTTCTCTGTTCTGCTTTATTGAAAGAAATCAGATGCTCTTCCTGAAACTTACCTTAGCTGATTCTTCAGCTAAACCAGACAGACTTCTGAAATTCTCAAATATTATCAAATCTTGTTGGTGCAGAGGTGGTGGAGCCCATTACCAACAGACTCACAGCTGAAATTGCTGTGAAAAGGGCTTCTACCAAATATTAACATGTGGGTGAAAATGTATACAATTGTAATATTTCCTTTTTTCCCATTGAAAGTATAACATATGTGGTGTGAGAAAGAGGTCCTCATTTAATTGCATGAAACTCTGGCACTGGCGCAACAAACTGAACAAAGTTCAAGGGGGTATACGCTTTCTGTAGACACTTTATTTCCTCTTTTTCCATACTCTAAGAAATGATTTGGGAAACCTGTGGGACACTGGAGGTCATTATACATGAGCCTCTTTCTGCACCTTTTAAGCCATTGAAACCTAGTTGCCTTGTTACAAGGTCTAATATTACAGTAGGTGTGGTTTCCGTCTCCTAATTTCTGAGAATGATCAAATTGGGGAATAAGTTGTAGGGAATACCACTCTTGCACTTCTAAGAAAAGACTATCTCAAATGAAACTCGCTATAGAAAGACATCTTGTTGAAAAATTCTTTATTTTTTGTCATTTCTAAAGAAAAAACATTCATCAAGTCCTTCACAAATGTTTTGTTTGTGACTTTCTCTGTTGTTCCCTTTCACACTCAACTGAACTATGTGTTATGTCTTGTAAACGTAATCAAACATTTCACTTAGGTGTGTGGGTTAACACAAACCCATATTGTATGAAACATTCAGTTTTTCATTCAAGTTTGTTCTAACAATTGCATCCATGCTAGGACTACAGTAAACAACACTTTTTACTAAAGTAAATGAAATTGTTCATTAAACAAGACACATTGTTTTAAATGTATGCAATACGACGACACTAAAAACAACACTGAAACTTTTCATTGAAATACTGGACGAGATTGTGCATATTCAATGGATTTCTCCTGGTGCTTTTTTTCATCAGTCTTTTCATGTTCTTGTTCTCTACTCAGGTGTCTCCTGTTCCTTTGGTGAAGTCTGCTGTACACACATGGTATCATACACTTGAGCAAAGTGTGATACCACCGTTTGTTCTTCTCCTAAAATAAAGATGAACATTGACAAAAGTCAGAAGCACTCTTTTCTTTGACAGACGAACAAAACAATGCAAGAATAACCATACTCTCTGTTCCTTACTCATTTCTACCTACCTGTTTGACCACTTTGTCTGCTTCAGTCAGGACAGGGTGCTGGGGCTGACTCTGAGCAATCTGAGAAGAGCTCTCTGTGATCTTCTCCCCTACAGTGGCTACATTGTACTCTGTTTGAAATCCAGGTATCGCCTCCGGTAAGTTCCTCGGTCCTTTTTGGGACTTGAAAGGGCAGAATCATTTTGTGACTACATTTCCTTGTCATGCACTGATATGTTCTGGTTTGTGTTCGATTACTGCAGGCGTTCAAGTACTTTCTTTTTGTTCTAGATTGGCAGTGTTTGAGATGGTAGGAACTTGTCATATTCTCAACTCTGAATGCTCTGTAAACATACTATTTTAGCAATTCTTAGAAATCTGAAAGCAGTGTTACCTGTATCATTTTTTGTCTTGGTAGTAGTATTGCAGCTCCAACATCAGCACTTAAATAATGGTTTGTGATGTTACTTGTCCTTGGAGTTAGTATACTCCTGAGAAGTCAAGAGAAATCTTACGTAAGCATTAATTATGTTTCACTTTTGAAAGCAAAGTACGTGTCAAGTACTTTGAAGGCATTTGTTGATACTTTTAAGCACTTTCGTTGATTATTATTATCCTTCAATTAGTTATTACAAGTCCAACATTCTCTACATGATCTCACTCCATATTCCGAATGTGGGAATACAGTTGTTTTAAGGAAATGCCACTGAATAGATAGTAGCTGCACTCTACAAAGATGAATTTGCTAATTAATCAGTCAGGGACACAGCTTATACTTCAGTAGTCTTAGATCATGTAATGATGATTATTGTACTTTATAACTAGCAAAATCCCCATATCCTGTTCATTGCCCCCTTTTCAGTTATGTGGATTGACTTATGCCTGAAGTGGTTAATTCTCACCTTGACATCTCATAGAACAACTGAATCTCTACCAAGGGTGAATGTGTCCTTCCTCTTAATGTCTAAAAGAAAAGGTTAAAATTCATTGAAGCAAAATGCAACAACCCAAAATGTTGGGGAGGTCGTTTCCACAGTTATTTCATATGACAGTGCTTGGAGTGAAACTACATGACCATGGTGAAGAAGAAAAAACACTTTACCTTGTTCCTCCTGACTGATGTCCTTATGCGTGTTTTGCACAGTTGAGTGTTTTGTGTCTTGTCGTCTGTGTAGGCAACAGCCCTCTTCCCTGGGATAGAACTAGATGATATTTAGACACGTTAATTTGACTTCTCCATTGCTCACATTGATGTGGATATGATTATAATGCTCTGTTTTGTGGGCTTCCCAAGAAAACAATAAATCCCTTACTACTTGTTCGAAATGCAGTAGCACAGATCCTAACCAATACAAGAAAGAGAATATCATTCCTATTTTGAAAAAACTTCACTTTTCACCTGTATTATCTAGGATAAATTTGAAAGTTATTTTACTTGATTTTTAAGCTTTAAGCGACGTAGCACGTCTGTACCTTCCTGAATGTCTGTCTTCCTATGTTCCTATACGTGACCTGAGATCTGCACATACTGGCCTACTGCAAATACCACATGTGAAATGCAGAAAGAGTGGAGAGGCTGCTTTTTGTTTTTATGCTTCTAAATTATGAAACTCACTTCCACTTTTTATTAGGCAGTCAAGCTCGGTACATTGTTTTAAAAAACATTTGAAAATGTTGCTTTTAGTTAAAGTGGTTCTTTGTTCTTTCTATTTCTGTTTCTTTTTTTAGTTCTCTTTAATTGTTCTTATTTTATTACGACTTTCCTAATTTTTATTTATTTAGTTGACATGTATGTTGCTTTACTGTATTGCTGTATTTTCCTTGACAACTGAAAGTATATCTCTCAATTTTAATATTTTACTTTTACGCTTGGTTTTTAAAGCACCAAAGCACTATTTGTATGAAAGGTGCTCTATAAATAAAGTTTATTATTATTATTTTTAATATTATTATTATACTTTGTTACATTTTTGGTTAGGACAAAGATTCTAGTAGAGGTGACCTCTTTTACCCCGTTCCAAAAAATTGGAAAACTACCTTCAGAATACACTGACCATGACCATCTACTGTCTCCTTTAACTGTGTATTGTCATCATGCATATCTTGTGTATTATTTATTGTAGTTGGTTTTGTCATTCTGTAAAGAAGCCACCTTTCAAGGCACTATATAAAATAATGTTTGTTATTATTATTTACATTTTTCATCGTAAAATCTGGCGAAGAGTCTTAAGAGAATAACAAAGAACACGTTGCTCTTACCTTTCCATTCCAAGAAATGCCCTCAGCTCGGATTGCAGAGATTGACCTCTCTGTCTCAAATTCTGAGAAACATAGACTCGATTGAAAAATGACCATTTCCTAAGATTCACATAACATCACCAGTCAACATTTGCCACTTGACATCAATAGAAACCATAGAGTACATGACATTTCCAATCAGTTTTCTTTCAAGGTACAATACCAATCGCCTTGCCAGAAGAGTTATACTGCGGTAGATAAATATTACAAATGTCAGATACACGCAGAGTTGTTTGGATTACTATGAAAAGATTGGCAAATATATTTATGTTCATTATATTTCTTGGAGTGACCGAGCTAAAGAGAAAAAAATACTTACCTTTATCTCTGCAGACAGGATCGCAAGGGATTCCCTTATACTGGGTTCCTATATAACAAATAATACATTATTCAAAAAACATGATATTTCTCTGTCCATTGGCAGCATGATTGTTTATCATTACAGTTTTAGTTAGCTTTAATTTTGTAAACCCCAAGTAAACATAGTTTGTGCCTTTCTCTGAACTTTTTGGCTTTTCAATTCAGTTGTTTGTAAGCTTATTTTACAGTTGCTAGGTTGATGAAGTTCCTGAACTGTGCAGTATTTCTTTTGGGTTTGGTGCGAATCATATTCTAGTGGTTGGGGGAAAAAAGCACAGGTGCCATCCCACCATTTAACCCTGAAACTTACCTTAGCCGATTCTTCAACTAAACCAGACATGTTAACTAAGTGTTACAGTATGTTTCAAAGTGTGTATTTTAGCAAACACAACTGAAGTTCTTTTGTCTCCTTGGAGACACCTGGAACTGGTGTGATGCTGGTTCTATGACATCATTCGTTCTAAATGTAAATGCAGGTATTGGCACAACATAGTAAATTGATGTAAAGTTATGGATCCATTTATGATTTTCACTCAGTTTGAAAGAGTTCCTGTCGTGTGGTTAAACTTTGTGTTACGGAGGGTTAACTGGGGTTCTGGCTACTAGTTAGGCTTGGTCATTCAGTCATCTGGTTCATGAAATAGGAAGCTAAGAGATCTGTGTTTTAGTTTTACTGTTTGTTTTTGTTCCATAGAATAAGAAATGTTTCATTAATATTAGTAATAGAGTAGCTGTTTCTCTAAACAGTGTGTGTCAGTTTGCACTGCAGGTGTGCCAGGTAGAGACCATTTAAGAACCCAAAAATATGCTGTCATTTACTGCCGTGGCTAATTTCTGTTAACCTTGTCTCTCACTCACTTTGATGAGCAAAATGTTCATACATAAAGCATACATTTCTGATTGGTCAGAAGAAGCTTCTTAACATATAAGGTATAAAGAAAGTCAGAAAGTTAGGCACTTAGGTCAGCCTTAGGCAGTTAACCAAGACCATAATCCGATAAGAAGCTATTCCCTTTCATGTTGCTAAATCACATGTAGGATACATGAGTTACACCTCCACTTAAGAGACCTTAAAGAGACCTTGGCCAGCCAGGAGTGTAGAAAACCGTAAAACAGTTCTTGAGGACCTAATTGTTAACTCTTAACAGGCAAAGGTTCCTTCAGTCCTATGAGAAATATTTTAGAATTGAACTAAAGTGTGTTTCCGATACAGGAGCATATGTCTGTCAGGGCCTGTTGGAGAGGCCCTGCATGAGAACCCCTGGCTGCAGTTCCACATCCCCCTGAAAGTAAATAGAGCCATAAGCACTGAGCTAAGGACACTGCTCCAGGACATGCTGGCTGTCGATCCTGACCAGCGACCAGAAGCCATCCAGCAGAAGAAGCAGGTCAGGCAAGCCATGGCACGAGAGAAAACATATTTGTAGTGACTGATAGCAAGATGTCCGTGACCAAGGGCAATTCGTCTGAGTAAAGTCTGATTTCATTTTTATGTCCCGAAAGGCCACTGCCTTTGTGCTGTAGATTTCTGATTTAGACGGGCATTTCTATGGACAACTTTGACTTTTCTGTGGGTCCAATGAAAATAAGTTTTTTAACTTATTCTTTGTTACAGTTTTCGAAAGTTTAAAGACATTCACTGAGTTGACGATAAAGGAAAAGTTTCATCTTTCACCTCTTGGAAGGTAGGCCGGTCAGAGGTACAATATATGTCTTCATGTCTTCATCCTCCATGTTTGTAACTACAGGTTTCACAGTGTTGAGCTAAGACACAAAAACACCTACAAATGGCAGTTCCAAATGTATCAAATGTATAAACCTGGGCTGAAAAAGTGTGTACAGTATATACTCTGTGTAGGTCTGATAAAAGTATTTGAGTCAAAGTGTCATATGGATACAAATTCTCATGATTTTGTATTGTGTGTTTTTTCTCTGTTCTGCTTTATTGAAAGAAATCAGATGCTCTTCCTGAAACTTACCTTAGCTGATTCTTCAGCTAAACCAGACAGACTTCTGAAATTCTCAAATATTATCAAATCTTGTTGGTGCAGAGGTGGTGGAGCCCATTACCAACAGACTCACAGCTGAAATTGCTGTGAAAAGGGCTTCTACCAAATATTAACATGTGGGTGAAAATGTATACAATTGTAATATTTCCTTTTTTCCCATTGAAAGTATAACATATGTGGTGTGAGAAAGAGGTCCTCATTTAATTGCATGAAACTCTGGCACTGGCGCAACAAACTGAACAAAGTTCAAGGGGGTATACGCTTTCTGTAGACACTTTATTTCCTCTTTTTCCATACTCTAAGAAATGATTTGGGAAACCTGTGGGACACTGGAGGTCATTATACATGAGCCTCTTTCTGCACCTTTTAAGCCATTGAAACCTAGTTGCCTTGTTACAAGGTCTAATATTACAGTAGGTGTGGTTTCCGTCTCCTAATTTCTGAGAATGATCAAATTGGGGAATAAGTTGTAGGGAATACCACTCTTGCACTTCTAAGAAAAGACTATCTCAAATGAAACTCGCTATAGAAAGACATCTTGTTGAAAAATTCTTTATTTTTTGTCATTTCTAAAGAAAAAACATTCATCAAGTCCTTCACAAATGTTTTGTTTGTGACTTTCTCTGTTGTTCCCTTTCACACTCAACTGAACTATGTGTTATGTCTTGTAAACGTAATCAAACATTTCACTTAGGTGTGTGGGTTAACACAAACCCATATTGTATGAAACATTCAGTTTTTCATTCAAGTTTGTTCTAACAATTGCATCCATGCTAGGACTACAGTAAACAACACTTTTTACTAAAGTAAATGAAATTGTTCATTAAACAAGACACATTGTTTTAAATGTATGCAATACGACGACACTAAAAACAACACTGAAACTTTTCATTGAAATACTGGACGAGATTGTGCATATTCAATGGATTTCTCCTGGTGCTTTTTTTCATCAGTCTTTTCATGTTCTTGTTCTCTACTCAGGTGTCTCCTGTTCCTTTGGTGAAGTCTGCTGTACACACATGGTATCATACACTTGAGCAAAGTGTGATACCACCGTTTGTTCTTCTCCTAAAATAAAGATGAACATTGACAAAAGTCAGAAGCACTCTTTTCTTTGACAGACGAACAAAACAATGCAAGAATAACCATACTCTCTGTTCCTTACTCATTTCTACCTACCTGTTTGACCACTTTGTCTGCTTCAGTCAGGACAGGGTGCTGGGGCTGACTCTGAGCAATCTGAGAAGAGCTCTCTGTGATCTTCTCCCCTACAGTGGCTACATTGTACTCTGTTTGAAATCCAGGTATCGCCTCCGGTAAGTTCCTCGGTCCTTTTTGGGACTTGAAAGGGCAGAATCATTTTGTGACTACATTTCCTTGTCATGCACTGATATGTTCTGGTTTGTGTTCGATTACTGCAGGCGTTCAAGTACTTTCTTTTTGTTCTAGATTGGCAGTGTTTGAGATGGTAGGAACTTGTCATATTCTCAACTCTGAATGCTCTGTAAACATACTATTTTAGCAATTCTTAGAAATCTGAAAGCAGTGTTACCTGTATCATTTTTTGTCTTGGTAGTAGTATTGCAGCTCCAACATCAGCACTTAAATAATGGTTTGTGATGTTACTTGTCCTTGGAGTTAGTATACTCCTGAGAAGTCAAGAGAAATCTTACGTAAGCATTAATTATGTTTCACTTTTGAAAGCAAAGTACGTGTCAAGTACTTTGAAGGCATTTGTTGATACTTTTAAGCACTTTCGTTGATTATTATTATCCTTCAATTAGTTATTACAAGTCCAACATTCTCTACATGATCTCACTCCATATTCCGAATGTGGGAATACAGTTGTTTTAAGGAAATGCCACTGAATAGATAGTAGCTGCACTCTACAAAGATGAATTTGCTAATTAATCAGTCAGGGACACAGCTTATACTTCAGTAGTCTTAGATCATGTAATGATGATTATTGTACTTTATAACTAGCAAAATCCCCATATCCTGTTCATTGCCCCCTTTTCAGTTATGTGGATTGACTTATGCCTGAAGTGGTTAATTCTCACCTTGACATCTCATAGAACAACTGAATCTCTACCAAGGGTGAATGTGTCCTTCCTCTTAATGTCTAAAAGAAAAGGTTAAAATTCATTGAAGCAAAATGCAACAACCCAAAATGTTGGGGAGGTCGTTTCCACAGTTATTTCATATGACAGTGCTTGGAGTGAAACTACATGACCATGGTGAAGAAGAAAAAACACTTTACCTTGTTCCTCCTGACTGATGTCCTTATGCGTGTTTTGCACAGTTGAGTGTTTTGTGTCTTGTCGTCTGTGTAGGCAACAGCCCTCTTCCCTGGGATAGAACTAGATGATATTTAGACACGTTAATTTGACTTCTCCATTGCTCACATTGATGTGGATATGATTATAATGCTCTGTTTTGTGGGCTTCCCAAGAAAACAATAAATCCCTTACTACTTGTTCGAAATGCAGTAGCACAGATCCTAACCAATACAAGAAAGAGAATATCATTCCTATTTTGAAAAAACTTCACTTTTCACCTGTATTATCTAGGATAAATTTGAAAGTTATTTTACTTGATTTTTAAGCTTTAAGCGACGTAGCACGTCTGTACCTTCCTGAATGTCTGTCTTCCTATGTTCCTATACGTGACCTGAGATCTGCACATACTGGCCTACTGCAAATACCACATGTGAAATGCAGAAAGAGTGGAGAGGCTGCTTTTTGTTTTTATGCTTCTAAATTATGAAACTCACTTCCACTTTTTATTAGGCAGTCAAGCTCGGTACATTGTTTTAAAAAACATTTGAAAATGTTGCTTTTAGTTAAAGTGGTTCTTTGTTCTTTCTATTTCTGTTTCTTTTTTTAGTTCTCTTTAATTGTTCTTATTTTATTACGACTTTCCTAATTTTTATTTATTTAGTTGACATGTATGTTGCTTTACTGTATTGCTGTATTTTCCTTGACAACTGAAAGTATATCTCTCAATTTTAATATTTTACTTTTACGCTTGGTTTTTAAAGCACCAAAGCACTATTTGTATGAAAGGTGCTCTATAAATAAAGTTTATTATTATTATTTTTAATATTATTATTATACTTTGTTACATTTTTGGTTAGGACAAAGATTCTAGTAGAGGTGACCTCTTTTACCCCGTTCCAAAAAATTGGAAAACTACCTTCAGAATACACTGACCATGACCATCTACTGTCTCCTTTAACTGTGTATTGTCATCATGCATATCTTGTGTATTATTTATTGTAGTTGGTTTTGTCATTCTGTAAAGAAGCCACCTTTCAAGGCACTATATAAAATAATGTTTGTTATTATTATTTACATTTTTCATCGTAAAATCTGGCGAAGAGTCTTAAGAGAATAACAAAGAACACGTTGCTCTTACCTTTCCATTCCAAGAAATGCCCTCAGCTCGGATTGCAGAGATTGACCTCTCTGTCTCAAATTCTGAGAAACATAGACTCGATTGAAAAATGACCATTTCCTAAGATTCACATAACATCACCAGTCAACATTTGCCACTTGACATCAATAGAAACCATAGAGTACATGACATTTCCAATCAGTTTTCTTTCAAGGTACAATACCAATCGCCTTGCCAGAAGAGTTATACTGCGGTAGATAAATATTACAAATGTCAGATACACGCAGAGTTGTTTGGATTACTATGAAAAGATTGGCAAATATATTTATGTTCATTATATTTCTTGGAGTGACCGAGCTAAAGAGAAAAAAATACTTACCTTTATCTCTGCAGACAGGATCGCAAGGGATTCCCTTATACTGGGTTCCTATATAACAAATAATACATTATTCAAAAAACATGATATTTCTCTGTCCATTGGCAGCATGATTGTTTATCATTACAGTTTTAGTTAGCTTTAATTTTGTAAACCCCAAGTAAACATAGTTTGTGCCTTTCTCTGAACTTTTTGGCTTTTCAATTCAGTTGTTTGTAAGCTTATTTTACAGTTGCTAGGTTGATGAAGTTCCTGAACTGTGCAGTATTTCTTTTGGGTTTGGTGCGAATCATATTCTAGTGGTTGGGGGAAAAAAGCACAGGTGCCATCCCACCATTTAACCCTGAAACTTACCTTAGCCGATTCTTCAACTAAACCAGACATGTTAACTAAGTGTTACAGTATGTTTCAAAGTGTGTATTTTAGCAAACACAACTGAAGTTCTTTTGTCTCCTTGGAGACACCTGGAACTGGTGTGATGCTGGTTCTATGACATCATTCGTTCTAAATGTAAATGCAGGTATTGGCACAACATAGTAAATTGGTGTAAAGTTATGGATCCATTTATGATTTTCACTCAGTTTGAAAGAGTTCCTGTCGTGTAGTTAAACTTTGTGTTACGGAGGGTTAACTGGGGTTCTGGCTACTAGTTAGGCTTGGTCATTCAGTCATCTGGTTCATGAAATAGGAAGCTAAGAGATCTGTGTTTTAGTTTTACTGTTTGTTTTTGTTCCATAGAATAAGAAATGTTTCATTAATATTAGTAATAGAGTAGCTGTTTCTCTAAACAGTGTGTGTCAGTTTGCACTGCAGGTGTGCCAGGTAGAGACCATTTAAGAACCCAAAAATATGCTGTCATTTACTGCCGTGGCTAATTTCTGTTAACCTTGTCTCTCACTCACTTTGATGAGCAAAATGTTCATACATAAAGCATACATTTCTGATTGGTCAGAAGAAGCTTCTTAACATATAAGGTATAAAGAAAGTCAGAAAGTTAGGCACTTAGGTCAGCCTTAGGCAGTTAACCAAGACCATAATCCGATAAGAAGCTATTCCCTTTCATGTTGCTAAATCACATGTAGGATACATGAGTTACACCTCCACTTAAGAGACCTTAAAGAGACCTTGGCCAGCCAGGAGTGTAGAAAACCGTAAAACAGTTCTTGAGGACCTAATTGTTAACTCTTAACAGGCAAAGGTTCCTTCAGTCCTATGAGAAATATTTTAGAATTGAACTAAAGTGTGTTTCCGATACAGGAGCATATGTCTGTCAGGGCCTGTTGGAGAGGCCCTGGATGAGAACCCCTGGCTGCAGTTCCACATCCCCCTGAAAGTAAATAGAGCCATAAGCACGGAGCTAAGGACACTGCTCCAGGACATGCTGGCTGTCGATCCTGACCAGCGACCAGAAGCCATCCAGCTGAAGAAGCAAGTCAGGCAAGCCATGGCACGAGAGAAAACATCTTTGTAGTGACTGATAGCAAGATGTCCGTGACCAAGGGCAAATCGTCTGAGTAAAGTCTGATTTCATTTTTATGTCCCGAAAGGCCACTGCCTTTGTGCTGTAGATTTCTGATTTAGACGGGCATTTCTATGGACAACTTTGACTTTTCTGTGGGTCCAATGAAAATAAGTTTTTTAACTTATTCTTTGTTACAGTTTTCGAAAGTTTAAAGACATTCACTGAGTTGACGATAAAGGAAAAGTTTCATCTTTCACCTCTTGGAAGGTAGGCCGGTCAGAGGTACAATATATGTCTTCATGTCTTCATCCTCCATGTTTGTAACTACAGGTTTCACAGTGTTGAGCTAAGACACAAAAACACCTACAAATGGCAGTTCCAAATGTATCAAATGTATAAACCTGGGCTGAAAAAGTGTGTACAGTATATACTCTGTGTAGGTCTGATAAAAGTATTTGAGTCAAAGTGTCATATGGATACAAATTCTCATGATTTTGTATTGTGTGTTTTTTCTCTGTTCTGCTTTATTGAAAGAAATCAGATGCTCTTCCTGAAACTTACCTTAGCTGATTCTTCAGCTAAACCAGACAGACTTCTGAAATTCTCAAATATTATCAAATCTTGTTGGTGCAGAGGTGGTGGAGCCCATTACCAACAGACTCACAGCTGAAATTGCTGTGAAAAGGGCTTCTACCAAATATTAACATGTGGGTGAAAATGTATACAATTGTAATATTTCCTTTTTTCCCATTGAAAGTATAACATATGTGGTGTGAGAAAGAGGTCCTCATTTAATTGCATGAAACTCTGGCACTGGCGCAACAAACTGAACAAAGTTCAAGGGGGTATACGCTTTCTGTAGACACTTTATTTCCTCTTTTTCCATACTCTAAGAAATGATTTGGGAAACCTGTGGGACACTGGAGGTCATTATACATGAGCCTCTTTCTGCACCTTTTAAGCCATTGAAACCTAGTTGCCTTGTTACAAGGTCTAATATTACAGTAGGTGTGGTTTCCGTCTCCTAATTTCTGAGAATGATCAAATTGGGGAATAAGTTGTAGGGAATACCACTCTTGCACTTCTAAGAAAAGACTATCTCAAATGAAACTCGCTATAGAAAGACATCTTGTTGAAAAATTCTTTATTTTTTGTCATTTCTAAAGAAAAAACATTCATCAAGTCCTTCACAAATGTTTTGTTTGTGACTTTCTCTGTTGTTCCCTTTCACACTCAACTGAACTATGTGTTATGTCTTGTAAACGTAATCAAACATTTCACTTAGGTGTGTGGGTTAACACAAACCCATATTGTATGAAACATTCAGTTTTTCATTCAAGTTTGTTCTAACAATTGCATCCATGCTAGGACTACAGTAAACAACACTTTTTACTAAAGTAAATGAAATTGTTCATTAAACAAGACACATTGTTTTAAATGTATGCAATACGACGACACTAAAAACAACACTGAAACTTTTCATTGAAATACTGGACGAGATTGTGCATATTCAATGGATTTCTCCTGGTGCTTTTTTTCATCAGTCTTTTCATGTTCTTGTTCTCTACTCAGGTGTCTCCTGTTCCTTTGGTGAAGTCTGCTGTACACACATGGTATCATACACTTGAGCAAAGTGTGATACCACCGTTTGTTCTTCTCCTAAAATAAAGATGAACATTGACAAAAGTCAGAAGCACTCTTTTCTTTGACAGACGAACAAAACAATGCAAGAATAACCATACTCTCTGTTCCTTACTCATTTCTACCTACCTGTTTGACCACTTTGTCTGCTTCAGTCAGGACAGGGTGCTGGGGCTGACTCTGAGCAATCTGAGAAGAGCTCTCTGTGATCTTCTCCCCTACAGTGGCTACATTGTACTCTGTTTGAAATCCAGGTATCGCCTCCGGTAAGTTCCTCGGTCCTTTTTGGGACTTGAAAGGGCAGAATCATTTTGTGACTACATTTCCTTGTCATGCACTGATATGTTCTGGTTTGTGTTCGATTACTGCAGGCGTTCAAGTACTTTCTTTTTGTTCTAGATTGGCAGTGTTTGAGATGGTAGGAACTTGTCATATTCTCAACTCTGAATGCTCTGTAAACATACTATTTTAGCAATTCTTAGAAATCTGAAAGCAGTGTTACCTGTATCATTTTTTGTCTTGGTAGTAGTATTGCAGCTCCAACATCAGCACTTAAATAATGGTTTGTGATGTTACTTGTCCTTGGAGTTAGTATACTCCTGAGAAGTCAAGAGAAATCTTACGTAAGCATTAATTATGTTTCACTTTTGAAAGCAAAGTACGTGTCAAGTACTTTGAAGGCATTTGTTGATACTTTTAAGCACTTTCGTTGATTATTATTATCCTTCAATTAGTTATTACAAGTCCAACATTCTCTACATGATCTCACTCCATATTCCGAATGTGGGAATACAGTTGTTTTAAGGAAATGCCACTGAATAGATAGTAGCTGCACTCTACAAAGATGAATTTGCTAATTAATCAGTCAGGGACACAGCTTATACTTCAGTAGTCTTAGATCATGTAATGATGATTATTGTACTTTATAACTAGCAAAATCCCCATATCCTGTTCATTGCCCCCTTTTCAGTTATGTGGATTGACTTATGCCTGAAGTGGTTAATTCTCACCTTGACATCTCATAGAACAACTGAATCTCTACCAAGGGTGAATGTGTCCTTCCTCTTAATGTCTAAAAGAAAAGGTTAAAATTCATTGAAGCAAAATGCAACAACCCAAAATGTTGGGGAGGTCGTTTCCACAGTTATTTCATATGACAGTGCTTGGAGTGAAACTACATGACCATGGTGAAGAAGAAAAAACACTTTACCTTGTTCCTCCTGACTGATGTCCTTATGCGTGTTTTGCACAGTTGAGTGTTTTGTGTCTTGTCGTCTGTGTAGGCAACAGCCCTCTTCCCTGGGATAGAACTAGATGATATTTAGACACGTTAATTTGACTTCTCCATTGCTCACATTGATGTGGATATGATTATAATGCTCTGTTTTGTGGGCTTCCCAAGAAAACAATAAATCCCTTACTACTTGTTCGAAATGCAGTAGCACAGATCCTAACCAATACAAGAAAGAGAATATCATTCCTATTTTGAAAAAACTTCACTTTTCACCTGTATTATCTAGGATAAATTTGAAAGTTATTTTACTTGATTTTTAAGCTTTAAGCGACGTAGCACGTCTGTACCTTCCTGAATGTCTGTCTTCCTATGTTCCTATACGTGACCTGAGATCTGCACATACTGGCCTACTGCAAATACCACATGTGAAATGCAGAAAGAGTGGAGAGGCTGCTTTTTGTTTTTATGCTTCTAAATTATGAAACTCACTTCCACTTTTTATTAGGCAGTCAAGCTCGGTACATTGTTTTAAAAAACATTTGAAAATGTTGCTTTTAGTTAAAGTGGTTCTTTGTTCTTTCTATTTCTGTTTCTTTTTTTAGTTCTCTTTAATTGTTCTTATTTTATTACGACTTTCCTAATTTTTATTTATTTAGTTGACATGTATGTTGCTTTACTGTATTGCTGTATTTTCCTTGACAACTGAAAGTATATCTCTCAATTTTAATATTTTACTTTTACGCTTGGTTTTTAAAGCACCAAAGCACTATTTGTATGAAAGGTGCTCTATAAATAAAGTTTATTATTATTATTTTTAATATTATTATTATACTTTGTTACATTTTTGGTTAGGACAAAGATTCTAGTAGAGGTGACCTCTTTTACCCCGTTCCAAAAAATTGGAAAACTACCTTCAGAATACACTGACCATGACCATCTACTGTCTCCTTTAACTGTGTATTGTCATCATGCATATCTTGTGTATTATTTATTGTAGTTGGTTTTGTCATTCTGTAAAGAAGCCACCTTTCAAGGCACTATATAAAATAATGTTTGTTATTATTATTTACATTTTTCATCGTAAAATCTGGCGAAGAGTCTTAAGAGAATAACAAAGAACACGTTGCTCTTACCTTTCCATTCCAAGAAATGCCCTCAGCTCGGATTGCAGAGATTGACCTCTCTGTCTCAAATTCTGAGAAACATAGACTCGATTGAAAAATGACCATTTCCTAAGATTCACATAACATCACCAGTCAACATTTGCCACTTGACATCAATAGAAACCATAGAGTACATGACATTTCCAATCAGTTTTCTTTCAAGGTACAATACCAATCGCCTTGCCAGAAGAGTTATACTGCGGTAGATAAATATTACAAATGTCAGATACACGCAGAGTTGTTTGGATTACTATGAAAAGATTGGCAAATATATTTATGTTCATTATATTTCTTGGAGTGACCGAGCTAAAGAGAAAAAAATACTTACCTTTATCTCTGCAGACAGGATCGCAAGGGATTCCCTTATACTGGGTTCCTATATAACAAATAATACATTATTCAAAAAACATGATATTTCTCTGTCCATTGGCAGCATGATTGTTTATCATTACAGTTTTAGTTAGCTTTAATTTTGTAAACCCCAAGTAAACATAGTTTGTGCCTTTCTCTGAACTTTTTGGCTTTTCAATTCAGTTGTTTGTAAGCTTATTTTACAGTTGCTAGGTTGATGAAGTTCCTGAACTGTGCAGTATTTCTTTTGGGTTTGGTGCGAATCATATTCTAGTGGTTGGGGGAAAAAAGCACAGGTGCCATCCCACCATTTAACCCTGAAACTTACCTTAGCCGATTCTTCAACTAAACCAGACATGTTAACTAAGTGTTACAGTATGTTTCAAAGTGTGTATTTTAGCAAACACAACTGAAGTTCTTTTGTCTCCTTGGAGACACCTGGAACTGGTGTGATGCTGGTTCTATGACATCATTCGTTCTAAATGTAAATGCAGGTATTGGCACAACATAGTAAATTGGTGTAAAGTTATGGATCCATTTATGATTTTCACTCAGTTTGAAAGAGTTCCTGTCGTGTAGTTAAACTTTGTGTTACGGAGGGTTAACTGGGGTTCTGGCTACTAGTTAGGCTTGGTCATTCAGTCATCTGGTTCATGAAATAGGAAGCTAAGAGATCTGTGTTTTAGTTTTACTGTTTGTTTTTGTTCCATAGAATAAGAAATGTTTCATTAATATTAGTAATAGAGTAGCTGTTTCTCTAAACAGTGTGTGTCAGTTTGCACTGCAGGTGTGCCAGGTAGAGACCATTTAAGAACCCAAAAATATGCTGTCATTTACTGCCGTGGCTAATTTCTGTTAACCTTGTCTCTCACTCACTTTGATGAGCAAAATGTTCATACATAAAGCATACATTTCTGATTGGTCAGAAGAAGCTTCTTAACATATAAGGTATAAACAAAGTCAGAAAGTTAGGCACTTAGGTCAGCCTTAGGCAGTTAACCAAGACCATAATCTGATAAGAAGCTATTCCCTTTCATGTTGCTAAATCACATGTAGGATACATGAGTTACACCTCCACTTAAGAGACCTTAAAGAGACCTTGGCCAGCCAGGAGTGTAGAAAACCGTAAAACAGTTCTTGAGGACCTAATTGTTAACTCTTAACAGGCAAAGGTTCCTTCAGTCCTATGAGAAATATTTTAGAATTGAACTAAAGTGTGTTTCCGATACAGGAGCATATGTCTGTCAGGGCCTGTTGGAGAGGCCCTGCATGAGAACCCCTGGCTGCAGTTCCACATCCCCCTGAAAGTAAATAGAGCCATAAGCACGGAGCTAAGGACACTGCTCCAGGACATGCTGGCTGTCGATCCTGACCAGCGACCAGAAGCCATCCAGCTGAAGAAGCAAGTCAGGCAAGCCATGGCACGAGAGAAAACATCTTTGTAGTGACTGATAGCAAGATGTCCGTGACCAAGGGCAAATCGTCTGAGTAAAGTCTGATTTCATTTTTATGTCCCGAAAGGCCACTGCCTTTGTGCTGTAGATTTCTGATTTAGACGGGCATTTCTATGGACAACTTTGACTTTTCTGTGGGTCCAATGAAAATAAGTTTTTTAACTTATTCTTTGTTACAGTTTTCGAAAGTTTAAAGACATTCACTGAGTTGACGATAAAGGAAAAGTTTCATCTTTCACCTCTTGGAAGGTAGGCCGGTCAGAGGTACAATATATGTCTTCATCCTCCATGTTTGTAACTACAGGTTTCACAGTGTTGAGCTAAGACACAAAAACACCTACAAATGGCAGTTCCAAATGTATCAAATGTATAAACCTGGGCTGAAAAAGTGTGTACAGTATATACTCTGTGTAGGTCTGATAAAAGTATTCGAGTCAAAGTGTCATATGGATACAAATTCTCATGATCTTGTATTGTGTGTTTTTTCTCTGTTCTGCTTTATTGAAAGAAATCAGATGCTCTTCCTGAAACTTACCTTAGCTGATTCTTCAGCTAAACCAGACAGACTTCTGAAATTCTCAAATATTATCAAATCTTGTTGGTTCAGAGGTGGTGGAGCCCATTACCAACAGACTCACAGCTGAAATTGCTGTGAAAAGGGCTTCTACCAAATATTAACATGTGGGTGAAAATGTATACAATTGTAATATTTCCTTTTTTCCCATTGAAAGTATAACATATGTGGTGTGAGAAAGAGGTCCTCATTTAATTGCATGAAACTCTGGCACTGGCGCAACAAACTGAACAAAGTTCAAGGGGGTATACGCTTTCTGTAGACACTTTATTTCCTCTTTTTCCATACTCTAAGAAATGATTTGGGAAACCTGTGGGACACTGGAGGTCATTATACATGAGCCTCTTTCTGCACCTTTTAAGCCATTGAAACCTAGTTGCCTTGTTACAAGGTCTAATATTACAGTAGGTGTGGTTTCCGTCTCCTAATTTCTGAGAATGATCAAATTGGGGAATAAGTTGTAGGGAATACCACTCTTGCACTTCTAAGAAAAGACTATCTCAAATGAAACTCGCTATAGAAAGACATCTTGTTGAAAAATTCTTTATTTTTTGTCATTTCTAAAGAAAAAACATTCATCAAGTCCTTCACAAATGTTTTGTTTGTGACTTTCTCTGTTGTTCCCTTTCACACTCAACTGAACTATGTGTTATGTCTTGTAAACGTAATCAAACATTTCACTTAGGTGTGTGGGTTAACACAAACCCATATTGTATGAAACATTCAGTTTTTCATTCAAGTTTTTTCTAACAATTGCATCCATGCTAGGACTACAGTAAACAACACTTTTTACTAAAGTAAATGAAATTGTTCATTAAACAAGACACATTGTTTTAAATGTATGCAATACGACGACACTAAAAACAACACTGAAACTTTTCATTGAAATACTGGACGAGATTGTGCATATTCAATGGATTTCTCCTGGTGCTTTTTTTCATCAGTCTTTTCATATTCTTGTTCTCTACTCAGGTGTCTCCTGTTCCTTTGGTGATGTCTGCTGTATACACATGGTATCATACACTTGAGCAAAGTGTGATACCACCGTTTGTTCTTCTCCTAAAATAAAGATGAACATTGACAAAAGTCAGAAGCACTCTTTTCTTTGACAGACGAACAAAACAATGCAAGAATAACCATACTCTCTGTTCCTTACTCATTTCTACCTACCTGTTTGACCACTTTGTCTGCTTCAGTCAGGACAGGGTGCTGGGGCTGACTCTGAGCAATCTGAGAAGAGCTCTCTGTGATCTTCTCCCCTACAGTGGCTACATTGTACTCTGTTTGAAATCCAGGTATCGCCTCCGGTAAGTTCCTCGGTCCTTTTTGGGACTTGAAAGGGTAGAATCATTTTGTGACTACATTTCCTTGTCATGCACTGATATGTTCTGGTTTGTGTTCGATTACTGCAGGCGTTCAAGTACTTTCTTTTTGTTCTAGATTGGCAGTGTTTGAGATGGTAGGAACTTGTCATATTCTCAACTCTGAATGCTCTGTAAACATACTATTTTAGCAATTCTTAGAAATCTGAAAGCAGTGTTACCTGTATCATTTTTTGTCTTGGTAGTAGTATTGCAGCTCCAACATCAGCACTTAAATAATGGTTTGTGATGTTACTTGTCCTTGGAGTTAGTATACTCCTGAGAAGTCAAGAGAAATCTTACGTAAGCATTAATTATGTTTCACTTTTGAAAGCAAAGTACGTGTCAAGTACTTTGAAGGCATTTGTTGATACTTTTAAGCACTTTCGTTGATTATTATTATCCTTCAATTAGTTATTACAAGTCCAACATTCTCTACATGATCTCACTCCATATTCCGAATGTGGGAATACAGTTGTTTTAAGGAAATGCCACTGAATAGATAGTAGCTGCACTCTACAAAGATGAATTTGCTAATTAATCAGTCAGGGACACAGCTTATACTTCAGTAGTCTTAGATCATGTAATGATGATTATTGTACTTTATAACTAGCAAAATCCCCATATCCTGTTCATTGCCCCCTTTTCAGTTATGTGGATTGACTTATCCCTGAAGTGGTTAATTCTCACCTTGACATCTCATAGAACAACTGAATCTCTACCAAGGGTGAATGTGTCCTTCCTCTTAATGTCTAAAAGAAAAGGTTAAAATTCATTGAAGCAAAATGCAACAACCCAAAATGTTGGGGAGGTCGTTTCCACAGTTATTTCATATGACAGTGCTTGGAGTGAAACTACATGACCATGGTGAAGAAGAAAAAACACTTTACCTTGTTCCTCCTGACTGATGTCCTTATGCGTGTTTTCCACAGTTGAGTGTTTTGTGTCTTGTCGTCTGTGTAGGCAACAACCCTCTTCCCTGGGATAGAACTAGATGATATTTAGACACGTTAATTTGACTTCTCCATTGCTCACATTGATGTGGATATGATTATAATGCTCTGTTTTGTGGGCTTCCCAAGAAAACAATAAATCCCTTACTACTTGTTCGAAATGCAGTAGCACAGATCCTAACCAATACAAGAAAGAGAATATCATTCCTATTTTGAAAAAACTTCACTTTTCACCTGTATTATCTAGGATAAATTTGAAAGTTATTTTACTTGATTTTTAAGCTTTAAGCGACGTAGCACGTCTGTACCTTCCTGAATGTCTGTCTTCCTATGTTCCTATACGTGACCTGAGATCTGCACATACTGGCCTACTGCAAATACCACATGTGAAATGCAGAAAGAGTGGAGAGGCTGCTTTTTGTTTTTATGCTTCTAAATTATGAAACTCACTTCCACTTTTTATTAGGCAGTCAAGCTCGGTACATTGTTTTAAAAAACATTTGAAAATGTTGCTTTTAGTTAAAGTGGTTCTTTGTTCTTTCTATTTCTGTTTCTTTTTTTAGTTCTCTTTAATTGTTCTTATTTTATTACGACTTTCCTAATTTTTATTTATTTAGTTGACATGTATGTTGCTTTACTGTATTGCTGTATTTTCCTTGACAACTGAAAGTATATCTCTCAATTTTAATATTTTACTTTTACGCTTGGTTTTTAAAGCACCAAAGCACTATTTGTATGAAAGGTGCTCTATAGATAAAGTTTATTATTATTATTTTTAATATTATTATTATACTTTGTTACATTTTTGGTTAGGACAAAGATTCTAGTAGAGGTGACCTCTTTTACCCCGTTCCAAAAAATTGGAAAACTACCTTCAGAATACACTGACCATGACCATCTACTGTCTCCTTTAACTGTGTATTGTCATCATGCATATCTTGTGTATTATTTATTGTAGTTGGTTTTGTCATTCTGTAAAGAAGCCACCTTTCAAGGCACTATATAAAATAATGTTTGTTATTATTATTTACATTTTTCATCGTAAAATCTGGCGAAGAGTCTTAAGAGAATAACAAAGAACACGTTGCTCTTACCTTTCCATTCCAAGAAATGCCCTCAGCTCGGATTGCAGAGATTGACCTCTCTGTCTCAAATTCTGAGAAACATAGACTCGATTGAAAAATGACCATTTCCTAAGATTCACATAACATCACCAGTCAACATTTGCCACTTGACATCAATAGAAACCATAGAGTACATGACATTTCCAATCAGTTTTCTTTCAAGGTACAATACCAATCGCCTTGCCAGAAGAGTTATACTGCGGTAGATAAATATTACAAATGTCAGATACACGCAGAGTTGTTTGGATTACTATGAAAAGATTGGCAAATATATTTATGTTCATTATATTTCTTGGAGTGACCGAGCTAAAGAGAAAAAAATACTTACCTTTATCTCTGCAGACAGGATCGCAAGGGATTCCCTTATACTGGGTTCCTATATAACAAATAATACATTATTCAAAAAACATGATATTTCTCTGTCCATTGGCAGCATGATTGTTTATCATTACAGTTTTAGTTAGCTTTAATTTTGTAAACCCCAAGTAAACATAGTTTGTGCCTTTCTCTGAACTTTTTGGCTTTTCAATTCAGTTGTTTGTAAGCTTATTTTACAGTTGCTAGGTTGATGAAGTTCCTGAACTGTGCAGTATTTCTTTTGGGTTTGGTGCGAATCATATTCTAGTGGTTGGGGGAAAAAAGCACAGGTGCCATCCCACCATTTAACCCTGAAACTTACCTTAGCCGATTCTTCAACTAAACCAGACATGTTAACTAAGTGTTACAGTATGTTTCAAAGTGTGTATTTTAGCAAACACAACTGAAGTTCTTTTGTCTCCTTGGAGACACCTGGAACTGGTGTGATGCTGGTTCTATGACATCATTCGTTCTAAATGTAAATGCAGGTATTGGCACAACATAGTAAATTGGTGTAAAGTTATGGATCCATTTATGATTTTCACTCAGTTTGAAAGAGTTCCTGTCGTGTAGTTAAACTTTGTGTTACGGAGGGTTAACTGGGGTTCTGGCTACTAGTTAGGCTTGGTCATTCAGTCATCTGGTTCATGAAATAGGAAGCTAAGAGATCTGTGTTTTAGTTTTACTGTTTGTTTTTGTTCCATAGAATAAGAAATGTTTCATTAATATTAGTAATAGAGTAGCTGTTTCTCTAAACAGTGTGTGTCAGTTTGCACTGCAGGTGTGCCAGGTAGAGACCATTTAAGAACCCAAAAATATGCTGTCATTTACTGCCGTGGCTAATTTCTGTTAACCTTGTCTCTCACTCACTTTGATGAGCAAAATGTTCATACATAAAGCATACATTTCTGATTGGTCAGAAGAAGCTTCTTAACATATAAGGTATAAACAAAGTCAGAAAGTTAGGCACTTAGGTCAGCCTTAGGCAGTTAACCAAGCCCATAATCTGATAAGAAGCTATTCCCTTTCATGTTGCTAAATCACATGTAGGATACATGAGTTACACCTCCACTTAAGAGACCTTAAAGAGACCTTGGCCAGCCAGGAGTGTAGAAAACCGTAAAACAGTTCTTGAGGACCTAATTGTTAACTCTTAACAGGCAAAGGTTCCTTCAGTCCTATGAGAAATATTTTAGAATTGAACTAAAGTGTGTTTCCGATACAGGAGCATATGTCTGTCAGGGCCTGTTGGAGAGGCCCTGGATGAGAACCCCTGGCTGCAGTTCCACATCCCCCTGAAAGTAAATAGAGCCATGGCACAAGAGAAAACATCTTTGTAGTGACTGATAGCAAGATGTCCGTGACCAAGGGCAAATCGTCTGAGTAAAGTCTGATTTCATTTTTATGTCCCGAAAGGCCACTGCCTTTGTGCTGTAGATTTCTGATTTAGACGGGCATTTCTATGGACAACTTTGACTTTTCTGTGGGTCCAATGAAAATAAGTTTTTTAACTTATTCTTTGTTACAGTTTTCGAAAGTTTAAAGACATTCACTGAGTTGACGATAAAGGAAAAGTTTCATCTTTCACCTCTTGGAAGGTAGGCCGGTCAGAGGTACAATATATGTCTTCATCCTCCATGTTTGTAACTACAGGTTTCACAGTGTTGAGCTAAGACACAAAAACACCTACAAATGGCAGTTCCAAATGTATCAAATGTATAAACCTGGGCTGAAAAAGTGTGTACAGTATATACTCTGTGTAGGTCTGATAAAAGTATTCGAGTCAAAGTGTCATATGGATACAAATTCTCATGATCTTGTATTGTGTGTTTTTTCTCTGTTCTGCTTTATTGAAAGAAATCAGATGCTCTTCCTGAAACTTACCTTAGCTGATTCTTCAGCTAAACCAGACAGACTTCTGAAATTCTCAAATATTATCAAATCTTGTTGGTTCAGAGGTGGTGGAGCCCATTACCAACAGACTCACAGCTGAAATTGCTGTGAAAAGGGCTTCTACCAAATATTAACATGTGGGTGAAAATGTATACAATTGTAATATTTCCTTTTTTCCCTTTGAAAGTATAACATATGTGGTGTGAGAAAGAGGTCCTCATTTAATTGCATGAAACTCTGGCACTGGCGCAACAAACTGAACAAAGTTCAAGGGGGTATACGCTTTCTGTAGACACTTTATTTCCTCTTTTTCCATACTCTAAGAAATGATTTGGGAAACCTGTGGGACACTGGAGGTCATTATACATGAGCCTCTTTCTGCACCTTTTAAGCCATTGAAACCTAGTTGCCTTGTTACAAGGTCTAATATTACAGTAGGTGTGGTTTCCGTCTCCTAATTTCTGAGAATGATCAAATTGGGGAATAAGTTGTAGGGAATACCACTCTTGCACTTCTAAGAAAAGACTATCTCAAATGAAACTCGCTATAGAAAGACATCTTGTTGAAAAATTCTTTATTTTTTGTCATTTCTAAAGAAAAAACATTCATCAAGTCCTTCACAAATGTTTTGTTTGTGACTTTCTCTGTTCTTCCCTTTCACACTCAACTGAACTATGTGTTATGTCTTGTAAACGTAATCAAACATTTCACTTAGGTGTGTGGGTTAACACAAACCCATATTGTATGAAACATTCAGTTTTTCATTCAAGTTTTTTCTAACAATTGCATCCATGCTAGGACTACAGTAAACAACACTTTTTACTAAAGTAAATGAAATTGTTCATTTAACAAGACACATTGTTTTAAATGTATGCAATACGACGACACTAAAAACAACACTGAAACTTTTCATTGAAATACTGGACGAGATTGTGCATATTCAATGGATTTCTCCTGGTGCTTTTTTTCATCAGTCTTTTCATATTCTTGTTCTCTACTCAGGTGTCTCCTGTTCCTTTGGTGATGTCTGCTGTATACACATGGTATCATACACTTGAGCAAAGTGTGATACCACCGTTTGTTCTTCTCCTAAAATAAAGATGAACATTGACAAAAGTCAGAAGCACTCTTTTCTTTGACAGACGAACAAAACAATGCAAGAATAACCATACTCTCTGTTCCTTACTCATTTCTACCTACCTGTTTGACCACTTTGTCTGCTTCAGTCAGGACAGGGTGCTGGGGCTGACTCTGAGCAATCTGAGAAGAGCTCTCTGTGATCTTCTCCCCTACAGTGGCTACATTGTACTCTGTTTGAAATCCAGGTATCGCCTCCGGTAAGTTCCTCGGTCCTTTTTGGGACTTGAAAGGGTAGAATCATTTTGTGACTACATTTCCTTGTCATGCACTGATATGTTCTGGTTTGTGTTCGATTACTGCAGGCGTTCAAGTACTTTCTTTTTGTTCTAGATTGGCAGTGTTTGAGATGGTAGGAACTTGTCATATTCTCAACTCTGAATGCTCTGTAAACATACTATTTTAGCAATTCTTAGAAATCTGAAAGCAGTGTTACCTGTATCATTTTTTGTCTTGGTAGTAGTATTGCAGCTCCAACATCAGCACTTAAATAATGGTTTGTGATGTTACTTGTCCTTGGAGTTAGTATACTCCTGAGAAGTCAAGAGAAATCTTACGTAAGCATTAATTATGTTTCACTTTTGAAAGCAAAGTACGTGTCAAGTACTTTGAAGGCATTTGTTGATACTTTTAAGCACTTTCGTTGATTATTATTATCCTTCAATTAGTTATTACAAGTCCAACATTCTCTACATGATCTCACTCCATATTCCGAATGTGGGAATACAGTTGTTTTAAGGAAATGCCACTGAATAGATAGTAGCTGCACTCTACAAAGATGAATTTGCTAATTAATCAGTCAGGGACACAGCTTATACTTCAGTAGTCTTAGATCATGTAATGATGATTATTGTACTTTATAACTAGCAAAATCCCCATATCCTGTTCATTGCCCCCTTTTCAGTTATGTGGATTGACTTATCCCTGAAGTGGTTAATTCTCACCTTGACATCTCATAGAACAACTGAATCTCTACCAAGGGTGAATGTGTCCTTCCTCTTAATGTCTAAAAGAAAAGGTTAAAATTCATTGAAGCAAAATGCAACAACCCAAAATGTTGGGGAGGTCGTTTCCACAGTTATTTCATATGACAGTGCTTGGAGTGAAACTACATGACCATGGTGAAGAAGAAAAAACACTTTACCTTGTTCCTCCTGACTGATGTCCTTATGCGTGTTTTGCACAGTTGAGTGTTTTGTGTCTTGTCGTCTGTGTAGGCAACAGCCCTCTTCCCTGGGATAGAACTAGATGATATTTAGACACGTTAATTTGACTTCTCCATTGCTCACATTGATGTGGATATGATTATAATGCTCTGTTTTGTGGGCTTCCCAAGAAAACAATAAATCCCTTACTACTTGTTCGAAATGCAGTAGCACAGATCCTAACCAATACAAGAAAGAGAATATCATTCCTATTTTGAAAAAACTTCACTTTTCACCTGTATTATCTAGGATAAATTTGAAAGTTATTTTACTTGATTTTTAAGCTTTAAGCGACGTAGCACGTCTGTACCTTCCTGAATGTCTGTCTTCCTATGTTCCTATACGTGACCTGAGATCTTCACATACTGGCCTACTGCAAATACCACATGTGAAATACAGAAAGAGTGGACAGGCTGCTTTTTGTTTTTATGCTTCTAAATTATGAAACTCACTTCCACTTTTTATTAGGCAGTCAAGCTCGGTACATTGTTTTAAAAAACATTTGAAAATGTTGCTTTTAGTTAAAGTGGTTCTTTGTTCTTTCTATTTCTGTTTCTTTTTTTAGTTCTCTTTAATTGTTCTTATTTTATTACGACTTTCCTAATTTTTATTTATTTAGTTGACATGTATGTTGCTTTACTGTATTGCTGTATTTTCCTTGACAACTGAAAGTATATCTCTCAATTTTAATATTTTACTTTTACGCTTGGTTTTTAAAGCACCAAAGCACTATTTGTATGAAAGGTGCTCTATAAATAAAGTTTATTATTATTATTTTTAATATTATTATTATACTTTGTTACATTTTTGGTTAGGACAAAGATTCTAGTAGAGGTGACCTCTTTTACCCCGTTCCAAAAAATTGGAAAACTACCTTCAGAATACACTGACCATGACCATCTACTGTCTCCTTTAACTGTGTATTGTCATCATGCATATCTTGTGTGTTATTTATTGTAGTTGGTTTTGTCATTCTGTAAAGAAGCCACCTTTCAAGGCACTATATAAAATAATGTTTGTTATTATTATTTACATTTTTCATCGTAAAATCTGGCGAAGAGTCTTAAGAGAATAACAAAGAACACGTTGCTCTTACCTTTCCATTCCAAGAAATGCCCTCAGCTCGGATTGCAGAGATTGACCTCTCTGTCTCAAATTCTGAGAAACATAGACTCGATTGAAAAATGACCATTTCCTAAGATTCACATAACATCACCAGTCAACATTTGCCACTTGACATCAATAGAAACCATAGAGTACATGACATTTCCAATCAGTTTTCTTTCAAGGTACAATACCAATCACCTTGCCAGAAGAGTTATACTGCGGTAGATAAATATTACAAATGTCAGATACACGCAGAGTTGTTTGGATTACTATGAAAAGATTGGCAAATATATTTATGTTCATTATATTTCTTGGAGTGACTGAGCTAAAGAGAAAAAAATACTTACCTTTATCTCTGCAGACAGGATCGCAAGGGATTCCCTTATACTGGGTTCCTATATAACAAATAATACATTATTCAAAAAACATGATATTTCTCTGTCCATTGGCAGCATGATTGTTTATCATTACAGTTTTAGTTAGCTTTAATTTTGTAAACCCCAAGTAAACATAGTTTGTGCCTTTCTCTGAACTTTTTGGCTTTTCAATTCAGTTGTTTGTAAGCTTATTTTACAGTTGCTAGGTTGATGAAGTTCCTGAACTGTGCAGTATTTCTTTTGGGTTTGGTGCGAATCATATTCTAGTGGTTGGGGGAAAAAAGCACAGGTGCCATCCCACCATTTAACCCTGAAACTTACCTTAGCCGATTCTTCAACTAAACCAGACATGTTAACTAAGTGTTACAGTATGTTTCAAAGTGTGTATTTTAGCAAACACAACTGAAGTTCTTTTGTCTCCTTGGAGACACCTGGAACTGGTGTGATGCTGGTTCTATGACATCATTCGTTCTAAATGTAAATGCAGGTATTGGCACAACATAGTAAATTGGTGTAAAGTTATGGATCCATTTATGATTTTCACTCAGTTTGAAAGAGTTCCTGTCGTGTAGTTAAACTTTGTGTTACGGAGGGTTAACTGGGGTTCTGGCTACTAGTTAGGCTTGGTCATTCAGTCATCTGGTTCATGAAATAGGAAGCTAAGAGATCTGTGTTTTAGTTTTACTGTTTGTTTTTGTTCCATAGAATAAGAAATGTTTCATTAATATTAGTAATAGAGTAGCTGTTTCTCTAAACAGTGTGTGTCAGTTTGCACTGCAGGTGTGCCAGGTAGAGACCATTTAAGAACCCAAAAATATGCTGTCATTTACTGCCGTGGCTAATTTCTGTTAACCTTGTCTCTCACTCACTTTGATGAGCAAAATGTTCATACATAAAGCATACATTTCTGATTGGTCAGAAGAAGCTTCTTAACATATAAGGTATAAACAAAGTCAGAAAGTTAGGCACTTAGGTCAGCCTTAGGCAGTTAACCAAGACCATAATCTGATAAGAAGCTATTCCCTTTCATGTTGCTAAATCACATGTAGGATACATGAGTTACACCTCCACTTAAGAGACCTTAAAGAGACCTTGGCCAGCCAGGAGTGTAGAAAACCGTAAAACAGTTCTTGAGGACCTAATTGTTAACTCTTAACAGGCAAAGGTTCCTTTAGTCCTATGAGAAATATTTTAGAATTGAACTAAAGTGTGTTTCCGATACAGGAGCATATGTCTGTCAGGGCCTGTTGGAGAGGCCCTGCATGAGAACCCCTGGCTGCAGTTCCACATCCCCCTGAAAGTAAATAGAGCCATAAGCACGGAGCTAAGGACACTGCTCCAGGACATGCTGGCTGTCGATCCTGACCAGCGACCAGAAGCCATCCAGCTGAAGAAGCAAGTCAGGCAAGCCATGGCACGAGAGAAAACATCTTTGTAGTGACTGATAGCAAGATGTCCGTGACCAAGGGCAAATCGTCTGAGTAAAGTCTGATTTCATTTTTATGTCCCGAAAGGCCACTGCCTTTGTGCTGTAGATTTCTGATTTAGACGGGCATTTCTATGGACAACTTTGACTTTTCTGTGGGTCCAATGAAAATAAGTTTTTTAACTTATTCTTTGTTACAGTTTTCGAAAGTTTAAAGACATTCACTGAGTTGACGATAAAGGAAAAGTTTCATCTTTCACCTCTTGGAAGGTAGGCCGGTCAGAGGTACAATATATGTCTTCATCCTCCATGTTTGTAACTACAGGTTTCACAGTGTTGAGCTAAGACACAAAAACACCTACAAATGGCAGTTCCAAATGTATCAAATGTATAAACCTGGGCTGAAAAAGTGTGTACAGTATATACTCTGTGTAGGTCTGATAAAAGTATTCGAGTCAAAGTGTCATATGGATACAAATTCTCATGATTTTGTATTGTGTGTTTTTTCTCTGTTCTGCTTTATTGAAAGAAATCAGATGCTCTTCCTGAAACTTACCTTAGCTGATTCTTCAGCTAAACCAGACAGACTTCTGAAATTCTCAAATATTATCAAATCTTGTTGGTTCAGAGGTGGTGGAGCCCATTACCAACAGACTCACAGCTGAAATTGCTGTGAAAAGGGCTTCTACCAAATATTAACATGTGGGTGAAAATGTATACAATTGTAATATTTCCTTTTTTCCCTTTGAAAGTATAACATATGTGGTGTGAGAAAGAGGTCCTCATTTAATTGCATGAAACTCTGGCACTGGCGCAACAAACTGAACAAAGTTCAAGGGGGTATACGCTTTCTGTAGACACTTTATTTCCTCTTTTTCCATACTCTAAGAAATGATTTGGGAAACCTGTGGGACACTGGAGGTCATTATACATGAGCCTCTTTCTGCACCTTTTAAGCCATTGAAACCTAGTTGCCTTGTTACAAGGTCTAATATTACAGTAGGTGTGGTTTCCGTCTCCTAATTTCTGAGAATGATCAAATTGGGGAATAAGTTGTAGGGAATACCACTCTTGCACTTCTAAGAAAAGACTATCTCAAATGAAACTCGCTATAGAAAGACATCTTGTTGAAAAATTCTTTATTTTTTGTCATTTCTAAAGAAAAAACATTCATCAAGTCCTTCACAAATGTTTTGTTTGTGACTTTCTCTGTTCTTCCCTTTCACACTCAACTGAACTATGTGTTATGTCTTGTAAACGTAATCAAACATTTCACTTAGGTGTGTGGGTTAACACAAACCCATATTGTATGAAACATTCAGTTTTTCATTCAAGTTTTTTCTAACAATTGCATCCATGCTAGGACTACAGTAAACAACACTTTTTACTAAAGTAAATGAAATTGTTCATTAAACAAGACACATTGTTTTAAATGTATGCAATACGACGACACTAAAAACAACACTGAAACTTTTCATTGAAATACTGGACGAGATTGTGCATATTCAATGGATTTCTCCTGGTGCTTTTTTTCATCAGTCTTTTCATATTCTTGTTCTCTACTCAGGTGTCTCCTGTTCCTTTGGTGATGTCTGCTGTATACACATGGTATCATACACTTGAGCAAAGTGTGATACCACCGTTTGTTCTTCTCCTAAAATAAAGATGAACATTGACAAAAGTCAGAAGCACTCTTTTCTTTGACAGACGAACAAAACAATGCAAGAATAACCATACTCTCTGTTCCTTACTCATTTCTACCTACCTGTTTGACCACTTTGTCTGCTTCAGTCAGGACAGGGTGCTGGGGCTGACTCTGAGCAATCTGAGAAGAGCTCTCTGTGATCTTCTCCCCTACAGTGGCTACATTGTACTCTGTTTGAAATCCAGGTATCGCCTCCGGTAAGTTCCTCGGTCCTTTTTGGGACTTGAAAGGGTAGAATCATTTTGTGACTACATTTCCTTGTCATGCACTGATATGTTCTGGTTTGTGTTCGATTACTGCAGGCGTTCAAGTACTTTCTTTTTGTTCTAGATTGGCAGTGTTTGAGATGGTAGGAACTTGTCATATTCTCAACTCTGAATGCTCTGTAAACATACTATTTTAGCAATTCTTAGAAATCTGAAAGCAGTGTTACCTGTATCATTTTTTGTCTTGGTAGTAGTATTGCAGCTCCAACATCAGCACTTAAATAATGGTTTGTGATGTTACTTGTCCTTGGAGTTAGTATACTCCTGAGAAGTCAAGAGAAATCTTACGTAAGCATTAATTATGTTTCACTTTTGAAAGCAAAGTACGTGTCAAGTACTTTGAAGGCATTTGTTGATACTTTTAAGCACTTTCGTTGATTATTATTATCCTTCAATTAGTTATTACAAGTCCAACATTCTCTACATGATCTCACTCCATATTCCGAATGTGGGAATACAGTTGTTTTAAGGAAATGCCACTGAATAGATAGTAGCTGCACTCTACAAAGATGAATTTGCTAATTAATCAGTCAGGGACACAGCTTATACTTCAGTAGTCTTAGATCATGTAATGATGATTATTGTACTTTATAACTAGCAAAATCCCCATATCCTGTTCATTGCCCCCTTTTCAGTTATGTGGATTGACTTATCCCTGAAGTGGTTAATTCTCACCTTGACATCTCATAGAACAACTGAATCTCTACCAAGGGTGAATGTGTCCTTCCTCTTAATGTCTAAAAGAAAAGGTTAAAATTCATTGAAGCAAAATGCAACAACCCAAAATGTTGGGGAGGTCGTTTCCACAGTTATTTCATATGACAGTGCTTGGAGTGAAACTACATGACCATGGTGAAGAAGAAAAAACACTTTACCTTGTTCCTCCTGACTGATGTCCTTATGCGTGTTTTGCACAGTTGAGTGTTTTGTGTCTTGTCGTCTGTGTAGGCAACAGCCCTCTTCCCTGGGATAGAACTAGATGATATTTAGACACGTTAATTTGACTTCTCCATTGCTCACATTGATGTGGATATGATTATAATGCTCTGTTTTGTGGGCTTCCCAAGAAAACAATAAATCCCTTACTACTTGTTCGAAATGCAGTAGCACAGATCCTAACCAATACAAGAAAGAGAATATCATTCCTATTTTGAAAAAACTTCACTTTTCACCTGTATTATCTAGGATAAATTTGAAAGTTATTTTACTTGATTTTTAAGCTTTAAGCGACGTAGCACGTCTGTACCTTCCTGAATGTCTGTCTTCCTATGTTCCTATACGTGACCTGAGATCTGCACATACTGGCCTACTGCAAATACCACATGTGAAATGCAGAAAGAGTGGACAGGCTGCTTTTTGTTTTTATGCTTCTAAATTATGAAACTCACTTCCACTTTTTATTAGGCAGTCAAGCTCGGTACATTGTTTTAAAAAACATTTGAAAATGTTGCTTTTAGTTAAAGTGGTTCTTTGTTCTTTCTATTTCTGTTTCTTTTTTTAGTTCTCTTTAATTGTTCTTATTTTATTACGACTTTCCTAATTTTTATTTATTTAGTTGACATGTATGTTGCTTTACTGTATTGCTGTATTTTCCTTGACAACTGAAAGTATATCTCTCAATTTTAATATTTTACTTTTACGCTTGGTTTTTAAAGCACCAAAGCACTATTTGTATGAAAGGTGCTCTATAAATAAAGTTTATTATTATTATTTTTAATATTATTATTATACTTTGTTACATTTTTGGTTAGGACAAAGATTCTAGTAGAGGTGACCTCTTTTACCCCGTTCCAAAAAATTGGAAAACTACCTTCAGAATACACTGACCATGACCATCTACTGTCTCCTTTAACTGTGTATTGTCATCATGCATATCTTGTGTGTTATTTATTGTAGTTGGTTTTGTCATTCTGTAAAGAAGCCACCTTTCAAGGCACTATATAAAATAATGTTTGTTATTATTATTTACATTTTTCATCGTAAAATCTGGCGAAGAGTCTTAAGAGAATAACAAAGAACACGTTGCTCTTACCTTTCCATTCCAAGAAATGCCCTCAGCTCGGATTGCAGAGATTGACCTCTCTGTCTCAAATTCTGAGAAACATAGACTCGATTGAAAAATGACCATTTCCTAAGATTCACATAACATCACCAGTCAACATTTGCCACTTGACATCAATAGAAACCATAGAGTACATGACATTTCCAATCAGTTTTCTTTCAAGGTACAATACCAATCGCCTTGCCAGAAGAGTTATACTGCGGTAGATAAATATTACAAATGTCAGATACACGCAGAGTTGTTTGGATTACTATGAAAAGATTGGCAAATATATTTATGTTCATTATATTTCTTGGAGTGACAGAGCTAAAGAGAAAACAATACTTACCTTTATCTCTGCAGACAGGATCGCAAGGGATTCCCTTATACTGGGTTCCTATATAACAAATAATACATTATTCAAAAAACATGATATTTCTCTGTCCATTGGCAGCATGATTGTTTATCATTACAGTTTTAGTTAGCTTTAATTTTGTAAACCCCAAGTAAACATAGTTTGTGCCTTTCTCTGAACTTTTTGGCTTTTCAATTCAGTTGTTTGTAAGCTTATTTTACAGTTGCTAGGTTGATGAAGTTCCTGAACTGTGCAGTATTTCTTTTGGGTTTGGTGCGAATCATATTCTAGTGGTTGGGGGAAAAAAGCACAGGTGCCATCCCACCATTTAACCCTGAAACTTACCTTAGCCGATTCTTCAACTAAACCAGACATGTTAACTAAGTGTTACAGTATGTTTCAAAGTGTGTATTTTAGCAAACACAACTGAAGTTCTTTTGTCTCCTTGGAGACACCTGGAACTGGTGTGATGCTGGTTCTATGACATCATTCGTTCTAAATGTAAATGCAGGTATTGGCACAACATAGTAAATTGGTGTAAAGTTATGGATCCATTTATGATTTTCACTCAGTTTGAAAGAGTTCCTGTCGTGTAGTTAAACTTTGTGTTACGGAGGGTTAACTGGGGTTCTGGCTACTAGTTAGGCTTGGTCATTCAGTCATCTGGTTCATGAAATAGGAAGCTAAGAGATCTGTGTTTTAGTTTTACTGTTTGTTTTTGTTCCATAGAATAAGAAATGTTTCATTAATATTAGTAATAGAGTAGCTGTTTCTCTAAACAGTGTGTGTCAGTTTGCACTGCAGGTGTGCCAGGTAGAGACCATTTAAGAACCCAAAAATATGCTGTCATTTACTGCCGTGGCTAATTTCTGTTAACCTTGTCTCTCACTCACTTTGATGAGCAAAATGTTCATACATAAAGCATACATTTCTGATTGGTCAGAAGAAGCTTCTTAACATATAAGGTATAAACAAAGTCAGAAAGTTAGGCACTTAGGTCAGCCTTAGGCAGTTAACCAAGACCATAATCTGATAAGAAGCTATTCCCTTTCATGTTGCTAAATCACATGTAGGATACATGAGTTACACCTCCACTTAAGAGACCTTAAAGAGACCTTGGCCAGCCAGGAGTGTAGAAAACCGTAAAACAGTTCTTGAGGACCTAATTGTTAACTCTTAACAGGCAAAGGTTCCTTCAGTCATATGAGAAATATTTTAGAATTGAACTAAAGTGTGTTTCCGATACAGGAGCATATGTCTGTCAGGGCCTGTTGGAGAGGCCCTGCATGAGAACCCCTGGCTGCAGTTCCACATCCCACTGAAAGTAAATAGAGCCATAAGCACGGAGCTAAGGACACTGCTCCAGGACATGCTGGCTGTCGATCCTGACCAGCGACCAGAAGCCATCCAGCTGAAGAAGCAAGTCAGGCAAGCCATGGCACGAGAGAAAACATCTTTGTAGTGACTGATAGCAAGATGTCCGTGACCAAGGGCAAATCGTCTGAGTAAAGTCTGATTTCATTTTTATGTCCCGAAAGGCCACTGCCTTTGTGCTGTAGATTTCTGATTTAGACGGGCATTTCTATGGACAACTTTGACTTTTCTGTGGGTCCAATGAAAATAAGTTTTTTAACTTATTCTTTGTTACAGTTTTCGAAAGTTTAAAGACATTCACTGAGTTGACGATAAAGGAAAAGTTTCATCTTTCACCTCTTGGAAGGTAGGCCGGTCAGAGGTACAATATATGTCTTCATCCTCCATGTTTGTAACTACAGGTTTCACAGTGTTGAGCTAAGACACAAAAACACCTACAAATGGCAGTTCCAAATGTATCAAATGTATAAACCTGGGCTGAAAAAGTGTGTACAGTATATACTCTGTGTAGGTCTGATAAAAGTATTCGAGTCAAAGTGTCATATGGATACAAATTCTCATGATTTTGTATTGTGTGTTTTTTCTCTGTTCTGCTTTATTGAAAGAAATCAGATGCTCTTCCTGAAACTTACCTTAGCTGATTCTTCAGCTAAACCAGACAGACTTCTGAAATTCTCAAATATTATCAAATCTTGTTGGTGCAGAGGTGGTGGAGCCCATTACCAACAGACTCACAGCTGAAATTGCTGTGAAAAGGGCTTCTACCAAATATTAACATGTGGGTGAAAATGTATACAATTGTAATATTTCCTTTTTTCCCATTGAAAGTATAACATATGTGGTGTGAGAAAGAGGTCCTCATTTAATTGCATGAAACTCTGGCACTGGCGCAACAAACTGAACAAAGTTCAAGGGGGTATACGCTTTCTGTAGACACTTTATTTCCTCTTTTTCCATACTCTAAGAAATGATTTGGGAAACCTGTGGGACACTGGAGGTCATTATACATGAGCCTCTTTCTGCACCTTTTAAGCCATTGAAACCTAGTTGCCTTGTTACAAGGTCTAATATTACAGTAGGTGTGGTTTCCGTCTCCTAATTTCTGAGAATGATCAAATTGGGGAATAAGTTGTAGGGAATACCACTCTTGCACTTCTAAGAAAAGACTATCTCAAATGAAACTCGCTATAGAAAGACATCTTGTTGAAAAATTCTTTATTTTTTGTCATTTCTAAAGAAAAAACATTCATCAAGTCCTTCACAAATGTTTTGTTTGTGACTTTCTCTGTTGTTCCCTTTCACACTCAACTGAACTATGTGTTATGTCTTGTAAACGTAATCAAACATTTCACTTAGGTGTGTGGGTTAACACAAACCCATATTGTATGAAACATTCAGTTTTTCATTCAAGTTTGTTCTAACAATTGCATCCATGCTAGGACTACAGTAAACAACACTTTTTACTAAAGTAAATGAAATTGTTCATTAAACAAGACACATTGTTTTAAATGTATGCAATACGACGACACTAAAAACAACACTGAAACTTTTCATTGAAATACTGGACGAGATTGTGCATATTCAATGGATTTCTCCTGGTGCTTTTTTTCATCAGTCTTTTCATGTTCTTGTTCTCTACTCAGGTGTCTCCTGTTCCTTTGGTGAAGTCTGCTGTACACACATGGTATCATACACTTGAGCAAAGTGTGATACCACCGTTTGTTCTTCTCCTAAAATAAAGATGAACATTGACAAAAGTCAGAAGCACTCTTTTCTTTGACAGACGAACAAAACAATGCAAGAATAACCATACTCTCTGTTCCTTACTCATTTCTACCTACCTGTTTGACCACTTTGTCTGCTTCAGTCAGGACAGGGTGCTGGGGCTGACTCTGAGCAATCTGAGAAGAGCTCTCTGTGATCTTCTCCCCTACAGTGGCTACATTGTACTCTGTTTGAAATCCAGGTATCGCCTCCGGTAAGTTCCTCGGTCCTTTTTGGGACTTGAAAGGGCAGAATCATTTTGTGACTACATTTCCTTGTCATGCACTGATATGTTCTGGTTTGTGTTCGATTACTGCAGGCGTTCAAGTACTTTCTTTTTGTTCTAGATTGGCAGTGTTTGAGATGGTAGGAACTTGTCATATTCTCAACTCTGAATGCTCTGTAAACATACTATTTTAGCAATTCTTAGAAATCTGAAAGCAGTGTTACCTGTATCATTTTTTGTCTTGGTAGTAGTATTGCAGCTCCAACATCAGCACTTAAATAATGGTTTGTGATGTTACTTGTCCTTGGAGTTAGTATACTCCTGAGAAGTCAAGAGAAATCTTACGTAAGCATTAATTATGTTTCACTTTTGAAAGCAAAGTACGTGTCAAGTACTTTGAAGGCATTTGTTGATACTTTTAAGCACTTTCGTTGATTATTATTATCCTTCAATTAGTTATTACAAGTCCAACATTCTCTACATGATCTCACTCCATATTCCGAATGTGGGAATACAGTTGTTTTAAGGAAATGCCACTGAATAGATAGTAGCTGCACTCTACAAAGATGAATTTGCTAATTAATCAGTCAGGGACACAGCTTATACTTCAGTAGTCTTAGATCATGTAATGATGATTATTGTACTTTATAACTAGCAAAATCCCCATATCCTGTTCATTGCTCCCTTTTCAGTTATGTGGATTGACTTATGCCTGAAGTGGTTAATTCTCACCTTGACATCTCATAGAACAACTGAATCTCTACCAAGGGTGAATGTGTCCTTCCTCTTAATGTCTAAAAGAAAAGGTTAAAATTCATTGAAGCAAAATGCAACAACCCAAAATGTTGGGGAGGTCATTTCCACAGTTATTTCATATGACAGTGCTTGGAGTGAAACTACATGACCATGGTGAAGAAGAAAAAACACTTTACCTTGTTCCTCCTGACTGATGTCCTTATGTGTGTTTTGCACAGTTGAGTGTTTTGTGTCTTGTCGTCTGTGTAGGCAACAGCCCTCTTCCCTGGGATAGAACTAGATGATATTTAGACACGTTAATTTGACTTCTCCATTGCTCACATTGATGTGGATATGATTATAATGCTCTGTTTTGTGGGCTTCCCAAGAAAACAATAAATCCCTTACTACTTGTTCGAAATGCAGTAGCACAGATCCTAACCAATACAAGAAAGAGAATATCATTCCTATTTTGAAAAAACTTCACTTTTCACCTGTATTATCTAGGATAAATTTGAAAGTTATTTTACTTGATTTTTAAGCTTTAAGCGACGTAGCACGTCTGTACCTTCCTGAATGTCTGTCTTCCTATGTTCCTATACGTGACCTGAGATCTGCACATACTGGCCTACTGCAAATACCACATGTGAAATGCAGAAAGAGTGGAGAGGCTGCTTTTTGTTTTTATGCTTCTAAATTATGAAACTCACTTCCACTTTTTATTAGGCAGTCAAGCTCGGTACATTGTTTTAAAAAACATTTGAAAATGTTGCTTTTAGTTAAAGTGGTTCTTTGTTCTTTCTATTTCTGTTTCTTTTTTTAGTTCTCTTTAATTGTTCTTATTTTATTACGACTTTCCTAATTTTTATTTATTTAGTTGACATGTATGTTGCTTTACTGTATTGCTGTATTTTCCTTGACAACTGAAAGTATATCTCTCAATTTTAATATTTTACTTTTACGCTTGGTTTTTAAAGCACCAAAGCACTATTTGTATGAAAGGTGCTCTATAAATAAAGTTTATTATTATTATTTTTAATATTATTATTATACTTTGTTACATTTTTGGTTAGGACAAAGATTCTAGTAGAGGTGACCTCTTTTACCCCGTTCCAAAAAATTGGAAAACTACCTTCAGAATACACTGACCATGACCATCTACTGTCTCCTTTAACTGTGTATTGTCATCATGCATATCTTGTGTGTTATTTATTGTAGTTGGTTTTGTCATTCTGTAAAGAAGCCACCTTTCAAGGCACTATATAAAATAATGTTTGTTATTATTATTTACATTTTTCATCGTAAAATCTGGCGAAGAGTCTTAAGAGAATAACAAAGAACACGTTGCTCTTACCTTTCCATTCCAAGAAATGCCCTCAGCTCGGATTGCAGAGATTGACCTCTCTGTCTCAAATTCTGAGAAACATAGACTCGATTGAAAAATGACCATTTCCTAAGATTCACATAACATCACCAGTCAACATTTGCCACTTGACATCAATAGAAACCATAGAGTACATGACATTTCCAATCAGTTTTCTTTCAAGGTACAATACCAATCGCCTTGCCAGAAGAGTTATACTGCGGTAGATAAATATTACAAATGTCAGATACACGCAGAGTTGTTTGGATTACTATGAAAAGATTGGCAAATATATTTATGTTCATTATATTTCTTGGAGTGACCGAGCTAAAGAGAAAAAAATACTTACCTTTATCTCTGCAGACAGGATCGCAAGGGATTCCCTTATACTGGGTTCCTATATAACAAATAATACATTATTCAAAAAACATGATATTTCTCTGTCCATTGGCAGCATGATTGTTTATCATTACAGTTTTAGTTAGCTTTAATTTTGTAAACCCCAAGTAAACATAGTTTGTGCCTTTCTCTGAACTTTTTGGCTTTTCAATTCAGTTGTTTGTAAGCTTATTTTACAGTTGCTAGGTTGATGAAGTTCCTGAACTGTGCAGTATTTCTTTTGGGTTTGGTGCGAATCATATTCTAGTGGTTGGGGGAAAAAAGCACAGGTGCCATCCCACCATTTAACCCTGAAACTTACCTTAGCCGATTCTTCAACTAAACCAGACATGTTAACTAAGTGTTACAGTATGTTTCAAAGTGTGTATTTTAGCAAACACAACTGAAGTTCTTTTGTCTCCTTGGAGACACCTGGAACTGGTGTGATGCTGGTTCTATGACATCATTCGTTCTAAATGTAAATGCAGGTATTGGCACAACATAGTAAATTGGTGTAAAGTTATGGATCCATTTATGATTTTCACTCAGTTTGAAAGAGTTCCTGTCGTGTAGTTAAACTTTGTGTTACGGAGGGTTAACTGGGGTTCTGGCTACTAGTTAGGCTTGGTCATTCAGTCATCTGGTTCATGAAATAGGAAGCTAAGAGATATGTGTTTTAGTTTTACTGTTTGTTTTTGTTCCATAGAATAAGAAATGTTTCATTAATATTAGTAATAGAGTAGCTGTTTCTCTAAACAGTGTGTGTCAGTTTGCACTGCAGGTGTGCCAGGTAGAGACCATTTAAGAACCCAAAAATATGCTGTCATTTACTGCCGTGGCTAATTTCTGTTAACCTTGTCTCTCACTCACTTTGATGAGCAAAATGTTCATACATAAAGCATACATTTCTGATTGGTCAGAAGAAGCTTCTTAACATATAAGGTATAAACAAAGTCAGAAAGTTAGGCACTTAGGTCAGCCTTAGGCAGTTAACCAAGACCATAATCTGATAAGAAGCTATTCCCTTTCATGTTGCTAAATCACATGTAGGATACATGAGTTACACCTCCACTTAAGAGACCTTAAAGAGACCTTGGCCAGCCAGGAGTGTAGAAAACCGTAAAACAGTTCTTGAGGACCTAATTGTTAACTCTTAACAGGCAAAGGTTCCTTCAGTCCTATGAGAAATATTTTAGAATTGAACTAAAGTGTGTTTCCGATACAGGAGCATATGTCTGTCAGGGCCTGTTGGAGAGGCCCTGCATGAGAACCCCTGGCTGCAGTTCCACATCCCCCTGAAAGTAAATAGAGCCATAAGCACGGAGCTAAGGACACTGCTCCAGGACATGCTGGCTGTCGATCCTGACCAGCGACCAGAAGCCATCCAGCTGAAGAAGCAAGTCAGGCAAGCCATGGCACGAGAGAAAACATCTTTGTAGTGACTGATAGCAAGATGTCCGTGACCAAGGGCAAATCGTCTGAGTAAAGTCTGATTTCATTTTTATGTCCCGAAAGGCCACTGCCTTTGTGCTGTAGATTTCTGATTTAGACGGGCATTTCTATGGACAACTTTGACTTTTCTGTGGGTCCAATGAAAATAAGTTTTTTAACTTATTCTTTGTTACAGTTTTCGAAAGTTTAAAGACATTCACTGAGTTGACGATAAAGGAAAAGTTTCATCTTTCACCTCTTGGAAGGTAGGCCGGTCAGAGGTACAATATATGTCTTCATCCTCCATGTTTGTAACTACAGGTTTCACAGTGTTGAGCTAAGACACAAAAACACCTACAAATGGCAGTTCCAAATGTATCAAATGTATAAACCTGGGCTGAAAAAGTGTGTACAGTATATACTCTGTGTAGGTCTGATAAAAGTATTCGAGTCAAAGTGTCATATGGATACAAATTCTCATGATTTTGTATTGTGTGTTTTTTCTCTGTTCTGCTTTATTGAAAGAAATCAGATGCTCTTCCTGAAACTTACCTTAGCTGATTCTTCAGCTAAACCAGACAGACTTCTGAAATTCTCAAATATTATCAAATCTTGTTGGTTCAGAGGTGGTGGAGCCCATTACCAACAGACTCACAGCTGAAATTGCTGTGAAAAGGGCTTCTACCAAATATTAACATGTGGGTGAAAATGTATACAATTGTAATATTTCCTTTTTTCCCTTTGAAAGTATAACATATGTGGTGTGAGAAAGAGGTCCTCATTTAATTGCATGAAACTCTGGCACTGGCGCAACAAACTGAACAAAGTTCAAGGGGGTATACGCTTTCTGTAGACACTTTATTTCCTCTTTTTCCATACTCTAAGAAATGATTTGGGAAACCTGTGGGACACTGGAGGTCATTATACATGAGCCTCTTTCTGCACCTTTTAAGCCATTGAAACCTAGTTGCCTTGTTACAAGGTCTAATATTACAGTAGGTGTGGTTTCCGTCTCCTAATTTCTGAGAATGATCAAATTGGGGAATAAGTTGTAGGGAATACCACTCTTGCACTTCTAAGAAAAGACTATCTCAAATGAAACTCGCTATAGAAAGACATCTTGTTGAAAAATTCTTTATTTTTTGTCATTTCTAAAGAAAAAACATTCATCAAGTCCTTCACAAATGTTTTGTTTGTGACTTTCTCTGTTCTTCCCTTTCACACTCAACTGAACTATGTGTTATGTCTTGTAAACGTAATCAAACATTTCACTTAGGTGTGTGGGTTAACACAAACCCATATTGTATGAAACATTCAGTTTTTCATTCAAGTTTTTTCTAACAATTGCATCCATGCTAGGACTACAGTAAACAACACTTTTTACTAAAGTAAATGAAATTGTTCATTAAACAAGACACATTGTTTTAAATGTATGCAATACGACGACACTAAAAACAACACTGAAACTTTTCATTGAAATACTGGACGAGATTGTGCATATTCAATGGATTTCTCCTGGTGCTTTTTTTCATCAGTCTTTTCATATTCTTGTTCTCTACTCAGGTGTCTCCTGTTCCTTTGGTGATGTCTGCTGTATACACATGGTATCATACACTTGAGCAAAGTGTGATACCACCGTTTGTTCTTCTCCTAAAATAAAGATGAACATTGACAAAAGTCAGAAGCACTCTTTTCTTTGACAGACGAACAAAACAATGCAAGAATAACCATACTCTCTGTTCCTTACTCATTTCTACCTACCTGTTTGACCACTTTGTCTGCTTCAGTCAGGACAGGGTGCTGGGGCTGACTCTGAGCAATCTGAGAAGAGCTCTCTGTGATCTTCTCCCCTACAGTGGCTACATTGTACTCTGTTTGAAATCCAGGTATCGCCTCCGGTAAGTTCCTCGGTCCTTTTTGGGACTTGAAAGGGTAGAATCATTTTGTGACTACATTTCCTTGTCATGCACTGATATGTTCTGGTTTGTGTTCGATTACTGCAGGCGTTCAAGTACTTTCTTTTTGTTCTAGATTGGCAGTGTTTGAGATGGTAGGAACTTGTCATATTCTCAACTCTGAATGCTCTGTAAACATACTATTTTAGCAATTCTTAGAAATCTGAAAGCAGTGTTACCTGTATCATTTTTTGTCTTGGTAGTAGTATTGCAGCTCCAACATCAGCACTTAAATAATGGTTTGTGATGTTACTTGTCCTTGGAGTTAGTATACTCCTGAGAAGTCAAGAGAAATCTTACGTAAGCATTAATTATGTTTCACTTTTGAAAGCAAAGTACGTGTCAAGTACTTTGAAGGCATTTGTTGATACTTTTAAGCACTTTCGTTGATTATTATTATCCTTCAATTAGTTATTACAAGTCCAACATTCTCTACATGATCTCACTCCATATTCCGAATGTGGGAATACAGTTGTTTTAAGGAAATGCCACTGAATAGATAGTAGCTGCACTCTACAAAGATGAATTTGCTAATTAATCAGTCAGGGACACAGCTTATACTTCAGTAGTCTTAGATCATGTAATGATGATTATTGTACTTTATAACTAGCAAAATCCCCATATCCTGTTCATTGCCCCCTTTTCAGTTATGTGGATTGACTTATCCCTGAAGTGGTTAATTCTCACCTTGACATCTCATAGAACAACTGAATCTCTACCAAGGGTGAATGTGTCCTTCCTCTTAATGTCTAAAAGAAAAGGTTAAAATTCATTGAAGCAAAATGCAACAACCCAAAATGTTGGGGAGGTCGTTTCCACAGTTATTTCATATGACAGTGCTTGGAGTGAAACTACATGACCATGGTGAAGAAGAAAAAACACTTTACCTTGTTCCTCCTGACTGATGTCCTTATGCGTGTTTTGCACAGTTGAGTGTTTTGTGTCTTGTCGTCTGTGTAGGCAACAACCCTCTTCCCTGGGATAGAACTAGATGATATTTAGACACGTTAATTTGACTTCTCCATTGCTCACATTGATGTGGATATGATTATAATGCTCTGTTTTGTGGGCTTCCCAAGAAAACAATAAATCCCTTACTACTTGTTCGAAATGCAGTAGCACAGATCCTAACCAATACAAGAAAGAGAATATCATTCCTATTTTGAAAAAACTTCACTTTTCACCTGTATTATCTAGGATAAATTTGAAAGTTATTTTACTTGATTTTTAAGCTTTAAGCGACGTAGCACGTCTGTACCTTCCTGAATGTCTGTCTTCCTATGTTCCTATACGTGACCTGAGATCTGCACATACTGGCCTACTGCAAATACCACATGTGAAATGCAGAAAGAGTGGAGAGGCTGCTTTTTGTTTTTATGCTTCTAAATTATGAAACTCACTTCCACTTTTTATTAGGCAGTCAAGCTCGGTACATTGTTTTAAAAAACATTTGAAAATGTTGCTTTTAGTTAAAGTGGTTCTTTGTTCTTTCTATTTCTGTTTCTTTTTTTAGTTCTCTTTAATTGTTCTTATTTTATTACGACTTTCCTAATTTTTATTTATTTAGTTGACATGTATGTTGCTTTACTGTATTGCTGTATTTTCCTTGACAACTGAAAGTATATCTCTCAATTTTAATATTTTACTTTTACGCTTGGTTTTTAAAGCACCAAAGCACTATTTGTATGAAAGGTGCTCTATAGATAAAGTTTATTATTATTATTTTTAATATTATTATTATACTTTGTTACATTTTTGGTTAGGACAAAGATTCTAGTAGAGGTGACCTCTTTTACCCCGTTCCAAAAAATTGGAAAACTACCTTCAGAATACACTGACCATGACCATCTACTGTCTCCTTTAACTGTGTATTGTCATCATGCATATCTTGTGTATTATTTATTGTAGTTGGTTTTGTCATTCTGTAAAGAAGCCACCTTTCAAGGCACTATATAAAATAATGTTTGTTATTATTATTTACATTTTTCATCGTAAAATCTGGCGAAGAGTCTTAAGAGAATAACAAAGAACACGTTGCTCTTACCTTTCCATTCCAAGAAATGCCCTCAGCTCGGATTGCAGAGATTGACCTCTCTGTCTCAAATTCTGAGAAACATAGACTCGATTGAAAAATGACCATTTCCTAAGATTCACATAACATCACCAGTCAACATTTGCCACTTGACATCAATAGAAACCATAGAGTACATGACATTTCCAATCAGTTTTCTTTCAAGGTACAATACCAATCGCCTTGCCAGAAGAGTTATACTGCGGTAGATAAATATTACAAATGTCAGATACACGCAGAGTTGTTTGGATTACTATGAAAAGATTGGCAAATATATTTATGTTCATTATATTTCTTGGAGTGACCGAGCTAAAGAGAAAAAAATACTTACCTTTATCTCTGCAGACAGGATCGCAAGGGATTCCCTTATACTGGGTTCCTATATAACAAATAATACATTATTCAAAAAACATGATATTTCTCTGTCCATTGGCAGCATGATTGTTTATCATTACAGTTTTAGTTAGCTTTAATTTTGTAAACCCCAAGTAAACATAGTTTGTGCCTTTCTCTGAACTTTTTGGCTTTTCAATTCAGTTGTTTGTAAGCTTATTTTACAGTTGCTAGGTTGATGAAGTTCCTGAACTGTGCAGTATTTCTTTTGGGTTTGGTGCGAATCATATTCTAGTGGTTGGGGGAAAAAAGCACAGGTGCCATCCCACCATTAAACCCTGAAACTTACCTTAGCCGATTCTTCAACTAAACCAGACATGTTAACTAAGTGTTACAGTATGTTTCAAAGTGTGTATTTTAGCAAACACAACTGAAGTTCTTTTGTCTCCTTGGAGACACCTGGAACTGGTGTGATGCTGGTTCTATGACATCATTCGTTCTAAATGTAAATGCAGGTATTGGCACAACATAGTAAATTGGTGTAAAGTTATGGATCCATTTATGATTTTCACTCAGTTTGAAAGAGTTCCTGTCGTGTAGTTAAACTTTGTGTTACGGAGGGTTAACTGGGGTTCTGGCTACTAGTTAGGCTTGGTCATTCAGTCATCTGGTTCATGAAATAGGAAGCTAAGAGATCTGTGTTTTAGTTTTACTGTTTGTTTTTGTTCCATAGAATAAGAAATGTTTCATTAATATTAGTAATAGAGTAGCTGTTTCTCTAAACAGTGTGTGTCAGTTTGCACTGCAGGTGTGCCAGGTAGAGACCATTTAAGAACCCAAAAATATGCTGTCATTTACTGCCGTGGCTAATTTCTGTTAACCTTGTCTCTCACTCACTTTGATGAGCAAAATGTTCATACATAAAGCATACATTTCTGATTGGTCAGAAGAAGCTTCTTAACATATAAGGTATAAACAAAGTCAGAAAGTTAGGCACTTAGGTCAGCCTTAGGCAGTTAACCAAGCCCATAATCTGATAAGAAGCTATTCCCTTTCATGTTGCTAAATCACATGTAGGATACATGAGTTACACCTCCACTTAAGAGACCTTAAAGAGACCTTGGCCAGCCAGGAGTGTAGAAAACCGTAAAACAGTTCTTGAGGACCTAATTGTTAACTCTTAACAGGCAAAGGTTCCTTCAGTCCTATGAGAAATATTTTAGAATTGAACTAAAGTGTGTTTCCGATACAGGAGCATATGTCTGTCAGGGCCTGTTGGAGAGGCCCTGGATGAGAACCCCTGGCTGCAGTTCCACATCCCCCTGAAAGTAAATAGAGCCATGGCACAAGAGAAAACATCTTTGTAGTGACTGATAGCAAGATGTCCGTGACCAAGGGCAAATCGTCTGAGTAAAGTCTGATTTCATTTTTATGTCCCGAAAGGCCACTGCCTTTGTGCTGTAGATTTCTGATTTAGACGGGCATTTCTATGGACAACTTTGACTTTTCTGTGGGTCCAATGAAAATAAGTTTTTTAACTTATTCTTTGTTACAGTTTTCGAAAGTTTAAAGACATTCACTGAGTTGACGATAAAGGAAAAGTTTCATCTTTCACCTCTTGGAAGGTAGGCCGGTCAGAGGTACAATATATGTCTTCATCCTCCATGTTTGTAACTACAGGTTTCACAGTGTTGAGCTAAGACACAAAAACACCTACAAATGGCAGTTCCAAATGTATCAAATGTATAAACCTGGGCTGAAAAAGTGTGTACAGTATATACTCTGTGTAGGTCTGATAAAAGTATTCGAGTCAAAGTGTCATATGGATACAAATTCTCATGATCTTGTATTGTGTGTTTTTTCTCTGTTCTGCTTTATTGAAAGAAATCAGATGCTCTTCCTGAAACTTACCTTAGCTGATTCTTCAGCTAAACCAGACAGACTTCTGAAATTCTCAAATATTATCAAATCTTGTTGGTTCAGAGGTGGTGGAGCCCATTACCAACAGACTCACAGCTGAAATTGCTGTGAAAAGGGCTTCTACCAAATATTAACATGTGGGTGAAAATGTATACAATTGTAATATTTCCTTTTTTCCCTTTGAAAGTATAACATATGTGGTGTGAGAAAGAGGTCCTCATTTAATTGCATGAAACTCTGGCACTGGCGCAACAAACTGAACAAAGTTCAAGGGGGTATACGCTTTCTGTAGACACTTTATTTCCTCTTTTTCCATACTCTAAGAAATGATTTGGGAAACCTGTGGGACACTGGAGGTCATTATACATGAGCCTCTTTCTGCACCTTTTAAGCCATTGAAACCTAGTTGCCTTGTTACAAGGTCTAATATTACAGTAGGTGTGGTTTCCGTCTCCTAATTTCTGAGAATGATCAAATTGGGGAATAAGTTGTAGGGAATACCACTCTTGCACTTCTAAGAAAAGACTATCTCAAATGAAACTCGCTATAGAAAGACATCTTGTTGAAAAATTCTTTATTTTTTGTCATTTCTAAAGAAAAAACATTCATCAAGTCCTTCACAAATGTTTTGTTTGTGACTTTCTCTGTTGTTCCCTTTCACACTCAACTGAACTATGTGTTATGTCTTGTAAACGTAATCAAACATTTCACTTAGGTGTGTGGGTTAACACAAACCCATATTGTATGAAACATTCAGTTTTTCATTCAAGTTTTTTCTAACAATTGCATCCATGCTAGGACTACAGTAAACAACACTTTTTACTAAAGTAAATGAAATTGTTCATTTAACAAGACACATTGTTTTAAATGTATGCAATACGACGACACTAAAAACAACACTGAAACTTTTCATTGAAATACTGGACGAGATTGTGCATATTCAATGGATTTCTCCTGGTGCTTTTTTTCATCAGTCTTTTCATATTCTTGTTCTCTACTCAGGTGTCTCCTGTTCCTTTGGTGATGTCTGCTGTATACACATGGTATCATACACTTGAGCAAAGTGTGATACCACCGTTTGTTCTTCTCCTAAAATAAAGATGAACATTGACAAAAGTCAGAAGCACTCTTTTCTTTGACAGACGAACAAAACAATGCAAGAATAACCATACTCTCTGTTCCTTACTCATTTCTACCTACCTGTTTGACCACTTTGTCTGCTTCAGTCAGGACAGGGTGCTGGGGCTGACTCTGAGCAATCTGAGAAGAGCTCTCTGTGATCTTCTCCCCTACAGTGGCTACATTGTACTCTGTTTGAAATCCAGGTATCGCCTCCGGTAAGTTCCTCGGTCCTTTTTGGGACTTGAAAGGGTAGAATCATTTTGTGACTACATTTCCTTGTCATGCACTGATATGTTCTGGTTTGTGTTCGATTACTGCAGGCGTTCAAGTACTTTCTTTTTGTTCTAGATTGGCAGTGTTTGAGATGGTAGGAACTTGTCATATTCTCAACTCTGAATGCTCTGTAAACATACTATTTTAGCAATTCTTAGAAATCTGAAAGCAGTGTTACCTGTATCATTTTTTGTCTTGGTAGTAGTATTGCAGCTCCAACATCAGCACTTAAATAATGGTTTGTGATGTTACTTGTCCTTGGAGTTAGTATACTCCTGAGAAGTCAAGAGAAATCTTACGTAAGCATTAATTATGTTTCACTTTTGAAAGCAAAGTACGTGTCAAGTACTTTGAAGGCATTTGTTGATACTTTTAAGCACTTTCGTTGATTATTATTATCCTTCAATTAGTTATTACAAGTCCAACATTCTCTACATGATCTCACTCCATATTCCGAATGTGGGAATACAGTTGTTTTAAGGAAATGCCACTGAATAGATAGTAGCTGCACTCTACAAAGATGAATTTGCTAATTAATCAGTCAGGGACACAGCTTATACTTCAGTAGTCTTAGATCATGTAATGATGATTATTGTACTTTATAACTAGCAAAATCCCCATATCCTGTTCATTGCCCCCTTTTCAGTTATGTGGATTGACTTATCCCTGAAGTGGTTAATTCTCACCTTGACATCTCATAGAACAACTGAATCTCTACCAAGGGTGAATGTGTCCTTCCTCTTAATGTCTAAAAGAAAAGGTTAAAATTCATTGAAGCAAAATGCAACAACCCAAAATGTTGGGGAGGTCGTTTCCACAGTTATTTCATATGACAGTGCTTGGAGTGAAACTACATGACCATGGTGAAGAAGAAAAAACACTTTACCTTGTTCCTCCTGAAGAAAGATGTGAAGACGGGGGTTTGAATTTAATCTTTTCTGTAGGGGGTTTAGACTTCCAAGTCACAAGCTGGGGTTTATGGCAGGAAAGAGGGTTAACTGATAAGGATTGCAGATGCCAGCTAGGAACCCCCCTGGGTGTAATGTTAAACTGACCATTTGCCCAGAACATCGTAAACTGGCCAAATACCATGAACCCCCCTCTCTACCATCAGACCGAGTGACGTCAGAAACGGAGAAGAAAACACTATATAACCCAAAAGTTTGTAACAGTACGTTGAACAATACTTCGGTTTTGTTGTTTCTTGCGGGAAACAAGACTTCGGCTTTATTGTTCCTTGCATGCAATAAACTCATCTGTTTCACTTCATCTCGGGATCAAGAACCTTATTTCTTCTGTTACAACAAATTTGGCGTAGTCGGCGGATGCTCCAGAAGGCGCAGAACTTCCCATCGGCAGGAGAGACGGTCAGCGCGCACATAACTAAGAGGTAAGGACTCCTCTTTTATTTAAAAGTCCCGACTCTCTCTAACCGATTGGGAAATCTCTGCTCCCTGCGAGAATCGCCCGAGATGACGGAGTAAACGTGAGTTTCTGAATTCCTCTGGCCCGGGGAAGGCACCGGTGTATGTAATGGGTTGTTTGCTGTAAGCCCAGAATTTGGTCTGGCAGGGGTTCCGCGGTATTGTGTACAGGCGTTCGAAGCTGGTGTATGCCTTAATTGCGCGTGGAGTTTTGAACGGGTTTTGGACCCTTACCGTGAAGTCAGGACTGGTGTGGGTCTTAATTGCACCCGGAGTTCTGAAGCTCAGAACTGGTTTGGGTCTTAATTGCACCCGGAGTTCTGAGGCTCTGAATCGGTGTGGGCCTTAATTGCGCCCGGGGTTCTAGAGCAAGTGGTGCATTAAATGCACGTAGTTCAGGACTGGTGTGGGTCTTAGTTGCACCCGGAGTTCTGAAGGTCAGAACTGGTGTGGGTCTTAATTGCACCCGGAGTTCTGTGGCTCGGGATCGGTGTGGGCCTTAATTGCGCCCGGGGTTCTGGAGCTGAGTGGTGCATTAAATGCACGTATAATCCAGGATTGGTGTGGGCTTTAATTACGCCCGGGGTCCTGAGATTAGCTACGCCTTGATCGTGCACAGATTGGCGTGGCGTGGTTTTTTTTTGTTTTAAAGGAAGCAGGAGTGGAGGAGATATATGTATGTTTTTGGTGTTTTCCTTGTTTGTGAAATACATATACACACGCACGACACTAACATAAACACACCTCATAATAAAAGAGCAAAGCATTAAGTAGCAGGATTTAAAGGACGTTGAGACCCGAGAATCGCCCTGATTGAGCTCAGTGCGTAAGTCCACCCCGGGGCAAAAGCAGCGATGCTGGCGTTCTGGGGATGGTGAATTACTGATCAAGAAAGGGGGTTTTCGAGGTCTCGTTTCTTACCTGTGAACAGTGCGGTGTAAATCCTCTCTAAAGTCTCTGAGAGGTATTTAGATCCGGAGGTAACAGACGCCCTTGGCTGAATGAGTGCAGTAATGCACAGGTTTTTCCAAGTGAAAACATCCCCCTACTGAATGAGCTGTTACCTCACACACGACAAAAGTAAATCTTAAAGAGACTGAACATGTGCGCTAACTGATGGTTTGAGAAAGTGGTGGAAGGGTCCGTTTAAATATCGGAAAAGTGTAAGTTGACGGAAAAGAAGGAGAAAAATATGGAAAAAGCTGAGTTTGTCAGAGGGAATTTGGGGCGAAGACGCCTGTAAAGAAAGCATATATGAGTATTGATTGGCAAAAGCACAAGCATGTAGCTCCCACCCTGGTGCACGGCCGGCACCAGTGGTGGCAGATACATGACGAAAAAGAAAGAAATTGGGATGTGACTTAAAAGTGTGTTTACGGGGAAAATAAATACCCGAAAAAAAAAAATACTTTACTCACTACGAAAGAGTATGGGAAAAAAAAGCTAAAAGAGGCAGTACAGGAGAATGAGAAACGAATTAGGAATTAACTCCTGGTCACGCTGCACTGGTAAATGTGCTGCAGCTAGCGGCTAAGTTATGTCCTGCTCTCCCACAGGGGAACAAACAGGCAGGAAACGAAAATAATTGGGATCAATTCCCTCAGTGGCCATATGGAGAAGGGGGGTCTGATTGGGATAACACTTGGTATGAGTGTGATAAAGACGGATCAGGGTCTCCCCTGTTAGAGGGAGGGCGCCCGCAGGTCTGTACTCTCACTCGAAGTGGGAAAGGACTTGATGTAGCAGGGGCTGGTGCCGTTGATGACGGCGCCACTCTAACACTGTCTCGCACCCCGTCGAGGGGGTCTGCAATCGCACCTACCTTCCCTGATTTCCCCCATACGATCAAATCCAAAACCGTAAGATATTGACCGGTGGGCTAAAGTACCGCACCCGAAATTAGAAATGCAGCGAACCTGGAGTGCGCTTCAGGAATTAAAAGGATTCATGTAAAAGTAAAACAAGAATATAGCACATTGTATTACGAAGAGAAAAATATATTCTCGATGTGTATGTGTGTTTTATGAATTTGTGTGCCGGCATGTATGTGTGTAACTGTGAGTTTTGGTCTACTAAATGACGGTGTGAGTGTGTTTAGCCAGCGGGACTGGCTAGAGACGTAACTAAAGAGACTTGACGAAAATCAACTTAAGGAGATTGGAAAATATAAGAGCGTATAAGTACAGTACAGGTGGACGTAAAAGTAGTTAAACAGTTTTTGTATTATTATAAATTATTATAAATTGTAATTTATACAATTAGTTGTAATAGTGGAAACAATTTGGTTTTATTCGAATGTCTCGAGACCAGACATGCTGAAACGCTGTAGGTTTAGAATCGAGACTGGGGAGAATAACGTCTTGTGAGAAAATCTGTTTACCTAACGATTAGATCCTGTAAATCCCTTGTAGCCTCCCTAAGTCTGTCCCAGTCCAGTGGATAAAAATGTACTGTTAATGGAGTGTTGGTTTCTCTGTTAGGGGATACTGGAGCACTACTGTCCTGCTTGTTTCACTCCTCTGTTCAACAGTGTACTATAGAGCAATGTATATGGGAAGATGGCAGGAGGCCACAGGAGTATTGGGACAGCAAGTTTTACTTGCCGAGTACCAGATTTTAATGGGTGGTTTGATCCCAGATCTATTGGGTTGAAATATTATGCATTACAAAGAATGACTATGCAGAACAGGGTATCACGTGGCTTCAACTGGCTGTGATCACTCAGTATGTTGATGGTATTCTGAGTGCTTCCCCTGACGAGGAAACCCACAAGTCTGAGTTGCTTCAGCTTTAGAGTGTCTAATAGAAGCAGTTATGATAAGGCCCTTTTGTGTCTAGCATTGTGGAATTTTAACAGGGCCTGGGTAATATGTTTTTTGCAGGGTGAGCACAACTCTTAACAGATCTGCTTAAGGGGGGAGTGCAGTACAAGGACAAGATTGCCTTGGTTCCTGCAGCAAAAGCCGCCTTTAATAATTTGAAACAAGTTCTCTTACAGGTGCTGAGACTGGGGTTTCCTCAGAGGGATCAACCATTCCTTTGTATTATTGCAAGTAGCTGACAGAGGCCACCCAAGGAGCCCGCGAGCAGGTCCTGGAGGCGTGGGGACCACCACCTGAAGGAGGGCACGACCTCATCCCAGGAGAGTGGGTGTGGATCAGGAAATTTCCTTCACAGGTTCTCCAGCCCAGGTGGGACGGACCCTACCAGATCCTGTTGACAACCGAGTCTGCGGTTCGAGTGGAAGGAAAAGATCGCTGGATCCACGCGCCACACTGCCGACGAGCCTCATCCCCATTTACAGACCCAGAATGAAATAATTTCTGTCAATAATGATAATTGTTGCTGTAGAACTATGTTCCGCAGGGATTAATGATCATCTCTCCCACAAAGGAGAACATGGAATTAATTCCTTTTTAGGCCTCTCCTATCTGACAGCTAAGAAAACCAACCAAAGTGCCTGCTGGGTGTGTGCCGCATTACCCAAATATGTACAGGGAGGACTTCCTATGGGAGCCATTACTTGGCGTCGCGAGGAAGTCATAGGCATGATCATTTGGAGGGATAATTTAGGAGATTTTAATATGACAAACTATGGGGGGTTGCCATAACACGACTTTAACCTGCACAACATTACAATATCTACAGGAGCGAGGCTTAGAGCCCACGAGTTTCACAGGCTCTTACGCTCCTAAATATAACAGAAGCCATACACCACCATACCTGACTCTCAATAAGGAACGTGAGGGAAACATATGTTTTCAGCACACTAATTGGTCTGCACTTGGTTGGATGGAGTCGTTGCAACCTTACCAGCGCTGCAAATATATCCACCTCTACCTCCCAAATTCCAGGATGGGATCGGCACACCCCACAATTCGGTATAAGCTTCTTATTTTCAGAGGCATGGGGAGCGCCAAACGGAACATATTTCATTTGTGGAAAACGAGCCTACCCATGGTTGCCAGCCCAGTGGTCTGGCTCATGTTATTTAGGATATGTGGTTCCTCATATCCGTGTTCAAACCCACAGCCCCTTCGGACCTAAACACAGACCACAAAGAAAATTGGCTGATTGGGAATATTATTTAGGTATAATATTTCCACAAGCCGGCATGAACTTTCTGAGTCGAGAGTTAATTCAAATGGCCTCGACTTTAGAAGAATTAGCAAAGTCTACCTCATCTAGTCTGAAGGCTGTTAATGATGAGATGGTAGCCCTCAGAACAGTGGCCATGCAGAACCGACTAGCTTTAGATTATGTACTGGCGGCCCAAGGAGGAACTTGTGCAGTAATTGGCACTGAATGCTGCACATATATTCCTGATAATTCTGAGCACATCTCAGATCTGGCCCAACACATTTACAATGAGGGACAGAAATATCAGGACTATTATACTGAAAATTGGGGAATTGGGTTTTGGGTAAAGTCTGTGTTTGGGGCCTGGGGTGGAACCTTTTTATAGTGTTTATCTGTAGGAGTAGTATTGTTTATATGTATAATTGTAATCATCACGTGCACAAAAACATGTATCACATCTTGCCATAACCGTGGAACGTACAATGTCATGGCAATACATACCTGTTCGCCAAGAAAGGAAAGATCTGCCCTGACATTGTATGTATAAAAATAGGCTACACTGACGTATGCCATATTTTATAAGGGGGGAATGAAGAAAGATGTGAAGACGGGGGTTTGAATTTAATCTTTTCTGTAGGGGGTTTAGACTTCCAAGTCACAAGCTGGGGTTTATGGCAGGAAAGAGGGTTAACTGATAAGGATTGCAGATGCCAGCTAGGAACCCCCCTGGGTGTAATGTTAAACTGACCATTTGCCCAGAACATCGTAAACTGGCCAAATACCATGAACCCCCCTCTCTACCATCAGACCGAGTGACGTCAGAAACGGAGAAGAAAACACTATATAACCCAAAAGTTTGTAACAGTACGTTGAACAATACTTCGGTTTTGTTGTTTCTTGCGGGAAACAAGACTTCGGCTTTATTGTTCCTTGCATGCAATAAACTCATCTGTTTCACTTCATCTCGGGATCAAGAACCTTATTTCTTCTGTTACAACACTCCTGACTGATGTCCTTATGCGTGTTTTGCACAGTTGAGTGTTTTGTGTCTTGTCGTCTGTGTAGGCAACAGCCCTCTTCCCTGGGATAGAACTAGATGATATTCAGACACGTTAATTTGACTTCTCCATTGCTCACATTGATGTGGATATGATTATAATGCTCTGTTTTGTGGGCTTCCCAAGAAAACAATAAATCCCTTACTACTTGTTCGAAATGCAGTAGCACAGATCCTAACCAATACAAGAAAGAGAATATCATTCCTATTTTGAAAAAACTTCACTTTTCACCTGTATTATCTAGGATAAATTTGAAAGTTATTTTACTTGATTTTTAAGCTTTAAGCGACGTAGCACGTCTGTACCTTCCTGAATGTCTGTCTTCCTATGTTCCTATACGTGACCTGAGATCTGCACATACTGGCCTACTGCAAATACCACATGTGAAATGCAGAAAGAGTGGAGAGGCTGCTTTTTGTTTTTATGCTTCTAAATTATGAAACTCACTTCCACTTTTTATTAGGCAGTCAAGCTCGGTACATTGTTTTAAAAAACATTTGAAAATGTTGCTTTTAGTTAAAGTGGTTCTTTGTTCTTTCTATTTCTGTTTCTTTTTTTAGTTCTCTTTAATTGTTCTTATTTTATTACGACTTTCCTAATTTTTATTTATTTAGTTGACATGTATGTTGCTTTACTGTATTGCTGTATTTTCCTTGACAACTGAAAGTATATCTCTCAATTTTAATATTTTACTTTTACGCTTGGTTTTTAAAGCACCAAAGCACTATTTGTATGAAAGGTGCTCTATAAATAAAGTTTATTATTATTATTTTTAATATTATTATTATACTTTGTTACATTTTTGGTTAGGACAAAGATTCTAGTAGAGGTGACCTCTTTTACCCCGTTCCAAAAAATTGGAAAACTACCTTCAGAATACACTGACCATGACCATCTACTGTCTCCTTTAACTGTGTATTGTCATCATGCATATCTTGTGTGTTATTTATTGTAGTTGGTTTTGTCATTCTGTAAAGAAGCCACCTTTCAAGGCACTATATAAAATAATGTTTGTTATTATTATTTACATTTTTCATCGTAAAATCTGGCGAAGAGTCTTAAGAGAATAACAAAGAACACGTTGCTCTTACCTTTCCATTCCAAGAAATGCCCTCAGCTCGGATTGCAGAGATTGACCTCTCTGTCTCAAATTCTGAGAAACATAGACTCGATTGAAAAATGACCATTTCCTAAGATTCACATAACATCACCAGTCAACATTTGCCACTTGACATCAATAGAAACCATAGAGTACATGACATTTCCAATCAGTTTTCTTTCAAGGTACAATACCAATCGCCTTGCCAGAAGAGTTATACTGCGGTAGATAAATATTACAAATGTCAGATACACGCAGAGTTGTTTGGATTACTATGAAAAGATTGGCAAATATATTTATGTTCATTATATTTCTTGGAGTGACCGAGCTAAAGAGAAAAAAATACTTACCTTTATCTCTGCAGACAGGATCGCAAGGGATTCCCTTATACTGGGTTCCTATATAACAAATAATACATTATTCAAAAAACATGATATTTCTCTGTCCATTGGCAGCATGATTGTTTATCATTACAGTTTTAGTTAGCTTTAATTTTGTAAACCCCAAGTAAACATAGTTTGTGCCTTTCTCTGAACTTTTTGGCTTTTCAATTCAGTTGTTTGTAAGCTTATTTTACAGTTGCTAGGTTGATGAAGTTCCTGAACTGTGCAGTATTTCTTTTGGGTTTGGTGCGAATCATATTCTAGTGGTTGGGGGAAAAAAGCACAGGTGCCATCCCACCATTTAACCCTGAAACTTACCTTAGCCGATTCTTCAACTAAACCAGACATGTTAACTAAGTGTTACAGTATGTTTCAAAGTGTGTATTTTAGCAAACACAACTGAAGTTCTTTTGTCTCCTTGGAGACACCTGGAACTGGTGTGATGCTGGTTCTATGACATCATTCGTTCTAAATGTAAATGCAGGTATTGGCACAACATAGTAAATTGGTGTAAAGTTATGAATCCATTTATGATTTTCACTCAGTTTGAAAGAGTTCCTGTCGTGTAGTTAAACTTTGTGTTACGGAGGGTTAACTGGGGTTCTGGCTACTAGTTAGGCTTGGTCATTCAGTCATCTGGTTCATGAAATAGGAAGCTAAGAGATATGTGTTTTAGTTTTACTGTTTGTTTTTGTTCCATAGAATAAGAAATGTTTCATTAATATTAGTAATAGAGTAGCTGTTTCTCTAAACAGTGTGTGTCAGTTTGCACTGCAGGTGTGCCAGGTAGAGACCATTTAAGAACCCAAAAATATGCTGTCATTTACTGCCGTGGCTAATTTCTGTTAACCTTGTCTCTCACTCACTTTGATGAGCAAAATGTTCATACATAAAGCATACATTTCTGATTGGTCAGAAGAAGCTTCTTAACATATAAGGTATAAACAAAGTCAGAAAGTTAGGCACTTAGGTCAGCCTTAGGCAGTTAACCAAGACCATAATCTGATAAGAAGCTATTCCCTTTCATGTTGCTAAATCACATGTAGGATACATGAGTTACACCTCCACTTAAGAGACCTTAAAGAGACCTTGGCCAGCCAGGAGTGTAGAAAACCGTAAAACAGTTCTTGAGGACCTAATTGTTAACTCTTAACAGGCAAAGGTTCCTTCAGTCCTATGAGAAATATTTTAGAATTGAACTAAAGTGTGTTTCCGATACAGGAGCATATGTCTGTCAGGGCCTGTTGGAGAGGCCCTGCATGAGAACCCCTGGCTGCAGTTCCACATCCCCCTGAAAGTAAATAGAGCCATAAGCACGGAGCTAAGGACACTGCTCCAGGACATGCTGGCTGTCGATCCTGACCAGCGACCAGAAGCCATCCAGCTGAAGAAGCAAGTCAGGCAAGCCATGGCACGAGAGAAAACATCTTTGTAGTGACTGATAGCAAGATGTCCGTGACCAAGGGCAAATCGTCTGAGTAAAGTCTGATTTCATTTTTATGTCCCGAAAGGCCACTGCCTTTGTGCTGTAGATTTCTGATTTAGACGGGCATTTCTATGGACAACTTTGACTTTTCTGTGGGTCCAATGAAAATAAGTTTTTTAACTTATTCTTTGTTACAGTTTTCGAAAGTTTAAAGACATTCACTGAGTTGACGATAAAGGAAAAGTTTCATCTTTCACCTCTTGGAAGGTAGGCCGGTCAGAGGTACAATATATGTCTTCATCCTCCATGTTTGTAACTACAGGTTTCACAGTGTTGAGCTAAGACACAAAAACACCTACAAATGGCAGTTCCAAATGTATCAAATGTATAAACCTGGGCTGAAAAAGTGTGTACAGTATATACTCTGTGTAGGTCTGATAAAAGTATTCGAGTCAAAGTGTCATATGGATACAAATTCTCATGATTTTGTATTGTGTGTTTTTTCTCTGTTCTGCTTTATTGAAAGAAATCAGATGCTCTTCCTGAAACTTACCTTAGCTGATTCTTCAGCTAAACCAGACAGACTTCTGAAATTCTCAAATATTATCAAATCTTGTTGGTTCAGAGGTGGTGGAGCCCATTACCAACAGACTCACAGCTGAAATTGCTGTGAAAAGGGCTTCTACCAAATATTAACATGTGGGTGAAAATGTATACAATTGTAATATTTCCTTTTTTCCCTTTGAAAGTATAACATATGTGGTGTGAGAAAGAGGTCCTCATTTAATTGCATGAAACTCTGGCACTGGCGCAACAAACTGAACAAAGTTCAAGGGGGTATACGCTTTCTGTAGACACTTTATTTCCTCTTTTTCCATACTCTAAGAAATGATTTGGGAAACCTGTGGGACACTGGAGGTCATTATACATGAGCCTCTTTCTGCACCTTTTAAGCCATTGAAACCTAGTTGCCTTGTTACAAGGTCTAATATTACAGTAGGTGTGGTTTCCGTCTCCTAATTTCTGAGAATGATCAAATTGGGGAATAAGTTGTAGGGAATACCACTCTTGCACTTCTAAGAAAAGACTATCTCAAATGAAACTCGCTATAGAAAGACATCTTGTTGAAAAATTCTTTATTTTTTGTCATTTCTAAAGAAAAAACATTCATCAAGTCCTTCACAAATGTTTTGTTTGTGACTTTCTCTGTTCTTCCCTTTCACACTCAACTGAACTATGTGTTATGTCTTGTAAACGTAATCAAACATTTCACTTAGGTGTGTGGGTTAACACAAACCCATATTGTATGAAACATTCAGTTTTTCATTCAAGTTTTTTCTAACAATTGCATCCATGCTAGGACTACAGTAAACAACGCTTTTTACTAAAGTAAATGAAATTGTTCATTAAACAAGACACATTGTTTTAAATGTATGCAATACGACGACACTAAAAACAACACTGAAACTTTTCATTGAAATACTGGACGAGATTGTGCATATTCAATGGATTTCTCCTGGTGCTTTTTTTCATCAGTCTTTTCATATTCTTGTTCTCTACTCAGGTGTCTCCTGTTCCTTTGGTGATGTCTGCTGTATACACATGGTATCATACACTTGAGCAAAGTGTGATACCACCGTTTGTTCTTCTCCTAAAATAAAGATGAACATTGACAAAAGTCAGAAGCACTCTTTTCTTTGACAGACGAACAAAACTATGCAAGAATAACCATACTCTCTGTTCCTTACTCATTTCTACCTACCTGTTTGACCACTTTGTCTGCTTCAGTCAGGACAGGGTGCTGGGGCTGACTCTGAGCAATCTGAGAAGAGCTCTCTGTGATCTTCTCCCCTACAGTGGCTACATTGTACTCTGTTTGAAATCCAGGTATCGCCTCCGGTAAGTTCCTCGGTCCTTTTTGGGACTTGAAAGGGTAGAATCATTTTGTGACTACATTTCCTTGTCATGCACTGATATGTTCTGGTTTGTGTTCGATTACTGCAGGCGTTCAAGTACTTTCTTTTTGTTCTAGATTGGCAGTGTTTGAGATGGTAGGAACTTGTCATATTCTCAACTCTGAATGCTCTGTAAACATACTATTTTAGCAATTCTTAGAAATCTGAAAGCAGTGTTACCTGTATCATTTTTTGTCTTGGTAGTAGTATTGCAGCTCCAACATCAGCACTTAAATAATGGTTTGTGATGTTACTTGTCCTTGGAGTTAGTATACTCCTGAGAAGTCAAGAGAAATCTTACGTAAGCATTAATTATGTTTCACTTTTGAAAGCAAAGTACGTGTCAAGTACTTTGAAGGCATTTGTTGATACTTTTAAGCACTTTCGTTGATTATTATTATCCTTCAATTAGTTATTACAAGTCCAACATTCTCTACATGATCTCACTCCATATTCCGAATGTGGGAATACAGTTGTTTTAAGGAAATGCCACTGAATAGATAGTAGCTGCACTCTACAAAGATGAATTTGCTAATTAATCAGTCAGGGACACAGCTTATACTTCAGTAGTCTTAGATCATGTAATGATGATTATTGTACTTTATAACTAGGAAAATCCCCATATCCTGTTCATTGCCCCCTTTTCAGTTATGTGGATTGACTTATCCCTGAAGTGGTTAATTCTCACCTTGACATCTCATAGAACAACTGAATCTCTACCAAGGGTGAATGTGTCCTTCCTCTTAATGTCTAAAAGAAAAGGTTAAAATTCATTGAAGCAAAATGCAACAACCCAAAATGTTGGGGAGGTCGTTTCCACAGTTATTTCATATGACAGTGCTTGGAGTGAAACTACATGACCATGGTGAAGAAGAAAAAACACTTTACCTTGTTCCTCCTGACTGATGTCCTTATGCGTGTTTTGCACAGTTGAGTGTTTTGTGTCTTGTCGTCTGTGTAGGCAACAACCCTCTTCCCTGGGATAGAACTAGATGATATTTAGACACGTTAATTTGACTTCTCCATTGCTCACATTGATGTGGATATGATTATAATGCTCTGTTTTGTGGGCTTCCCAAGAAAACAATAAATCCCTTACTACTTGTTCGAAATGCAGTAGCACAGATCCTAACCAATACAAGAAAGAGAATATCATTCCTATTTTGAAAAAACTTCACTTTTCACCTGTATTATCTAGGATAAATTTGAAAGTTATTTTACTTGATTTTTAAGCTTTAAGCGACGTAGCACGTCTGTACCTTCCTGAATGTCTGTCTTCCTATGTTCCTATACGTGACCTGAGATCTGCACATACTGGCCTACTGCAAATACCACATGTGAAATGCAGAAAGAGTGGAGAGGCTGCTTTTTGTTTTTATGCTTCTAAATTATGAAACTCACTTCCACTTTTTATTAGGCAGTCAAGCTCGGTACATTGTTTTAAAAAACATTTGAAAATGTTGCTTTTAGTTAAAGTGGTTCTTTGTTCTTTCTATTTCTGTTTCTTTTTTTAGTTCTCTTTAATTGTTCTTATTTTATTACGACTTTCCTAATTTTTATTTATTTAGTTGACATGTATGTTGCTTTACTGTATTGCTGTATTTTCCTTGACAACTGAAAGTATATCTCTCAATTTTAATATTTTACTTTTACGCTTGGTTTTTAAAGCACCAAAGCACTATTTGTATGAAAGGTGCTCTATAAATAAAGTTTATTATTATTATTTTTAATATTATTATTATACTTTGTTACATTTTTGGTTAGGACAAAGATTCTAGTAGAGGTGACCTCTTTTACCCCGTTCCAAAAAATTGGAAAACTACCTTCAGAATACACTGACCATGACCATCTACTGTCTCCTTTAACTGTGTATTGTCATCATGCATATCTTGTGTATTATTTATTGTAGTTGGTTTTGTCATTCTGTAAAGAAGCCACCTTTCAAGGCACTATATAAAATAATGTTTGTTATTATTATTTACATTTTTCATCGTAAAATCTGGCGAAGAGTCTTAAGAGAATAATAAAGAACACGTTGCTCTTACCTTTCCATTCCAAGAAATGCCCTCAGCTCGGATTGCAGAGATTGACCTCTCTGTCTCAAATTCTGAGAAACATAGACTCGATTGAAAAATGACCATTTCCTAAGATTCACATAACATCACCAGTCAACATTTGCCACTTGACATCAATAGAAACCATAGAGTACATGACATTTCCAATCAGTTTTCTTTCAAGGTACAATACCAATCGCCTTGCCAGAAGAGTTATACTGCGGTAGATAAATATTACAAATGTCAGATACACGCAGAGTTGTTTGGATTACTATGAAAAGATTGGCAAATATATTTATGTTCATTATATTTCTTGGAGTGACCGAGCTAAAGAGAAAAAAATACTTACCTTTATCTCTGCAGACAGGATCGCAAGGGATTCCCTTATACTGGGTTCCTATATAACAAATAATACATTATTCAAAAAACATGATATTTCTCTGTCCATTGGCAGCATGATTGTTTATCATTACAGTTTTAGTTAGCTTTAATTTTGTAAACCCCAAGTAAACATAGTTTGTGCCTTTCTCTGAACTTTTTGGCTTTTCAATTCAGTTGTTTGTAAGCTTATTTTACAGTTGCTAGGTTGATGAAGTTCCTGAACTGTGCAGTATTTCTTTTGGGTTTGGTGCGAATCATATTCTAGCGGTTGGGGGAAAAAAGCACAGGTGCCATCCCACCATTAAACCCTGAAACTTACCTTAGCCGATTCTTCAACTAAACCAGACATGTTAACTAAGTGTTACAGTATGTTTCAAAGTGTGTATTTTAGCAAACACAACTGAAGTTCTTTTGTCTCCTTGGAGACACCTGGAACTGGTGTGATGCTGGTTCTATGACATCATTCGTTCTAAATGTAAATGCAGGTATTGGCACAACATAGTAAATTGGTGTAAAGTTATGGATCCATTTATGATTTTCACTCAGTTTGAAAGAGTTCCTGTCGTGTAGTTAAACTTTGTGTTACGGAGGGTTAACTGGGGTTCTGGCTACTAGTTAGGCTTGGTCATTCAGTCATCTGGTTCATGAAATAGGAAGCTAAGAGATCTGTGTTTTAGTTTTACTGTTTGTTTTTGTTCCATAGAATAAGAAATGTTTCATTAATATTAGTAATAGAGTAGCTGTTTCTCTAAACAGTGTGTGTCAGTTTGCACTGCAGGTGTGCCAGGTAGAGACCATTTAAGAACCCAAAAATATGCTGTCATTTACTGCCGTGGCTAATTTCTGTTAACCTTGTCTCTCACTCACTTTGATGAGCAAAATGTTCATACATAAAGCATACATTTCTGATTGGTCAGAAGAAGCTTCTTAACATATAAGGTATAAAGAAAGTCAGAAAGTTAGGCATTTAGGTCAGCCTTAGGCAGTTAACCAAGACCATAATCCGATAAGAAGCTATTCCCTTTCATGTTGCTAAATCACATGTAGGATACATGAGTTACACCTCCACTTAAGAGACCTTAAAGAGACCTTGGCCAGCCAGGAGTGTAGAAAACCGTAAAACAGTTCTTGAGGACCTAATTGTTAACTCTTAACAGGCAAAGGTTCCTTCAGTCCTATGAGAAATATTTTAGAATTGAACTAAAGTGTGTTTCCGATACAGGAGCATATGTCTGTCAGGGCCTGTTGGAGAGGCCCTGCATGAGAACCCCTGGCTGCAGTTCCACATCCCCCTGAAAGTAAATAGAGCCATGGCACAAGAGAAAACATCTTTGTAGTGACTGATAGCAAGATGTCCGTGACCAAGGGCAAATCGTCTGAGTAAAGTCTGATTTCATTTTTATGTCCCGAAAGGCCACTGCCTTTGTGCTGTAGATTTCTGATTTAGACGGGCATTTCTATGGACAACTTTGACTTTTCTGTGGGTCCAATGAAAATAAGTTTTTTAACTTATTCTTTGTTACAGTTTTCGAAAGTTTAAAGACATTCACTGAGTTGACGATAAAGGAAAAGTTTCATCTTTCACCTCTTGGAAGGTAGGCCGGTCAGAGGTACAATATATGTCTTCATCCTCCATGTTTGTAACTACAGGTTTCACAGTGTTGAGCTAAGACACAAAAACACCTACAAATGGCAGTTCCAAATGTATCAAATGTATAAACCTGGGCTGAAAAAGTGTGTACAGTATATACTCTGTGTAGGTCTGATAAAAGTATTCGAGTCAAAGTGTCATATGGATACAAATTCTCATGATCTTGTATTGTGTGTTTTTTCTCTGTTCTGCTTTATTGAAAGAAATCAGATGCTCTTCCTGAAACTTACCTTAGCTGATTCTTCAGCTAAACCAGACAGACTTCTGAAATTCTCAAATATTATCAAATCTTGTTGGTTCAGAGGTGGTGGAGCCCATTACCAACAGACTCACAGCTGAAATTGCTGTGAAAAGGGCTTCTACCAAATATTAACATGTGGGTGAAAATGTATACAATTGTAATATTTCCTTTTTTCCCTTTGAAAGTATAACATATGTGGTGTGAGAAAGAGGTCCTCATTTAATTGCATGAAACTCTGGCACTGGCGCAACAAACTGAACAAAGTTCAAGGGGGTATACGCTTTCTGTAGACACTTTATTTCCTCTTTTTCCATACTCTAAGAAATGATTTGGGAAACCTGTGGGACACTGGAGGTCATTATACATGAGCCTCTTTCTGCACCTTTTAAGCCATTGAAACCTAGTTGCCTTGTTACAAGGTCTAATATTACAGTAGGTGTGGATTCCGTCTCCTAATTTCTGAGAATGATCAAATTGGGGAATAAGTTGTAGGGAATACCACTCTTGCACTTCTAAGAAAAGACTATCTCAAATGAAACTCGCTATAGAAAGACATCTTGTTGAAAAATTCTTTATTTTTTGTCATTTCTAAAGAAAAAACATTCATCAAGTCCTTCACAAATGTTTTGTTTGTGACTTTCTCTGTTGTTCCCTTTCACACTCAACTGAACTATGTGTTATGTCTTGTAAACGTAATCAAACATTTCACTTAGGTGTGTGGGTTAACACAAACCCATATTGTATGAAACATTCAGTTTTTCATTCAAGTTTTTTCTAACAATTGCATCCATGCTAGGACTACAGTAAACAACACTTTTTACTAAAGTAAATGAAATTGTTCATTTAACAAGACACATTGTTTTAAATGTATGCAATACGACGACACTAAAAACAACACTGAAACTTTTCATTGAAATACTGGACGAGATTGTGCATATTCAATGGATTTCTCCTGGTGCTTTTTTTCATCAGTCTTTTCATATTCTTGTTCTCTACTCAGGTGTCTCCTGTTCCTTTGGTGATGTCTGCTGTATACACATGGTATCATACACTTGAGCAAAGTGTGATACCACCGTTTGTTCTTCTCCTAAAATAAAGATGAACATTGACAAAAGTCAGAAGCACTCTTTTCTTTGACAGACGAACAAAACAATGCAAGAATAACCATACTCTCTGTTCCTTACTCATTTCTACCTACCTGTTTGACCACTTTGTCTGCTTCAATCAGGACAGGGTGCTGGGGCTGACTCTGAGCAATCTGAGAAGAGCTCTCTGTGATCTTCTCCCCTACAGTGGCTACATTGTACTCTGTTTGAAATCCAGGTATCGCCTCCGGTAAGTTCCTCGGTCCTTTTTGGGACTTGAAAGGGTAGAATCATTTTGTGACTACATTTCCTTGTCATGCACTGATATGTTCTGGTTTGTGTTCGATTACTGCAGGCGTTCAAGTACTTTCTTTTTGTTCTAGATTGGCAGTGTTTGAGATGGTAGGAACTTGTCATATTCTCAACTCTGAATGCTCTGTAAACATACTATTTTAGCAATTCTTAGAAATCTGAAAGCAGTGTTACCTGTATCATTTTTTGTCTTGGTAGTAGTATTGCAGCTCCAACATCAGCACTTAAATAATGGTTTGTGATGTTACTTGTCCTTGGAGTTAGTATACTCCTGAGAAGTCAAGAGAAATCTTACGTAAGCATTAATTATGTTTCACTTTTGAAAGCAAAGTACGTGTCAAGTACTTTGAAGGCATTTGTTGATACTTTTAAGCACTTTCGTTGATTATTATTATCCTTCAATTAGTTATTACAAGTCCAACATTCTCTACATGATCTCACTCCATATTCCGAATGTGGGAATACAGTTGTTTTAAGGAAATGCCACTGAATAGATAGTAGCTGCACTCTACAAAGATGAATTTGCTAATTAATCAGTCAGGGACACAGCTTATACTTCAGTAGTCTTAGATCATGTAATGATGATTATTGTACTTTATAACTAGCAAAATCCCCATATCCTGTTCATTGCCCCCTTTTCAGTTATGTGGATTGACTTATCCCTGAAGTGGTTAATTCTCACCTTGACATCTCATAGAACAACTGAATCTCTACCAAGGGTGAATGTGTCCTTCCTCTTAATGTCTAAAAGAAAAGGTTAAAATTCATTGAAGCAAAATGCAACAACCCAAAATGTTGGGGAGGTCGTTTCCACAGTTATTTCATATGACAGTGCTTGGAGTGAAACTACATGACCATGGTGAAGAAGAAAAAACACTTTACCTTGTTCCTCCTGACTGATGTCCTTATGCGTGTTTTGCACAGTTGAGTGTTTTGTGTCTTGTCGTCTGTGTAGGCAACAGCCCTCTTCCCTGGGATAGAACTAGATGATATTTAGACACGTTAATTTGACTTCTCCATTGCTCACATTGATGTGGATATGATTATAATGCTCTGTTTTGTGGGCTTCCCAAGAAAACAATAAATCCCTTACTACTTGTTCGAAATGCAGTAGCACAGATCCTAACCAATACAAGAAAGAGAATATCATTCCTATTTTGAAAAAACTTCACTTTTCACCTGTATTATCTAGGATAAATTTGAAAGTTATTTTACTTGATTTTTAAGCTTTAAGCGACGTAGCACGTCTGTACCTTCCTGAATGTCTGTCTTCCTATGTTCCTATACGTGACCTGAGATCTGCACATACTGGCCTACTGCAAATACCACATGTGAAATGCAGAAAGAGTGGAGAGGCTGCTTTTTGTTTTTATGCTTCTAAATTATGAAACTCACTTCCACTTTTTATTAGGCAGTCAAGCTCGGTACATTGTTTTAAAAAACATTTGAAAATGTTGCTTTTAGTTAAAGTGGTTCTTTGTTCTTTCTATTTCTGTTTCTTTTTTTAGTTCTCTTTAATTGTTCTTATTTTATTACGACTTTCCTAATTTTTATTTATTTAGTTGACATGTATGTTGCTTTACTGTATTGCTGTATTTTCCTTGACAACTGAAAGTATATCTCTCAATTTTAATATTTTACTTTTACGCTTGGTTTTTAAAGCACCAAAGCACTATTTGTATGAAAGGTGCTCTATAAATAAAGTTTATTATTATTATTTTTAATATTATTATTATACTTTGTTACATTTTTGGTTAGGACAAAGATTCTAGTAGAGGTGACCTCTTTTACCCCGTTCCAAAAAATTGGAAAACTACCTTCAGAATACACTGACCATGACCATCTACTGTCTCCTTTAACTGTGTATTGTCATCATGCATATCTTGTGTATTATTTATTGTAGTTGGTTTTGTCATTCTGTAAAGAAGCCACCTTTCAAGGCACTATATAAAATAATGTTTGTTATTATTATTTACATTTTTCATCGTAAAATCTGGCGAAGAGTCTTAAGAGAATAACAAAGAACACGTTGCTCTTACCTTTCCATTCCAAGAAATGCCCTCAGCTCGGATTGCAGAGATTGACCTCTCTGTCTCAAATTCTGAGAAACATAGACTCGATTGAAAAATGACCATTTCCTAAGATTCACATAACATCACCAGTCAACATTTGCCACTTGACATCAATAGAAACCATAGAGTACATGACATTTCCAATCAGTTTTCTTTCAAGGTACAATACCAATCGCCTTGCCAGAAGAGTTATACTGCGGTAGATAAATATTACAAATGTCAGATACACGCAGAGTTGTTTGGATTACTATGAAAAGATTGGCAAATATATTTATGTTCATTATATTTCTTGGAGTGACCGAGCTAAAGAGAAAAAAATACTTACCTTTATCTCTGCAGACAGGATCGCAAGGGATTCCCTTATACTGGGTTCCTATATAACAAATAATACATTATTCAAAAAACATGATATTTCTCTGTCCATTGGCAGCATGATTGTTTATCATTACAGTTTTAGTTAGCTTTAATTTTGTAAACCCCAAGTAAACATAGTTTGTGCCTTTCTCTGAACTTTTTGGCTTTTCAATTCAGTTGTTTGTAAGCTTATTTTACAGTTGCTAGGTTGATGAAGTTCCTGAACTGTGCAGTATTTCTTTTGGGTTTGGTGCGAATCATATTCTAGTGGTTGGGGGAAAAAAGCACAGGTGCCATCCCACCATTTAACCCTGAAACTTACCTTAGCCGATTCTTCAACTAAACCAGACATGTTAACTAAGTGTTACAGTATGTTTCAAAGTGTGTATTTTAGCAAACACAACTGAAGTTCTTTTGTCTCCTTGGAGACACCTGGAACTGGTGTGATGCTGGTTCTATGACATCATTCGTTCTAAATGTAAATGCAGGTATTGGCACAACATAGTAAATTGGTGTAAAGTTATGGATCCATTTATGATTTTCACTCAGTTTGAAAGAGTTCCTGTCGTGTAGTTAAACTTTGTGTTACGGAGGGTTAACTGGGGTTCTGGCTACTAGTTAGGCTTGGTCATTCAGTCATCTGGTTCATGAAATAGGAAGCTAAGAGATCTGTGTTTTAGTTTTACTGTTTGTTTTTGTTCCATAGAATAAGAAATGTTTCATTAATATTAGTAATAGAGTAGCTGTTTCTCTAAACAGTGTGTGTCAGTTTGCACTGCAGGTGTGCCAGGTAGAGACCATTTAAGAACCCAAAAATATGCTGTCATTTACTGCCGTGGCTAATTTCTGTTAACCTTGTCTCTCACTCACTTTGATGAGCAAAATGTTCATACATAAAGCATACATTTCTGATTGGTCAGAAGAAGCTTCTTAACATATAAGGTATAAACAAAGTCAGAAAGTTAGGCACTTAGGTCAGCCTTAGGCAGTTAACCAAGCCCATAATCCGATAAGAAGCTATTCCCTTTCATTTTGCTAAATCACATGTAGGATACATGAGTTACACCTCCACTTAAGAGACCTTAAAGAGACCTTGGCCAGCCAGGAGTGTAGAAAACCGTAAAACAGTTCTTGAGGACCTAATTGTTAACTCTTAACAGGCAAAGGTTCCTTCAGTCCTGAGTAAAGTCTGATTTCATTTTTATGTCCCGAAAGGCCACTGCCTTTGTGCTGTAGATTTCTGATTTAGACGGGCATTTCTATGGACAACTTTGACTTTTCTGTGGGTCCAATGAAAATAAGTTTTTTAACTTATTCTTTGTTACAGTTTTCGAAAGTTTAAAGACATTCACTGAGTTGACGATAAAGGAAAAGTTTCATCTTTCACCTCTTGGAAGGTAGGCCGGTCAGAGGTACAATATATGTCTTCATCCTCCATGTTTGTAACTACAGGTTTCACAGTGTTGAGCTAAGACACAAAAACACCTACAAATGGCAGTTCCAAATGTATCAAATGTATAAACCTGGGCTGAAAAAGTGTGTACAGTTTATACTCTGTGTAGGTCTGATAAAAGTATTCGAGTCAAAGTGTCATATGGATACAAATTCTCATGATTTTGTATTGTGTGTTTTTTCTCTGTTCTGCTTTATTGAAAGAAATCAGATGCTCTTCCTGAAACTTACCTTAGCTGATTCTTCAGCTAAACCAGACAGACTTCTGAAATTCTCAAATATTATCAAATCTTGTTGGTTCAGAGGTGGTGGAGCCCATTACCAACAGACTCACAGCTGAAATTGCTGTGAAAAGGGCTTCTACCAAATATTAACATGTGGGTGAAAATGTATACAATTGTAATATTTCCTTTTTTCCCTTTGAAAGTATAACATATGTGGTGTGAGAAAGAGGTCCTCATTTAATTGCATGAAACTCTGGCACTGGCGCAACAAACTGAACAAAGTTCAAGGGGGTATACGCTTTCTGTAGACACTTTATTTCCTCTTTTTCCATACTCTAAGAAATGATTTGGGAAACCTGTGGGACACTGGAGGTCATTATACATGAGCCTCTTTCTGCACCTTTTAAGCCATTGAAACCTAGTTGCCTTGTTACAAGGTCTAATATTACAGTAGGTGTGGTTTCCGTCTCCTAATTTCTGAGAATGATCAAATTGGGGAATAAGTTGTAGGGAATACCACTCTTGCACTTCTAAGAAAAGACTATCTCAAATGAAACTCGCTATAGAAAGACATCTTGTTGAAAAATTCTTTATTTTTTGTCATTTCTAAAGAAAAAACATTCATCAAGTCCTTCACAAATGTTTTGTTTGTGACTTTCTCTGTTGTTCCCTTTCACACTCAACTGAACTATGTGTTATGTCTTGTAAACGTAATCAAACATTTCACTTAGGTGTGTGGGTTAACACAAACCCATATTGTATGAAACATTCAGTTTTTCATTCAAGTTTTTTCTAACAATTGCATCCATGCTAGGACTACAGTAAACAACACTTTTTACTAAAGTAAATGAAATTGTTCATTTAACAAGACACATTGTTTTAAATGTATGCAATACGACGACACTAAAAACAACACTGAAACTTTTCATTGAAATACTGGACGAGATTGTGCATATTCAATGGATTTCTCCTGGTGCTTTTTTTCATCAGTCTTTTCATATTCTTGTTCTCTACTCAGGTGTCTCCTGTTCCTTTGGTGATGTCTGCTGTATACACATGGTATCATACACTTGAGCAAAGTGTGATACCACCGTTTGTTCTTCTCCTAAAATAAAGATGAACATTGACAAAAGTCAGAAGCACTCTTTTCTTTGACAGACGAACAAAACAATGCAAGAATAACCATACTCTCTGTTCCTTACTCATTTCTACCTACCTGTTTGACCACTTTGTCTGCTTCAATCAGGACAGGGTGCTGGGGCTGACTCTGAGCAATCTGAGAAGAGCTCTCTGTGATCTTCTCCCCTACAGTGGCTACATTGTACTCTGTTTGAAATCCAGGTATCGCCTCCGGTAAGTTCCTCGGTCCTTTTTGGGACTTGAAAGGGTAGAATCATTTTGTGACTACATTTCCTTGTCATGCACTGATATGTTCTGGTTTGTGTTCGATTACTGCAGGCGTTCAAGTACTTTCTTTTTGTTCTAGATTGGCAGTGTTTGAGATGGTAGGAACTTGTCATATTCTCAACTCTGAATGCTCTGTAAACATACTATTTTAGCAATTCTTAGAAATCTGAAAGCAGTGTTACCTGTATCATTTTTTGTCTTGGTAGTAGTATTGCAGCTCCAACATCAGCACTTAAATAATGGTTTGTGATGTTACTTGTCCTTGGAGTTAGTATACTCCTGAGAAGTCAAGAGAAATCTTACGTAAGCATTAATTATGTTTCACTTTTGAAAGCAAAGTACGTGTCAAGTACTTTGAAGGCATTTGTTGATACTTTTAAGCACTTTCGTTGATTATTATTATCCTTCAATTAGTTATTACAAGTCCAACATTCTCTACATGATCTCACTCCATATTCCGAATGTGGGAATACAGTTGTTTTAAGGAAATGCCACTGAATAGATAGTAGCTGCACTCTACAAAGATGAATTTGCTAATTAATCAGTCAGGGACACAGCTTATACTTCAGTAGTCTTAGATCATGTAATGATGATTATTGTACTTTATAACTAGCAAAATCCCCATATCCTGTTCATTGCCCCCTTTTCAGTTATGTGGATTGACTTATCCCTGAAGTGGTTAATTCTCACCTTGACATCTCATAGAACAACTGAATCTCTACCAAGGGTGAATGTGTCCTTCCTCTTAATGTCTAAAAGAAAAGGTTAAAATTCATTGAAGCAAAATGCAACAACCCAAAATGTTGGGGAGGTCGTTTCCACAGTTATTTCATATGACAGTGCTTGGAGTGAAACTACATGACCATGGTGAAGAAGAAAAAACACTTTACCTTGTTCCTCCTGACTGATGTCCTTATGCGTGTTTTGCACAGTTGAGTGTTTTGTGTCTTGTCGTCTGTGTAGGCAACAACCCTCTTCCCTGGGATAGAACTAGATGATATTTAGACACGTTAATTTGACTTCTCCATTGCTCACATTGATGTGGATATGATTATAATGCTCTGTTTTGTGGGCTTCCCAAGAAAACAATAAATCCCTTACTACTTGTTCGAAATGCAGTAGCACAGATCCTAACCAATACAAGAAAGAGAATATCATTCCTATTTTGAAAAAACTTCACTTTTCACCTGTATTATCTAGGATAAATTTGAAAGTTATTTTACTTGATTTTTAAGCTTTAAGCGACGTAGCACGTCTGTACCTTCCTGAATGTCTGTCTTCCTATGTTCCTATACGTGACCTGAGATCTGCACATACTGGCCTACTGCAAATACCACATGTGAAATGCAGAAAGAGTGGAGAGGCTGCTTTTTGTTTTTATGCTTCTAAATTATGAAACTCACTTCCACTTTTTATTAGGCAGTCAAGCTCGGTACATTGTTTTAAAAAACATTTGAAAATGTTGCTTTTAGTTAAAGTGGTTCTTTGTTCTTTCTATTTCTGTTTCTTTTTTTAGTTCTCTTTAATTGTTCTTATTTTATTACGACTTTCCTAATTTTTATTTATTTAGTTGACATGTATGTTGCTTTACTGTATTGCTGTATTTTCCTTGACAACTGAAAGTATATCTCTCAATTTTAATATTTTACTTTTACGCTTGGTTTTTAAAGCACCAAAGCACTATTTGTATGAAAGGTGCTCTATAGATAAAGTTTATTATTATTATTTTTAATATTATTATTATACTTTGTTACATTTTTGGTTAGGACAAAGATTCTAGTAGAGGTGACCTCTTTTACCCCGTTCCAAAAAATTGGAAAACTACCTTCAGAATACACTGACCATGACCATCTACTGTCTCCTTTAACTGTGTATTGTCATCATGCATATCTTGTGTATTATTTATTGTAGTTGGTTTTGTCATTCTGTAAAGAAGCCACCTTTCAAGGCACTATATAAAATAATGTTTGTTATTATTATTTACATTTTTCATCGTAAAATCTGGCGAAGAGTCTTAAGAGAATAACAAAGAACACGTTGCTCTTACCTTTCCATTCCAAGAAATGCCCTCAGCTCGGATTGCAGAGATTGACCTCTCTGTCTCAAATTCTGAGAAACATAGACTCGATTGAAAAATGACCATTTCCTAAGATTCACATAACATCACCAGTCAACATTTGCCACTTGACATCAATAGAAACCATAGAGTACATGACATTTCCAATCAGTTTTCTTTCAAGGTACAATACCAATCGCCTTGCCAGAAGAGTTATACTGCGGTAGATAAATATTACAAATGTCAGATACACGCAGAGTTGTTTGGATTACTATGAAAAGATTGGCAAATATATTTATGTTCATTATATTTCTTGGAGTGACCGAGCTAAAGAGAAAAAAATACTTACCTTTATCTCTGCAGACAGGATCGCAAGGGATTCCCTTATACTGGGTTCCTATATAACAAATAATACATTATTCAAAAAACATGATATTTCTCTGTCCATTGGCAGCATGATTGTTTATCATTACAGTTTTAGTTAGCTTTAATTTTGTAAACCCCAAGTAAACATAGTTTGTGCCTTTCTCTGAACTTTTTGGCTTTTCAATTCAGTTGTTTGTAAGCTTATTTTACAGTTGCTAGGTTGATGAAGTTCCTGAACTGTGCAGTATTTCTTTTGGGTTTGGTGCGAATCATATTCTAGTGGTTGGGGGAAAAAAGCACAGGTGCCATCCCACCATTTAACCCTGAAACTTACCTTGTAGTTAAACTTTGTGTTACGGAGGGTTAACTGGGGTTCTGGCTACTAGTTAGGCTTGGTCATTCAGTCATCTGGTTCATGAAATAGGAAGCTAAGAGATCTGTGTTTTAGTTTTACTGTTTGTTTTTGTTCCATAGAATAAGAAATGTTTCATTAATATTAGTAATAGAGTAGCTGTTTCTCTAAACAGTGTGTGTCAGTTTGCACTGCAGGTGTGCCAGGTAGAGACCATTTAAGAACCCAAAAATATGCTGTCATTTACTGCCGTGGCTAATTTCTGTTAACCTTGTCTCTCACTCACTTTGATGAGCAAAATGTTCATACATAAAGCATACATTTCTGATTGGTCAGAAGAAGCTTCTTAACATATAAGGTATAAACAAAGTCAGAAAGTTAGGCACTTAGGTCAGCCTTAGGCAGTTAACCAAGACCATAATCTGATAAGAAGCTATTCCCTTTCATGTTGCTAAATCACATGTAGGATACATGAGTTACACCTCCACTTAAGAGACCTTAAAGAGACCTTGGCCAGCCAGGAGTGTAGAAAACCGTAAAACAGTTCTTGAGGACCTAATTGTTAACTCTTAACAGGCAAAGGTTCCTTTAGTCCTATGAGAAATATTTTAGAATTGAACTAAAGTGTGTTTCCGATACAGGAGCATATGTCTGTCAGGGCCTGTTGGAGAGGCCCTGCATGAGAACCCCTGGCTGCAGTTCCACATCCCCCTGAAAGTAAATAGAGCCATAAGCACGGAGCTAAGGACACTGCTCCAGGACATGCTGGCTGTCGATCCTGACCAGCGACCAGAAGCCATCCAGCTGAAGAAGCAAGTCAGGCAAGCCATGGCACGAGAGAAAACATCTTTGTAGTGACTGATAGCAAGATGTCCGTGACCAAGGGCAAATCGTCTGAGTAAAGTCTGATTTCATTTTTATGTCCCGAAAGGCCACTGCCTTTGTGCTGTAGATTTCTGATTTAGACGGGCATTTCTATGGACAACTTTGACTTTTCTGTGGGTCCAATGAAAATAAGTTTTTTAACTTATTCTTTGTTACAGTTTTCGAAAGTTTAAAGACATTCACTGAGTTGACGATAAAGGAAAAGTTTCATCTTTCACCTCTTGGAAGGTAGGCCGGTCAGAGGTACAATATATGTCTTCATCCTCCATGTTTGTAACTACAGGTTTCACAGTGTTGAGCTAAGACACAAAAACACCTACAAATGGCAGTTCCAAATGTATCAAATGTATAAACCTGGGCTGAAAAAGTGTGTACAGTATATACTCTGTGTAGGTCTGATAAAAGTATTCGAGTCAAAGTGTCATATGGATACAAATTCTCATGATTTTGTATTGTGTGTTTTTTCTCTGTTCTGCTTTATTGAAAGAAATCAGATGCTCTTCCTGAAACTTACCTTAGCTGATTCTTCAGCTAAACCAGACAGACTTCTGAAATTCTCAAATATTATCAAATCTTGTTGGTTCAGAGGTGGTGGAGCCCATTACCAACAGACTCACAGCTGAAATTGCTGTGAAAAGGGCTTCTACCAAATATTAACATGTGGGTGAAAATGTATACAATTGTAATATTTCCTTTTTTCCCTTTGAAAGTATAACATATGTGGTGTGAGAAAGAGGTCCTCATTTAATTGCATGAAACTCTGGCACTGGCGCAACAAACTGAACAAAGTTCAAGGGGGTATACGCTTTCTGTAGACACTTTATTTCCTCTTTTTCCATACTCTAAGAAATGATTTGGGAAACCTGTGGGACACTGGAGGTCATTATACATGAGCCTCTTTCTGCACCTTTTAAGCCATTGAAACCTAGTTGCCTTGTTACAAGGTCTAATATTACAGTAGGTGTGGTTTCCGTCTCCTAATTTCTGAGAATGATCAAATTGGGGAATAAGTTGTAGGGAATACCACTCTTGCACTTCTAAGAAAAGACTATCTCAAATGAAACTCGCTATAGAAAGACATCTTGTTGAAAAATTCTTTATTTTTTGTCATTTCTAAAGAAAAAACATTCATCAAGTCCTTCACAAATGTTTTGTTTGTGACTTTCTCTGTTGTTCCCTTTCACACTCAACTGAACTATGTGTTATGTCTTGTAAACGTAATCAAACATTTCACTTAGGTGTGTGGGTTAACACAAACCCATATTGTATGAAACATTCAGTTTTTCATTCAAGTTTTTTCTAACAATTGCATCCATGCTAGGACTACAGTAAACAACACTTTTTACTAAAGTAAATGAAATTGTTCATTAAACAAGACACATTGTTTTAAATGTATGCAATACGACGACACTAAAAACAACACTGAAACTTTTCATTGAAATACTGGACGAGATTGTGCATATTCAATGGATTTCTCCTGGTGCTTTTTTTCATCAGTCTTTTCATATTCTTGTTCTCTACTCAGGTGTCTCCTGTTCCTTTGGTGATGTCTGCTGTATACACATGGTATCATACACTTGAGCAAAGTGTGATACCACCGTTTGTTCTTCTCCTAAAATAAAGATGAACATTGACAAAAGTCAGAAGCACTCTTTTCTTTGACAGACGAACAAAACAATGCAAGAATAACCATACTCTCTGTTCCTTACTCATTTCTACCTACCTGTTTGACCACTTTGTCTGCTTCAGTCAGGACAGGGTGCTGGGGCTGACTCTGAGCAATCTGAGAAGAGCTCTCTGTGATCTTCTCCCCTACAGTGGCTACATTGTACTCTGTTTGAAATCCAGGTATCGCCTCCGGTAAGTTCCTCGGTCCTTTTTGGGACTTGAAAGGGTAGAATCATTTTGTGACTACATTTCCTTGTCATGCACTGATATGTTCTGGTTTGTGTTCGATTACTGCAGGCGTTCAAGTACTTTCTTTTTGTTCTAGATTGGCAGTGTTTGAGATGGTAGGAACTTGTCATATTCTCAACTCTGAATGCTCTGTAAACATACTATTTTAGCAATTCTTAGAAATCTGAAAGCAGTGTTACCTGTATCATTTTTTGTCTTGGTAGTAGTATTGCAGCTCCAACATCAGCACTTAAATAATGGTTTGTGATGTTACTTGTCCTTGGAGTTAGTATACTCCTGAGAAGTCAAGAGAAATCTTACGTAAGCATTAATTATGTTTCACTTTTGAAAGCAAAGTACGTGTCAAGTACTTTGAAGGCATTTGTTGATACTTTTAAGCACTTTCGTTGATTATTATTATCCTTCAATTAGTTATTACAAGTCCAACATTCTCTACATGATCTCACTCCATATTCCGAATGTGGGAATACAGTTGTTTTAAGGAAATGCCACTGAATAGATAGTAGCTGCACTCTACAAAGATGAATTTGCTAATTAATCAGTCAGGGACACAGCTTATACTTCAGTAGTCTTAGATCATGTAATGATGATTATTGTACTTTATAACTAGCAAAATCCCCATATCCTGTTCATTGCCCCCTTTTCAGTTATGTGGATTGACTTATCCCTGAAGTGGTTAATTCTCACCTTGACATCTCATAGAACAACTGAATCTCTACCAAGGGTGAATGTGTCCTTCCTCTTAATGTCTAAAAGAAAAGGTTAAAATTCATTGAAGCAAAATGCAACAACCCAAAATGTTGGGGAGGTCGTTTCCACAGTTATTTCATATGACAGTGCTTGGAGTGAAACTACATGACCATGGTGAAGAAGAAAAAACACTTTACCTTGTTCCTCCTGACTGATGTCCTTATGCGTGTTTTGCACAGTTGAGTGTTTTGTGTCTTGTCGTCTGTGTAGGCAACAACCCTCTTCCCTGGGATAGAACTAGATGATATTTAGACACGTTAATTTGACTTCTCCATTGCTCACATTGATGTGGATATGATTATAATGCTCTGTTTTGTGGGCTTCCCAAGAAAACAATAAATCCCTTACTACTTGTTCGAAATGCAGTAGCACAGATCCTAACCAATACAAGAAAGAGAATATCATTCCTATTTTGAAAAAACTTCACTTTTCACCTGTATTATCTAGGATAAATTTGAAAGTTATTTTACTTGATTTTTAAGCTTTAAGCGACGTAGCACGTCTGTACCTTCCTGAATGTCTGTCTTCCTATGTTCCTATACGTGACCTGAGATCTGCACATACTGGCCTACTGCAAATACCACATGTGAAATGCAGAAAGAGTGGAGAGGCTGCTTTTTGTTTTTATGCTTCTAAATTATGAAACTCACTTCCACTTTTTATTAGGCAGTCAAGCTCGGTACATTGTTTTAAAAAACATTTGAAAATGTTGCTTTTAGTTAAAGTGGTTCTTTGTTCTTTCTATTTCTGTTTCTTTTTTTAGTTCTCTTTAATTGTTCTTATTTTATTACGACTTTCCTAATTTTTATTTATTTAGTTGACATGTATGTTGCTTTACTGTATTGCTGTATTTTCCTTGACAACTGAAAGTATATCTCTCAATTTTAATATTTTACTTTTACGCTTGGTTTTTAAAGCACCAAAGCACTATTTGTATGAAAGGTGCTCTATAGATAAAGTTTATTATTATTATTTTTAATATTATTATTATACTTTGTTACATTTTTGGTTAGGACAAAGATTCTAGTAGAGGTGACCTCTTTTACCCCGTTCCAAAAAATTGGAAAACTACCTTCAGAATACACTGACCATGACCATCTACTGTCTCCTTTAACTGTGTATTGTCATCATGCATATCTTGTGTATTATTTATTGTAGTTGGTTTTGTCATTCTGTAAAGAAGCCACCTTTCAAGGCACTATATAAAATAATGTTTGTTATTATTATTTACATTTTTCATCGTAAAATCTGGCGAAGAGTCTTAAGAGAATAACAAAGAACACGTTGCTCTTACCTTTCCATTCCAAGAAATGCCCTCAGCTCGGATTGCAGAGATTGACCTCTCTGTCTCAAATTCTGAGAAACATAGACTCGATTGAAAAATGACCATTTCCTAAGATTCACATAACATCACCAGTCAACATTTGCCACTTGACATCAATAGAAACCATAGAGTACATGACATTTCCAATCAGTTTTCTTTCAAGGTACAATACCAATCGCCTTGCCAGAAGAGTTATACTGCGGTAGATAAATATTACAAATGTCAGATACACGCAGAGTTGTTTGGATTACTATGAAAAGATTGGCAAATATATTTATGTTCATTATATTTCTTGGAGTGACCGAGCTAAAGAGAAAAAAATACTTACCTTTATCTCTGCAGACAGGATCGCAAGGGATTCCCTTATACTGGGTTCCTATATAACAAATAATACATTATTCAAAAAACATGATATTTCTCTGTCCATTGGCAGCATGATTGTTTATCATTACAGTTTTAGTTAGCTTTAATTTTGTAAACCCCAAGTAAACATAGTTTGTGCCTTTCTCTGAACTTTTTGGCTTTTCAATTCAGTTGTTTGTAAGCTTATTTTACAGTTGCTAGGTTGATGAAGTTCCTGAACTGTGCAGTATTTCTTTTGGGTTTGGTGCGAATCATATTCTAGTGGTTGGGGGAAAAAAGCACAGGTGCCATCCCACCATTAAACCCTGAAACTTACCTTAGCCGATTCTTCAACTAAACCAGACATGTTAACTAAGTGTTACAGTATGTTTCAAAGTGTGTATTTTAGCAAACACAACTGAAGTTCTTTTGTCTCCTTGGAGACACCTGGAACTGGTGTGATGCTGGTTCTATGACATCATTCGTTCTAAATGTAAATGCAGGTATTGGCACAACATAGTAAATTGGTGTAAAGTTATGGATCCATTTATGATTTTCACTCAGTTTGAAAGAGTTCCTGTCGTGTAGTTAAACTTTGTGTTACGGAGGGTTAACTGGGGTTCTGGCTACTAGTTAGGCTTGGTCATTCAGTCATCTGGTTCATGAAATAGGAAGCTAAGAGATCTGTGTTTTAGTTTTACTGTTTGTTTTTGTTCCATAGAATAAGAAATGTTTCATTAATATTAGTAATAGAGTAGCTGTTTCTCTAAACAGTGTGTGTCAGTTTGCACTGCAGGTGTGCCAGGTAGAGACCATTTAAGAACCCAAAAATATGCTGTCATTTACTGCCGTGGCTAATTTCTGTTAACCTTGTCTCTCACTCACTTTGATGAGCAAAATGTTCATACATAAAGCATACATTTCTGATTGGTCAGAAGAAGCTTCTTAACATATAAGGTATAAACAAAGTCAGAAAGTTAGGCACTTAGGTCAGCCTTAGGCAGTTAACCAAGCCCATAATCTGATAAGAAGCTATTCCCTTTCATGTTGCTAAATCACATGTAGGATACATGAGTTACACCTCCACTTAAGAGACCTTAAAGAGACCTTGGCCAGCCAGGAGTGTAGAAAACCGTAAAACAGTTCTTGAGGACCTAATTGTTAACTCTTAACAGGCAAAGGTTCCTTCAGTCCTATGAGAAATATTTTAGAATTGAACTAAAGTGTGTTTCCGATACAGGAGCATATGTCTGTCAGGGCCTGTTGGAGAGGCCCTGGATGAGAACCCCTGGCTGCAGTTCCACATCCCCCTGAAAGTAAATAGAGCCATGGCACAAGAGAAAACATCTTTGTAGTGACTGATAGCAAGATGTCCGTGACCAAGGGCAAATCGTCTGAGTAAAGTCTGATTTCATTTTTATGTCCCGAAAGGCCACTGCCTTTGTGCTGTAGATTTCTGATTTAGACGGGCATTTCTATGGACAACTTTGACTTTTCTGTGGGTCCAATGAAAATAAGTTTTTTAACTTATTCTTTGTTACAGTTTTCGAAAGTTTAAAGACATTCACTGAGTTGACGATAAAGGAAAAGTTTCATCTTTCACCTCTTGGAAGGTAGGCCGGTCAGAGGTACAATATATGTCTTCATCCTCCATGTTTGTAACTACAGGTTTCACAGTGTTGAGCTAAGACACAAAAACACCTACAAATGGCAGTTCCAAATGTATCAAATGTATAAACCTGGGCTGAAAAAGTGTGTACAGTATATACTCTGTGTAGGTCTGATAAAAGTATTCGAGTCAAAGTGTCATATGGATACAAATTCTCATGATCTTGTATTGTGTGTTTTTTCTCTGTTCTGCTTTATTGAAAGAAATCAGATGCTCTTCCTGAAACTTACCTTAGCTGATTCTTCAGCTAAACCAGACAGACTTCTGAAATTCTCAAATATTATCAAATCTTGTTGGTTCAGAGGTGGTGGAGCCCATTACCAACAGACTCACAGCTGAAATTGCTGTGAAAAGGGCTTCTACCAAATATTAACATGTGGGTGAAAATGTATACAATTGTAATATTTCCTTTTTTCCCTTTGAAAGTATAACATATGTGGTGTGAGAAAGAGGTCCTCATTTAATTGCATGAAACTCTGGCACTGGCGCAACAAACTGAACAAAGTTCAAGGGGGTATACGCTTTCTGTAGACACTTTATTTCCTCTTTTTCCATACTCTAAGAAATGATTTGGGAAACCTGTGGGACACTGGAGGTCATTATACATGAGCCTCTTTCTGCACCTTTTAAGCCATTGAAACCTAGTTGCCTTGTTACAAGGTCTAATATTACAGTAGGTGTGGTTTCCGTCTCCTAATTTCTGAGAATGATCAAATTGGGGAATAAGTTGTAGGGAATACCACTCTTGCACTTCTAAGAAAAGACTATCTCAAATGAAACTCGCTATAGAAAGACATCTTGTTGAAAAATTCTTTATTTTTTGTCATTTCTAAAGAAAAAACATTCATCAAGTCCTTCACAAATGTTTTGTTTGTGACTTTCTCTGTTGTTCCCTTTCACACTCAACTGAACTATGTGTTATGTCTTGTAAACGTAATCAAACATTTCACTTAGGTGTGTGGGTTAACACAAACCCATATTGTATGAAACATTCAGTTTTTCATTCAAGTTTTTTCTAACAATTGCATCCATGCTAGGACTACAGTAAACAACACTTTTTACTAAAGTAAATGAAATTGTTCATTTAACAAGACACATTGTTTTAAATGTATGCAATACGACGACACTAAAAACAACACTGAAACTTTTCATTGAAATACTGGACGAGATTGTGCATATTCAATGGATTTCTCCTGGTGCTTTTTTTCATCAGTCTTTTCATATTCTTGTTCTCTACTCAGGTGTCTCCTGTTCCTTTGGTGATGTCTGCTGTATACACATGGTATCATACACTTGAGCAAAGTGTGATACCACCGTTTGTTCTTCTCCTAAAATAAAGATGAACATTGACAAAAGTCAGAAGCACTCTTTTCTTTGACAGACGAACAAAACAATGCAAGAATAACCATACTCTCTGTTCCTTACTCATTTCTACCTACCTGTTTGACCACTTTGTCTGCTTCAGTCAGGACAGGGTGCTGGGGCTGACTCTGAGCAATCTGAGAAGAGCTCTCTGTGATCTTCTCCCCTACAGTGGCTACATTGTACTCTGTTTGAAATCCAGGTATCGCCTCCGGTAAGTTCCTCGGTCCTTTTTGGGACTTGAAAGGGTAGAATCATTTTGTGACTACATTTCCTTGTCATGCACTGATATGTTCTGGTTTGTGTTCGATTACTGCAGGCGTTCAAGTACTTTCTTTTTGTTCTAGATTGGCAGTGTTTGAGATGGTAGGAACTTGTCATATTCTCAACTCTGAATGCTCTGTAAACATACTATTTTAGCAATTCTTAGAAATCTGAAAGCAGTGTTACCTGTATCATTTTTTGTCTTGGTAGTAGTATTGCAGCTCCAACATCAGCACTTAAATAATGGTTTGTGATGTTACTTGTCCTTGGAGTTAGTATACTCCTGAGAAGTCAAGAGAAATCTTACGTAAGCATTAATTATGTTTCACTTTTGAAAGCAAAGTACGTGTCAAGTACTTTGAAGGCATTTGTTGATACTTTTAAGCACTTTCGTTGATTATTATTATCCTTCAATTAGTTATTACAAGTCCAACATTCTCTACATGATCTCACTCCATATTCCGAATGTGGGAATACAGTTGTTTTAAGGAAATGCCACTGAATAGATAGTAGCTGCACTCTACAAAGATGAATTTGCTAATTAATCAGTCAGGGACACAGCTTATACTTCAGTAGTCTTAGATCATGTAATGATGATTATTGTACTTTATAACTAGCAAAATCCCCATATCCTGTTCATTGCCCCCTTTTCAGTTATGTGGATTGACTTATCCCTGAAGTGGTTAATTCTCACCTTGACATCTCATAGAACAACTGAATCTCTACCAAGGGTGAATGTGTCCTTCCTCTTAATGTCTAAAAGAAAAGGTTAAAATTCATTGAAGCAAAATGCAACAACCCAAAATGTTGGGGAGGTCGTTTCCACAGTTATTTCATATGACAGTGCTTGGAGTGAAACTACATGACCATGGTGAAGAAGAAAAAACACTTTACCTTGTTCCTCCTGACTGATGTCCTTATGCGTGTTTTGCACAGTTGAGTGTTTTGTGTCTTGTCGTCTGTGTAGGCAACAGCCCTCTTCCCTGGGATAGAACTAGATGATATTCAGACACGTTAATTTGACTTCTCCATTGCTCACATTGATGTGGATATGATTATAATGCTCTGTTTTGTGGGCTTCCCAAGAAAACAATAAATCCCTTACTACTTGTTCGAAATGCAGTAGCACAGATCCTAACCAATACAAGAAAGAGAATATCATTCCTATTTTGAAAAAACTTCACTTTTCACCTGTATTATCTAGGATAAATTTGAAAGTTATTTTACTTGATTTTTAAGCTTTAAGCGACGTAGCACGTCTGTACCTTCCTGAATGTCTGTCTTCCTATGTTCCTATACGTGACCTGAGATCTGCACATACTGGCCTACTGCAAATACCACATGTGAAATGCAGAAAGAGTGGAGAGGCTGCTTTTTGTTTTTATGCTTCTAAATTATGAAACTCACTTCCACTTTTTATTAGGCAGTCAAGCTCGGTACATTGTTTTAAAAAACATTTGAAAATGTTGCTTTTAGTTAAAGTGGTTCTTTGTTCTTTCTATTTCTGTTTCTTTTTTTAGTTCTCTTTAATTGTTCTTATTTTATTACGACTTTCCTAATTTTTATTTATTTAGTTGACATGTATGTTGCTTTACTGTATTGCTGTATTTTCCTTGACAACTGAAAGTATATCTCTCAATTTTAATATTTTACTTTTACGCTTGGTTTTTAAAGCACCAAAGCACTATTTGTATGAAAGGTGCTCTATAAATAAAGTTTATTATTATTATTTTTAATATTATTATTATACTTTGTTACATTTTTGGTTAGGACAAAGATTCTAGTAGAGGTGACCTCTTTTACCCCGTTCCAAAAAATTGGAAAACTACCTTCAGAATACACTGACCATGACCATCTACTGTCTCCTTTAACTGTGTATTGTCATCATGCATATCTTGTGTGTTATTTATTGTAGTTGGTTTTGTCATTCTGTAAAGAAGCCACCTTTCAAGGCACTATATAAAATAATGTTTGTTATTATTATTTACATTTTTCATCGTAAAATCTGGCGAAGAGTCTTAAGAGAATAACAAAGAACACGTTGCTCTTACCTTTCCATTCCAAGAAATGCCCTCAGCTCGGATTGCAGAGATTGACCTCTCTGTCTCAAATTCTGAGAAACATAGACTCGATTGAAAAATGACCATTTCCTAAGATTCACATAACATCACCAGTCAACATTTGCCACTTGACATCAATAGAAACCATAGAGTACATGACATTTCCAATCAGTTTTCTTTCAAGGTACAATACCAATCGCCTTGCCAGAAGAGTTATACTGCGGTAGATAAATATTACAAATGTCAGATACACGCAGAGTTGTTTGGATTACTATGAAAAGATTGGCAAATATATTTATGTTCATTATATTTCTTGGAGTGACCGAGCTAAAGAGAAAAAAATACTTACCTTTATCTCTGCAGACAGGATCGCAAGGGATTCCCTTATACTGGGTTCCTATATAACAAATAATACATTATTCAAAAAACATGATATTTCTCTGTCCATTGGCAGCATGATTGTTTATCATTACAGTTTTAGTTAGCTTTAATTTTGTAAACCCCAAGTAAACATAGTTTGTGCCTTTCTCTGAACTTTTTGGCTTTTCAATTCAGTTGTTTGTAAGCTTATTTTACAGTTGCTAGGTTGATGAAGTTCCTGAACTGTGCAGTATTTCTTTTGGGTTTGGTGCGAATCATATTCTAGTGGTTGGGGGAAAAAAGCACAGGTGCCATCCCACCATTTAACCCTGAAACTTACCTTAGCCGATTCTTCAACTAAACCAGACATGTTAACTAAGTGTTACAGTATGTTTCAAAGTGTGTATTTTAGCAAACACAACTGAAGTTCTTTTGTCTCCTTGGAGACACCTGGAACTGGTGTGATGCTGGTTCTATGACATCATTCGTTCTAAATGTAAATGCAGGTATTGGCACAACATAGTAAATTGGTGTAAAGTTATGGATCCATTTATGATTTTCACTCAGTTTGAAAGAGTTCCTGTCGTGTAGTTAAACTTTGTGTTACGGAGGGTTAACTGGGGTTCTGGCTACTAGTTAGGCTTGGTCATTCAGTCATCTGGTTCATGAAATAGGAAGCTAAGAGATCTGTGTTTTAGTTTTACTGTTTGTTTTTGTTCCATAGAATAAGAAATGTTTCATTAATATTAGTAATAGAGTAGCTGTTTCTCTAAACAGTGTGTGTCAGTTTGCACTGCAGGTGTGCCAGGTAGAGACCATTTAAGAACCCAAAAATATGCTGTCATTTACTGCCGTGGCTAATTTCTGTTAACCTTGTCTCTCACTCACTTTGATGAGCAAAATGTTCATACATAAAGCATACATTTCTGATTGGTCAGAAGAAGCTTCTTAACATATAAGGTATAAACAAAGTCAGAAAGTTAGGCACTTAGGTCAGCCTTAGGCAGTTAACCAAGACCATAATCTGATAAGAAGCTATTCCCTTTCATGTTGCTAAATCACATGTAGGATACATGAGTTACACCTCCACTTAAGAGACCTTAAAGAGACCTTGGCCAGCCAGGAGTGTAGAAAACCGTAAAACAGTTCTTGAGGACCTAATTGTTAACTCTTAACAGGCAAAGGTTCCTTCAGTCATATGAGAAATATTTTAGAATTGAACTAAAGTGTGTTTCCGATACAGGAGCATATGTCTGTCAGGGCCTGTTGGAGAGGCCCTGCATGAGAACCCCTGGCTGCAGTTCCACATCCCACTGAAAGTAAATAGAGCCATAAGCACGGAGCTAAGGACACTGCTCCAGGACATGCTGGCTGTCGATCCTGACCAGCGACCAGAAGCCATCCAGCTGAAGAAGCAAGTCAGGCAAGCCATGGCACGAGAGAAAACATCTTTGTAGTGACTGATAGCAAGATGTCCGTGACCAAGGGCAAATCGTCTGAGTAAAGTCTGATTTCATTTTTATGTCCCGAAAGGCCACTGCCTTTGTGCTGTAGATTTCTGATTTAGACGGGCATTTCTATGGACAACTTTGACTTTTCTGTGGGTCCAATGAAAATAAGTTTTTTAACTTATTCTTTGTTACAGTTTTCGAAAGTTTAAAGACATTCACTGAGTTGACGATAAAGGAAAAGTTTCATCTTTCACCTCTTGGAAGGTAGGCCGGTCAGAGGTACAATATATGTCTTCATCCTCCATGTTTGTAACTACAGGTTTCACAGTGTTGAGCTAAGACACAAAAACACCTACAAATGGCAGTTCCAAATGTATCAAATGTATAAACCTGGGCTGAAAAAGTGTGTACAGTATATACTCTGTGTAGGTCTGATAAAAGTATTCGAGTCAAAGTGTCATATGGATACAAATTCTCATGATTTTGTATTGTGTGTTTTTTCTCTGTTCTGCTTTATTGAAAGAAATCAGATGCTCTTCCTGAAACTTACCTTAGCTGATTCTTCAGCTAAACCAGACAGACTTCTGAAATTCTCAAATATTATCAAATCTTGTTGGTTCAGAGGTGGTGGAGCCCATTACCAACAGACTCACAGCTGAAATTGCTGTGAAAAGGGCTTCTACCAAATATTAACATGTGGGTGAAAATGTATACAATTGTAATATTTCCTTTTTTCCCTTTGAAAGTATAACATATGTGGTGTGAGAAAGAGGTCCTCATTTAATTGCATGAAACTCTGGCACTGGCGCAACAAACTGAACAAAGTTCAAGGGGGTATACGCTTTCTGTAGACACTTTATTTCCTCTTTTTCCATACTCTAAGAAATGATTTGGGAAACCTGTGGGACACTGGAGGTCATTATACATGAGCCTCTTTCTGCACCTTTTAAGCCATTGAAACCTAGTTGCCTTGTTACAAGGTCTAATATTACAGTAGGTGTGGTTTCCGTCTCCTAATTTCTGAGAATGATCAAATTGGGGAATAAGTTGTAGGGAATACCACTCTTGCACTTCTAAGAAAAGACTATCTCAAATGAAACTCGCTATAGAAAGACATCTTGTTGAAAAATTCTTTATTTTTTGTCATTTCTAAAGAAAAAACATTCATCAAGTCCTTCACAAATGTTTTGTTTGTGACTTTCTCTGTTCTTCCCTTTCACACTCAACTGAACTATGTGTTATGTCTTGTAAACGTAATCAAACATTTCACTTAGGTGTGTGGGTTAACACAAACCCATATTGTATGAAACATTCAGTTTTTCATTCAAGTTTTTTCTAACAATTGCATCCATGCTAGGACTACAGTAAACAACGCTTTTTACTAAAGTAAATGAAATTGTTCATTAAACAAGACACATTGTTTTAAATGTATGCAATACGACGACACTAAAAACAACACTGAAACTTTTCATTGAAATACTGGACGAGATTGTGCATATTCAATGGATTTCTCCTGGTGCTTTTTTTCATCAGTCTTTTCATATTCTTGTTCTCTACTCAGGTGTCTCCTGTTCCTTTGGTGATGTCTGCTGTATACACATGGTATCATACACTTGAGCAAAGTGTGATACCACCGTTTGTTCTTCTCCTAAAATAAAGATGAACATTGACAAAAGTCAGAAGCACTCTTTTCTTTGACAGACGAACAAAACAATGCAAGAATAACCATACTCTCTGTTCCTTACTCATTTCTACCTACCTGTTTGACCACTTTGTCTGCTTCAGTCAGGACAGGGTGCTGGGGCTGACTCTGAGCAATCTGAGAAGAGCTCTCTGTGATCTTCTCCCCTACAGTGGCTACATTGTACTCTGTTTGAAATCCAGGTATCGCCTCCGGTAAGTTCCTCGGTCCTTTTTGGGACTTGAAAGGGTAGAATCATTTTGTGACTACATTTCCTTGTCATGCACTGATATGTTCTGGTTTGTGTTCGATTACTGCAGGCGTTCAAGTACTTTCTTTTTGTTCTAGATTGGCAGTGTTTGAGATGGTAGGAACTTGTCATATTCTCAACTCTGAATGCTCTGTAAACATACTATTTTAGCAATTCTTAGAAATCTGAAAGCAGTGTTACCTGTATCATTTTTTGTCTTGGTAGTAGTATTGCAGCTCCAACATCAGCACTTAAATAATGGTTTGTGATGTTACTTGTCCTTGGAGTTAGTATACTCCTGAGAAGTCAAGAGAAATCTTACGTAAGCATTAATTATGTTTCACTTTTGAAAGCAAAGTACGTGTCAAGTACTTTGAAGGCATTTGTTGATACTTTTAAGCACTTTCGTTGATTATTATTATCCTTCAATTAGTTATTACAAGTCCAACATTCTCTACATGATCTCACTCCATATTCCGAATGTGGGAATACAGTTGTTTTAAGGAAATGCCACTGAATAGATAGTAGCTGCACTCTACAAAGATGAATTTGCTAATTAATCAGTCAGGGACACAGCTTATACTTCAGTAGTCTTAGATCATGTAATGATGATTATTGTACTTTATAACTAGGAAAATCCCCATATCCTGTTCATTGCCCCCTTTTCAGTTATGTGGATTGACTTATCCCTGAAGTGGTTAATTCTCACCTTGACATCTCATAGAACAACTGAATCTCTACCAAGGGTGAATGTGTCCTTCCTCTTAATGTCTAAAAGAAAAGGTTAAAATTCATTGAAGCAAAATGCAACAACCCAAAATGTTGGGGAGGTCGTTTCCACAGTTATTTCATATGACAGTGCTTGGAGTGAAACTACATGACCATGGTGAAGAAGAAAAAACACTTTACCTTGTTCCTCCTGACTGATGTCCTTATGCGTGTTTTGCACAGTTGAGTGTTTTGTGTCTTGTCGTCTGTGTAGGCAACAACCCTCTTCCCTGGGATAGAACTAGATGATATTTAGACACGTTAATTTGACTTCTCCATTGCTCACATTGATGTGGATATGATTATAATGCTCTGTTTTGTGGGCTTCCCAAGAAAACAATAAATCCCTTACTACTTGTTCGAAATGCAGTAGCACAGATCCTAACCAATACAAGAAAGAGAATATCATTCCTATTTTGAAAAAACTTCACTTTTCACCTGTATTATCTAGGATAAATTTGAAAGTTATTTTACTTGATTTTTAAGCTTTAAGCGACGTAGCACGTCTGTACCTTCCTGAATGTCTGTCTTCCTATGTTCCTATACGTGACCTGAGATCTGCACATACTGGCCTACTGCAAATACCACATGTGAAATGCAGAAAGAGTGGAGAGGCTGCTTTTTGTTTTTATGCTTCTAAATTATGAAACTCACTTCCACTTTTTATTAGGCAGTCAAGCTCGGTACATTGTTTTAAAAAACATTTGAAAATGTTGCTTTTAGTTAAAGTGGTTCTTTGTTCTTTCTATTTCTGTTTCTTTTTTTAGTTCTCTTTAATTGTTCTTATTTTATTACGACTTTCCTAATTTTTATTTATTTAGTTGACATGTATGTTGCTTTACTGTATTGCTGTATTTTCCTTGACAACTGAAAGTATATCTCTCAATTTTAATATTTTACTTTTACGCTTGGTTTTTAAAGCACCAAAGCACTATTTGTATGAAAGGTGCTCTATAAATAAAGTTTATTATTATTATTTTTAATATTATTATTATACTTTGTTACATTTTTGGTTAGGACAAAGATTCTAGTAGAGGTGACCTCTTTTACCCCGTTCCAAAAAATTGGAAAACTACCTTCAGAATACACTGACCATGACCATCTACTGTCTCCTTTAACTGTGTATTGTCATCATGCATATCTTGTGTATTATTTATTGTAGTTGGTTTTGTCATTCTGTAAAGAAGCCACCTTTCAAGGCACTATATAAAATAATGTTTGTTATTATTATTTACATTTTTCATCGTAAAATCTGGCGAAGAGTCTTAAGAGAATAACAAAGAACACGTTGCTCTTACCTTTCCATTCCAAGAAATGCCCTCAGCTCGGATTGCAGAGATTGACCTCTCTGTCTCAAATTCTGAGAAACATAGACTCGATTGAAAAATGACCATTTCCTAAGATTCACATAACATCACCAGTCAACATTTGCCACTTGACATCAATAGAAACCATAGAGTACATGACATTTCCAATCAGTTTTCTTTCAAGGTACAATACCAATCGCCTTGCCAGAAGAGTTATACTGCGGTAGATAAATATTACAAATGTCAGATACACGCAGAGTTGTTTGGATTACTATGAAAAGATTGGCAAATATATTTATGTTCATTATATTTCTTGGAGTGACCGAGCTAAAGAGAAAAAAATACTTACCTTTATCTCTGCAGACAGGATCGCAAGGGATTCCCTTATACTGGGTTCCTATATAACAAATAATACATTATTCAAAAAACATGATATTTCTCTGTCCATTGGCAGCATGATTGTTTATCATTACAGTTTTAGTTAGCTTTAATTTTGTAAACCCCAAGTAAACATAGTTTGTGCCTTTCTCTGAACTTTTTGGCTTTTCAATTCAGTTGTTTGTAAGCTTATTTTACAGTTGCTAGGTTGATGAAGTTCCTGAACTGTGCAGTATTTCTTTTGGGTTTGGTGCGAATCATATTCTAGCGGTTGGGGGAAAAAAGCACAGGTGCCATCCCACCATTAAACCCTGAAACTTACCTTAGCCGATTCTTCAACTAAACCAGACATGTTAACTAAGTGTTACAGTATGTTTCAAAGTGTGTATTTTAGCAAACACAACTGAAGTTCTTTTGTCTCCTTGGAGACACCTGGAACTGGTGTGATGCTGGTTCTATGACATCATTCGTTCTAAATGTAAATGCAGGTATTGGCACAACATAGTAAATTGGTGTAAAGTTATGGATCCATTTATGATTTTCACTCAGTTTGAAAGAGTTCCTGTCGTGTAGTTAAACTTTGTGTTACGGAGGGTTAACTGGGGTTCTGGCTACTAGTTAGGCTTGGTCATTCAGTCATCTGGTTCATGAAATAGGAAGCTAAGAGATCTGTGTTTTAGTTTTACTGTTTGTTTTTGTTCCATAGAATAAGAAATGTTTCATTAATATTAGTAATAGAGTAGCTGTTTCTCTAAACAGTGTGTGTCAGTTTGCACTGCAGGTGTGCCAGGTAGAGACCATTTAAGAACCCAAAAATATGCTGTCATTTACTGCCGTGGCTAATTTCTGTTAACCTTGTCTCTCACTCACTTTGATGAGCAAAATGTTCATACATAAAGCATACATTTCTGATTGGTCAGAAGAAGCTTCTTAACATATAAGGTATAAAGAAAGTCAGAAAGTTAGGCATTTAGGTCAGCCTTAGGCAGTTAACCAAGACCATAATCCGATAAGAAGCTATTCCCTTTCATGTTGCTAAATCACATGTAGGATACATGAGTTACACCTCCACTTAAGAGACCTTAAAGAGACCTTGGCCAGCCAGGAGTGTAGAAAACCGTAAAACAGTTCTTGAGGACCTAATTGTTAACTCTTAACAGGCAAAGGTTCCTTCAGTCCTATGAGAAATATTTTAGAATTGAACTAAAGTGTGTTTCCGATACAGGAGCATATGTCTGTCAGGGCCTGTTGGAGAGGCCCTGCATGAGAACCCCTGGCTGCAGTTCCACATCCCCCTGAAAGTAAATAGAGCCATGGCACAAGAGAAAACATCTTTGTAGTGACTGATAGCAAGATGTCCGTGACCAAGGGCAAATCGTCTGAGTAAAGTCTGATTTCATTTTTATGTCCCGAAAGGCCACTGCCTTTGTGCTGTAGATTTCTGATTTAGACGGGCATTTCTATGGACAACTTTGACTTTTCTGTGGGTCCAATGAAAATAAGTTTTTTAACTTATTCTTTGTTACAGTTTTCGAAAGTTTAAAGACATTCACTGAGTTGACGATAAAGGAAAAGTTTCATCTTTCACCTCTTGGAAGGTAGGCCGGTCAGAGGTACAATATATGTCTTCATCCTCCATGTTTGTAACTACAGGTTTCACAGTGTTGAGCTAAGACACAAAAACACCTACAAATGGCAGTTCCAAATGTATCAAATGTATAAACCTGGGCTGAAAAAGTGTGTACAGTATATACTCTGTGTAGGTCTGATAAAAGTATTCGAGTCAAAGTGTCATATGGATACAAATTCTCATGATCTTGTATTGTGTGTTTTTTCTCTGTTCTGCTTTATTGAAAGAAATCAGATGCTCTTCCTGAAACTTACCTTAGCTGATTCTTCAGCTAAACCAGACAGACTTCTGAAATTCTCAAATATTATCAAATCTTGTTGGTTCAGAGGTGGTGGAGCCCATTACCAACAGACTCACAGCTGAAATTGCTGTGAAAAGGGCTTCTACCAAATATTAACATGTGGGTGAAAATGTATACAATTGTAATATTTCCTTTTTTCCCTTTGAAAGTATAACATATGTGGTGTGAGAAAGAGGTCCTCATTTAATTGCATGAAACTCTGGCACTGGCGCAACAAACTGAACAAAGTTCAAGGGGGTATACGCTTTCTGTAGACACTTTATTTCCTCTTTTTCCATACTCTAAGAAATGATTTGGGAAACCTGTGGGACACTGGAGGTCATTATACATGAGCCTCTTTCTGCACCTTTTAAGCCATTGAAACCTAGTTGCCTTGTTACAAGGTCTAATATTACAGTAGGTGTGGATTCCGTCTCCTAATTTCTGAGAATGATCAAATTGGGGAATAAGTTGTAGGGAATACCACTCTTGCACTTCTAAGAAAAGACTATCTCAAATGAAACTCGCTATAGAAAGACATCTTGTTGAAAAATTCTTTATTTTTTGTCATTTCTAAAGAAAAAACATTCATCAAGTCCTTCACAAATGTTTTGTTTGTGACTTTCTCTGTTGTTCCCTTTCACACTCAACTGAACTATGTGTTATGTCTTGTAAACGTAATCAAACATTTCACTTAGGTGTGTGGGTTAACACAAACCCATATTGTATGAAACATTCAGTTTTTCATTCAAGTTTTTTCTAACAATTGCATCCATGCTAGGACTACAGTAAACAACACTTTTTACTAAAGTAAATGAAATTGTTCATTTAACAAGACACATTGTTTTAAATGTATGCAATACGACGACACTAAAAACAACACTGAAACTTTTCATTGAAATACTGGACGAGATTGTGCATATTCAATGGATTTCTCCTGGTGCTTTTTTTCATCAGTCTTTTCATATTCTTGTTCTCTACTCAGGTGTCTCCTGTTCCTTTGGTGATGTCTGCTGTATACACATGGTATCATACACTTGAGCAAAGTGTGATACCACCGTTTGTTCTTCTCCTAAAATAAAGATGAACATTGACAAAAGTCAGAAGCACTCTTTTCTTTGACAGACGAACAAAACAATGCAAGAATAACCATACTCTCTGTTCCTTACTCATTTCTACCTACCTGTTTGACCACTTTGTCTGCTTCAATCAGGACAGGGTGCTGGGGCTGACTCTGAGCAATCTGAGAAGAGCTCTCTGTGATCTTCTCCCCTACAGTGGCTACATTGTACTCTGTTTGAAATCCAGGTATCGCCTCCGGTAAGTTCCTCGGTCCTTTTTGGGACTTGAAAGGGTAGAATCATTTTGTGACTACATTTCCTTGTCATGCACTGATATGTTCTGGTTTGTGTTCGATTACTGCAGGCGTTCAAGTACTTTCTTTTTGTTCTAGATTGGCAGTGTTTGAGATGGTAGGAACTTGTCATATTCTCAACTCTGAATGCTCTGTAAACATACTATTTTAGCAATTCTTAGAAATCTGAAAGCAGTGTTACCTGTATCATTTTTTGTCTTGGTAGTAGTATTGCAGCTCCAACATCAGCACTTAAATAATGGTTTGTGATGTTACTTGTCCTTGGAGTTAGTATACTCCTGAGAAGTCAAGAGAAATCTTACGTAAGCATTAATTATGTTTCACTTTTGAAAGCAAAGTACGTGTCAAGTACTTTGAAGGCATTTGTTGATACTTTTAAGCACTTTCGTTGATTATTATTATCCTTCAATTAGTTATTACAAGTCCAACATTCTCTACATGATCTCACTCCATATTCCGAATGTGGGAATACAGTTGTTTTAAGGAAATGCCACTGAATAGATAGTAGCTGCACTCTACAAAGATGAATTTGCTAATTAATCAGTCAGGGACACAGCTTATACTTCAGTAGTCTTAGATCATGTAATGATGATTATTGTACTTTATAACTAGCAAAATCCCCATATCCTGTTCATTGCCCCCTTTTCAGTTATGTGGATTGACTTATCCCTGAAGTGGTTAATTCTCACCTTGACATCTCATAGAACAACTGAATCTCTACCAAGGGTGAATGTGTCCTTCCTCTTAATGTCTAAAAGAAAAGGTTAAAATTCATTGAAGCAAAATGCAACAACCCAAAATGTTGGGGAGGTCGTTTCCACAGTTATTTCATATGACAGTGCTTGGAGTGAAACTACATGACCATGGTGAAGAAGAAAAAACACTTTACCTTGTTCCTCCTGACTGATGTCCTTATGCGTGTTTTGCACAGTTGAGTGTTTTGTGTCTTGTCGTCTGTGTAGGCAACAGCCCTCTTCCCTGGGATAGAACTAGATGATATTTAGACACGTTAATTTGACTTCTCCATTGCTCACATTGATGTGGATATGATTATAATGCTCTGTTTTGTGGGCTTCCCAAGAAAACAATAAATCCCTTACTACTTGTTCGAAATGCAGTAGCACAGATCCTAACCAATACAAGAAAGAGAATATCATTCCTATTTTGAAAAAACTTCACTTTTCACCTGTATTATCTAGGATAAATTTGAAAGTTATTTTACTTGATTTTTAAGCTTTAAGCGACGTAGCACGTCTGTACCTTCCTGAATGTCTGTCTTCCTATGTTCCTATACGTGACCTGAGATCTGCACATACTGGCCTACTGCAAATACCACATGTGAAATGCAGAAAGAGTGGAGAGGCTGCTTTTTGTTTTTATGCTTCTAAATTATGAAACTCACTTCCACTTTTTATTAGGCAGTCAAGCTCGGTACATTGTTTTAAAAAACATTTGAAAATGTTGCTTTTAGTTAAAGTGGTTCTTTGTTCTTTCTATTTCTGTTTCTTTTTTTAGTTCTCTTTAATTGTTCTTATTTTATTACGACTTTCCTAATTTTTATTTATTTAGTTGACATGTATGTTGCTTTACTGTATTGCTGTATTTTCCTTGACAACTGAAAGTATATCTCTCAATTTTAATATTTTACTTTTACGCTTGGTTTTTAAAGCACCAAAGCACTATTTGTATGAAAGGTGCTCTATAAATAAAGTTTATTATTATTATTTTTAATATTATTATTATACTTTGTTACATTTTTGGTTAGGACAAAGATTCTAGTAGAGGTGACCTCTTTTACCCCGTTCCAAAAAATTGGAAAACTACCTTCAGAATACACTGACCATGACCATCTACTGTCTCCTTTAACTGTGTATTGTCATCATGCATATCTTGTGTATTATTTATTGTAGTTGGTTTTGTCATTCTGTAAAGAAGCCACCTTTCAAGGCACTATATAAAATAATGTTTGTTATTATTATTTACATTTTTCATCGTAAAATCTGGCGAAGAGTCTTAAGAGAATAACAAAGAACACGTTGCTCTTACCTTTCCATTCCAAGAAATGCCCTCAGCTCGGATTGCAGAGATTGACCTCTCTGTCTCAAATTCTGAGAAACATAGACTCGATTGAAAAATGACCATTTCCTAAGATTCACATAACATCACCAGTCAACATTTGCCACTTGACATCAATAGAAACCATAGAGTACATGACATTTCCAATCAGTTTTCTTTCAAGGTACAATACCAATCGCCTTGCCAGAAGAGTTATACTGCGGTAGATAAATATTACAAATGTCAGATACACGCAGAGTTGTTTGGATTACTATGAAAAGATTGGCAAATATATTTATGTTCATTATATTTCTTGGAGTGACCGAGCTAAAGAGAAAAAAATACTTACCTTTATCTCTGCAGACAGGATCGCAAGGGATTCCCTTATACTGGGTTCCTATATAACAAATAATACATTATTCAAAAAACATGATATTTCTCTGTCCATTGGCAGCATGATTGTTTATCATTACAGTTTTAGTTAGCTTTAATTTTGTAAACCCCAAGTAAACATAGTTTGTGCCTTTCTCTGAACTTTTTGGCTTTTCAATTCAGTTGTTTGTAAGCTTATTTTACAGTTGCTAGGTTGATGAAGTTCCTGAACTGTGCAGTATTTCTTTTGGGTTTGGTGCGAATCATATTCTAGTGGTTGGGGGAAAAAAGCACAGGTGCCATCCCACCATTTAACCCTGAAACTTACCTTAGCCGATTCTTCAACTAAACCAGACATGTTAACTAAGTGTTACAGTATGTTTCAAAGTGTGTATTTTAGCAAACACAACTGAAGTTCTTTTGTCTCCTTGGAGACACCTGGAACTGGTGTGATGCTGGTTCTATGACATCATTCGTTCTAAATGTAAATGCAGGTATTGGCACAACATAGTAAATTGGTGTAAAGTTATGGATCCATTTATGATTTTCACTCAGTTTGAAAGAGTTCCTGTCGTGTAGTTAAACTTTGTGTTACGGAGGGTTAACTGGGGTTCTGGCTACTAGTTAGGCTTGGTCATTCAGTCATCTGGTTCATGAAATAGGAAGCTAAGAGATCTGTGTTTTAGTTTTACTGTTTGTTTTTGTTCCATAGAATAAGAAATGTTTCATTAATATTAGTAATAGAGTAGCTGTTTCTCTAAACAGTGTGTGTCAGTTTGCACTGCAGGTGTGCCAGGTAGAGACCATTTAAGAACCCAAAAATATGCTGTCATTTACTGCCGTGGCTAATTTCTGTTAACCTTGTCTCTCACTCACTTTGATGAGCAAAATGTTCATACAAAAAGCATACATTTCTGATTGGTCAGAAGAAGCTTCTTAACATATAAGGTATAAACAAAGTCAGAAAGTTAGGCACTTAGGTCAGCCTTAGGCAGTTAACCAAGCCCATAATCCGATAAGAAGCTATTCCCTTTCATTTTGCTAAATCACATGTAGGATACATGAGTTACACCTCCACTTAAGAGACCTTAAAGAGACCTTGGCCAGCCAGGAGTGTAGAAAACCGTAAAACAGTTCTTGAGGACCTAATTGTTAACTCTTAACAGGCAAAGGTTCCTTCAGTCCTGAGTAAAGTCTGATTTCATTTTTATGTCCCGAAAGGCCACTGCCTTTGTGCTGTAGATTTCTGATTTAGACGGGCATTTCTATGGACAACTTTGACTTTTCTGTGGGTCCAATGAAAATAAGTTTTTTAACTTATTCTTTGTTACAGTTTTCGAAAGTTTAAAGACATTCACTGAGTTGACGATAAAGGAAAAGTTTCATCTTTCACCTCTTGGAAGGTAGGCCGGTCAGAGGTACAATATATGTCTTCATCCTCCATGTTTGTAACTACAGGTTTCACAGTGTTGAGCTAAGACACAAAAACACCTACAAATGGCAGTTCCAAATGTATCAAATGTATAAACCTGGGCTGAAAAAGTGTGTACAGTTTATACTCTGTGTAGGTCTGATAAAAGTATTCGAGTCAAAGTGTCATATGGATACAAATTCTCATGATTTTGTATTGTGTGTTTTTTCTCTGTTCTGCTTTATTGAAAGAAATCAGATGCTCTTCCTGAAACTTACCTTAGCTGATTCTTCAGCTAAACCAGACAGACTTCTGAAATTCTCAAATATTATCAAATCTTGTTGGTTCAGAGGTGGTGGAGCCCATTACCAACAGACTCACAGCTGAAATTGCTGTGAAAAGGGCTTCTACCAAATATTAACATGTGGGTGAAAATGTATACAATTGTAATATTTCCTTTTTTCCCTTTGAAAGTATAACATATGTGGTGTGAGAAAGAGGTCCTCATTTAATTGCATGAAACTCTGGCACTGGCGCAACAAACTGAACAAAGTTCAAGGGGGTATACGCTTTCTGTAGACACTTTATTTCCTCTTTTTCCATACTCTAAGAAATGATTTGGGAAACCTGTGGGACACTGGAGGTCATTATACATGAGCCTCTTTCTGCACCTTTTAAGCCATTGAAACCTAGTTGCCTTGTTACAAGGTCTAATATTACAGTAGGTGTGGTTTCCGTCTCCTAATTTCTGAGAATGATCAAATTGGGGAATAAGTTGTAGGGAATACCACTCTTGCACTTCTAAGAAAAGACTATCTCAAATGAAACTCGCTATAGAAAGACATCTTGTTGAAAAATTCTTTATTTTTTGTCATTTCTAAAGAAAAAACATTCATCAAGTCCTTCACAAATGTTTTGTTTGTGACTTTCTCTGTTGTTCCCTTTCACACTCAACTGAACTATGTGTTATGTCTTGTAAACGTAATCAAACATTTCACTTAGGTGTGTGGGTTAACACAAACCCATATTGTATGAAACATTCAGTTTTTCATTCAAGTTTTTTCTAACAATTGCATCCATGCTAGGACTACAGTAAACAACACTTTTTACTAAAGTAAATGAAATTGTTCATTTAACAAGACACATTGTTTTAAATGTATGCAATACGACGACACTAAAAACAACACTGAAACTTTTCATTGAAATACTGGACGAGATTGTGCATATTCAATGGATTTCTCCTGGTGCTTTTTTTCATCAGTCTTTTCATATTCTTGTTCTCTACTCAGGTGTCTCCTGTTCCTTTGGTGATGTCTGCTGTATACACATGGTATCATACACTTGAGCAAAGTGTGATACCACCGTTTGTTCTTCTCCTAAAATAAAGATGAACATTGACAAAAGTCAGAAGCACTCTTTTCTTTGACAGACGAACAAAACAATGCAAGAATAACCATACTCTCTGTTCCTTACTCATTTCTACCTACCTGTTTGACCACTTTGTCTGCTTCAATCAGGACAGGGTGCTGGGGCTGACTCTGAGCAATCTGAGAAGAGCTCTCTGTGATCTTCTCCCCTACAGTGGCTACATTGTACTCTGTTTGAAATCCAGGTATCGCCTCCGGTAAGTTCCTCGGTCCTTTTTGGGACTTGAAAGGGTAGAATCATTTTGTGACTACATTTCCTTGTCATGCACTGATATGTTCTGGTTTGTGTTCGATTACTGCAGGCGTTCAAGTACTTTCTTTTTGTTCTAGATTGGCAGTGTTTGAGATGGTAGGAACTTGTCATATTCTCAACTCTGAATGCTCTGTAAACATACTATTTTAGCAATTCTTAGAAATCTGAAAGCAGTGTTACCTGTATCATTTTTTGTCTTGGTAGTAGTATTGCAGCTCCAACATCAGCACTTAAATAATGGTTTGTGATGTTACTTGTCCTTGGAGTTAGTATACTCCTGAGAAGTCAAGAGAAATCTTACGTAAGCATTAATTATGTTTCACTTTTGAAAGCAAAGTACGTGTCAAGTACTTTGAAGGCATTTGTTGATACTTTTAAGCACTTTCGTTGATTATTATTATCCTTCAATTAGTTATTACAAGTCCAACATTCTCTACATGATCTCACTCCATATTCCGAATGTGGGAATACAGTTGTTTTAAGGAAATGCCACTGAATAGATAGTAGCTGCACTCTACAAAGATGAATTTGCTAATTAATCAGTCAGGGACACAGCTTATACTTCAGTAGTCTTAGATCATGTAATGATGATTATTGTACTTTATAACTAGCAAAATCCCCATATCCTGTTCATTGCCCCCTTTTCAGTTATGTGGATTGACTTATCCCTGAAGTGGTTAATTCTCACCTTGACATCTCATAGAACAACTGAATCTCTACCAAGGGTGAATGTGTCCTTCCTCTTAATGTCTAAAAGAAAAGGTTAAAATTCATTGAAGCAAAATGCAACAACCCAAAATGTTGGGGAGGTCGTTTCCACAGTTATTTCATATGACAGTGCTTGGAGTGAAACTACATGACCATGGTGAAGAAGAAAAAACACTTTACCTTGTTCCTCCTGACTGATGTCCTTATGCGTGTTTTGCACAGTTGAGTGTTTTGTGTCTTGTCGTCTGTGTAGGCAACAGCCCTCTTCCCTGGGATAGAACTAGATGATATTTAGACACGTTAATTTGACTTCTCCATTGCTCACATTGATGTGGATATGATTATAATGCTCTGTTTTGTGGGCTTCCCAAGAAAACAATAAATCCCTTACTACTTGTTCGAAATGCAGTAGCACAGATCCTAACCAATACAAGAAAGAGAATATCATTCCTATTTTGAAAAAACTTCACTTTTCACCTGTATTATCTAGGATAAATTTGAAAGTTATTTTACTTGATTTTTAAGCTTTAAGCGACCTAGCACGTCTGTACCTTCCTGAATGTCTGTCTTCCTATGTTCCTATACGTGACCTGAGATCTGCACATACTGGCCTACTGCAAATACCACATGTGAAATGCAGAAAGAGTGGAGAGGCTGCTTTTTGTTTTTATGCTTCTAAATTATGAAACTCACTTCCACTTTTTATTAGGCAGTCAAGCTCGGTACATTGTTTTAAAAAACATTTGAAAATGTTGCTTTTAGTTAAAGTGGTTCTTTGTTCTTTCTATTTCTGTTTCTTTTTTTAGTTCTCTTTAATTGTTCTTATTTTATTACGACTTTCCTAATTTTTATTTATTTAGTTGACATGTATGTTGCTTTACTGTATTGCTGTATTTTCCTTGACAACTGAAAGTATATCTCTCAATTTTAATATTTTACTTTTACGCTTGGTTTTTAAAGCACCAAAGCACTATTTGTATGAAAGGTGCTCTATAAATAAAGTTTATTATTATTATTTTTAATATTATTATTATACTTTGTTACATTTTTGGTTAGGACAAAGATTCTAGTAGAGGTGACCTCTTTTACCCCGTTCCAAAAAATTGGAAAACTACCTTCAGGATACACTGACCATGACCATCTACTGTCTCCTTTAACTGTGTATTGTCATCATGCATATCTTGTGTATTATTTATTGTAGTTGGTTTTGTCATTCTGTAAAGAAGCCACCTTTCAAGGCACTATATAAAATAATGTTTGTTATTATTATTTACATTTTTCATCGTAAAATCTGGCGAAGAGTCTTAAGAGAATAACAAAGAACACGTTGCTCTTACCTTTCCATTCCAAGAAATGCCCTCAGCTCGGATTGCAGAGATTGACCTCTCTGTCTCAAATTCTGAGAAACATAGACTCGATTGAAAAACAACCATTTCCTAAGATTCACATAACATCACCAGTCAACATTTGCCACTTGACATCAATAGAAACCATAGAGTACATGACATTTCCAATCAGTTTTCTTTCAAGGTACAATACCAATCGCCTTGCCAGAAGAGTTATACTGCGGTAGATAAATATTACAAATGTCAGATACACGCAGAGTTGTTTGGATTACTATGAAAGGATTGGCAAATATATTTATGTTCATTATATTTCTTGGAGTGACCGAGCTAAAGAGAAAAAAATACTTACCTTTATCTCTGCAGACAGGATCGCAAGGGATTCCCTTATACTGGGTTCCTATATAACAAATAATACATTATTCAAAAAACATGATATTTCTCTGTCCATTGGCAGCATGATTGTTTATCATTACAGTTTTAGTTAGCTTTAATTTTGTAAACCCCAAGTAAACATAGTTTGTGCCTTTCTCTGAACTTTTTGGCTTTTCAATTCAGTTGTTTGTAAGCTTATTTTACAGTTGCTAGGTTGATGAAGTTCCTGAACTGTGCAGTATTTCTTTTGGGTTTGGTGCGAATCATATTCTAGTGGTTGGGGGAAAAAAGCACAGGTGCCATCCCACCATTTAACCCTGAAACTTACCTTAGCCGATTCTTCAACTAAACCAGACATGTTAACTAAGTGTTACAGTATGTTTCAAAGTGTGTATTTTAGCAAACACAACTGAAGTTCTTTTGTCTCCTTGGAGACACCTGGAACTGGTGTGATGCTGGTTCTATGACATCATTCGTTCTAAATGTAAATGCAGGTATTGGCACAACATAGTAAATTGGTGTAAAGTTATGGATCCATTTATGATTTTCACTCAGTTTGAAAGAGTTCCTGTCGTGTAGTTAAACTTTGTGTTACGGAGGGTTAACTGGGGTTCTGGCTACTAGTTAGGCTTGGTCATTCAGTCATCTGGTTCATGAAATAGGAAGCTAAGAGATCTGTGTTTTAGTTTTACTGTTTGTTTTTGTTCCATAGAATAAGAAATGTTTCATTAATATTAGTAATAGAGTAGCTGTTTCTCTAAACAGTGTGTGTCAGTTTGCACTGCAGGTGTGCCAGGTAGAGACCATTTAAGAACCCAAAAATATGCTGTCATTTACTGCCGTGGCTAATTTCTGTTAACCTTGTCTCTCACTCACTTTGATGAGCAAAATGTTCATACATAAAGCATACATTTCTGATTGGTCAGAAGAAGCTTCTTAACATATAAGGTATAAAGAAAGTCAGAAAGTTAGGCACTTAGGTCAGCCTTAGGCAGTTAACCAAGACCATAATCCGATAAGAAGCTATTCCCTTTCATGTTGCTAAATCACATGTAGGATACATGAGTTACACCTCCACTTAAGAGACCTTAAAGAGACCTTGGCCAGCCAGGAGTGTAGAAAACCGTAAAACAGTTCTTGAGGACCTAATTGTTAACTCTTAACAGGCAAAGGTTCCTTCAGTCCTATGAGAAATATTTTAGAATTGAACTAAAGTGTGTTTCCGATACAGGAGCATATGTCTGTCAGGGCCTGTTGGAGAGGCCCTGGATGAGAACCCCTGGCTGCAGTTCCACATCCCCCTGAAAGTAAATAGAGCCATAAGCACGGAGCTAAGGACACTGCTCCAGGACATGCTGGCTGTCGATCCTGACCAGCGACCAGAAGCCATCCAGCTGAAGAAGCAAGTCAGGCAAGCCATGGCACGAGAGAAAACATCTTTGTAGTGACTGATAGCAAGATGTCCGTGACCAAGGGCAAATCGTCTGAGTAAAGTCTGATTTCATTTTTATGTCCCGAAAGGCCACTGCCTTTGTGCTGTAGATTTCTGATTTAGACGGGCATTTCTATGGACAACTTTGACTTTTCTGTGGGTCCAATGAAAATAAGTTTTTTAACTTATTCTTTGTTACAATTTTCAAAAGTTTAAAGACATTCACTGAGTTGACGATAAAGGAAAAGTTTCATCTTTCACCTCTTGGAAGGTAGGCCGGTCAGAGGTACAATATATGTCTTCATCCTCCATGTTTGTAACTACAGGTTTCACAGTGTTGAGCTAAGACACAAAAACACCTACAAATGGCAGTTCCAAATGTATCAAATGTATAAACCTGGGCTGAAAAAGTGTGTACAGTATATACTCTGTGTAGGTCTGATAAAAGTATTCGAGTCAAAGTGTCATATGGATACAAATTCTCATGATTTTGTATTGTGTGTTTTTTCTCTGTTCTGCTTTATTGAAAGAAATCAGATGCTCTTCCTGAAACTTACCTTAGCTGATTCTTCAGCTAAACCAGGCAGACTTCTGAAATTCTCAAATATTATCAAATCTTGTTGGTTCAGAGGTGGTGGAGCCCATTACCAACAGACTCACAGCTGAAATTGCTGTGAAAAGGGCTTCTACCAAATATTAACATGTGGGTGAAAATGTATACAATTGTAATATTTCCTTTTTTCCCTTTGAAAGTATAACATATGTGGTGTGAGAAAGAGGTCCTCATTTAATTGCATGAAACTCTGGCACTGGCGCAACAAACTGAACAAAGTTCAAGGGGGTATACGCTTTCTGTAGACACTTTATTTCCTCTTTTTCCATACTCTAAGAAATGATTTGGGAAACCTGTGGGACACTGGAGGTCATTATACATGAGCCTCTTTCTGCACCTTTTAAGCCATTGAAACCTAGTTGCCTTGTTACAAGGTCTAATATTACAGTAGGTGTGGTTTCCGTCTCCTAATTTCTGAGAATGATCAAATTGGGGAATAAGTTGTAGGGAATACCACTCTTGCACTTCTAAGAAAAGACTATCTCAAATGAAACTCGCTATAGAAAGACATCTTGTTGAAAAATTCTTTATTTTTTGTCATTTCTAAAGAAAAAACATTCATCAAGTCCTTCACAAATGTTTTGTTTGTGACTTTCTCTGTTGTTCCCTTTCACACTCAACTGAACTATGTGTTATGTCTTGTAAACGTAATCAAACATTTCACTTAGGTGTGTGGGTTAACACAAACCCATATTGTATGAAACATTCAGTTTTTCATTCAAGTTTTTTCTAACAATTGCATCCATGCTAGGACTACAGTAAACAACACTTTTTACTAAAGTAAATGAAATTGTTCATTTAACAAGACACATTGTTTTAAATGTATGCAATACGACGACACTAAAAACAACACTGAAACTTTTCATTGAAATACTGGACGAGATTGTGCATATTCAATGGATTTCTCCTGGTGCTTTTTTTCATCAGTCTTTTCATATTCTTGTTCTCTACTCAGGTGTCTCCTGTTCCTTTGGTGATGTCTGCTGTATACACATGGTATCATACACTTGAGCAAAGTGTGATACCACCGTTTGTTCTTCTCCTAAAATAAAGATGAACATTGACAAAAGTCAGAAGCACTCTTTTCTTTGACAGACGAACAAAACAATGCAAGAATAACCATACTCTCTGTTCCTTACTCATTTCTACCTACCTGTTTGACCACTTTGTCTGCTTCAGTCAGGACAGGGTGCTGGGGCTGACTCTGAGCAATCTGAGAAGAGCTCTCTGTGATCTTCTCCCCTACAGTGGCTACATTGTACTCTGTTTGAAATCCAGGTATCGCCTCCGGTAAGTTCCTCGGTCCTTTTTGGGACTTGAAAGGGTAGAATCATTTTGTGACTACATTTCCTTGTCATGCACTGATATGTTCTGGTTTGTGTTCGATTACTGCAGGCGTTCAAGTACTTTCTTTTTGTTCTAGATTGGCAGTGTTTGAGATGGTAGGAACTTGTCATATTCTCAACTCTGAATGCTCTGTAAACATACTATTTTAGCAATTCTTAGAAATCTGAAAGCAGTGTTACCTGTATCATTTTTTGTCTTGGTAGTAGTATTGCAGCTCCAACATCAGCACTTAAATAATGGTTTGTGATGTTACTTGTCCTTGGAGTTAGTATACTCCTGAGAAGTCAAGAGAAATCTTACGTAAGCATTAATTATGTTTCACTTTTGAAAGCAAAGTACGTGTCAAGTACTTTGAAGGCATTTGTTGATACTTTTAAGCACTTTCGTTGATTATTATTATCCTTCAATTAGTTATTACAAGTCCAACATTCTCTACATGATCTCACTCCATATTCCGAATGTGGGAATACAGTTGTTTTAAGGAAATGCCACTGAATAGATAGTAGCTGCACTCTACAAAGATGAATTTGCTAATTAATCAGTCAGGGACACAGCTTATACTTCAGTAGTCTTAGATCATGTAATGATGATTATTGTACTTTATAACTAGCAAAATCCCCATATCCTGTTCATTGCTCCCTTTTCAGTTATGTGGATTGACTTATCCCTGAAGTGGTTAATTCTCACCTTGACATCTCATAGAACAACTGAATCTCTACCAAGGGTGAATGTGTCCTTCCTCTTAATGTCTAAAAGAAAAGGTTAAAATTCATTGAAGCAAAATGCAACAACCCAAAATGTTGGGGAGGTCGTTTCCACAGTTATTTCATATGACAGTGCTTGGAGTGAAACTACATGACCATGGTGAAGAAGAAAAAACACTTTACCTTGTTCCTCCTGACTGATGTCCTTATGCGTGTTTTGCACAGTTGAGTGTTTTGTGTCTTGTCGTCTGTGTAGGCAACAGCCCTCTTCCCTGGGATAGAACTAGATGATATTTAGACACGTTAATTTGACTTCTCCATTGCTCACATTGATGTGGATATGATTATAATGCTCTGTTTTGTGGGCTTCCCAAGAAAACAATAAATCCCTTACTACTTGTTCGAAATGCAGTAGCACAGATCCTAACCAATACAAGAAAGAGAATATCATTCCTATTTTGAAAAAACTTCACTTTTCACCTGTATTATCTAGGATAAATTTGAAAGTTATTTTACTTGATTTTTAAGCTTTAAGCGACGTAGCACGTCTGTACCTTCCTGAATGTCTGTCTTCCTATGTTCCTATACGTGACCTGAGATCTGCACATACTGGCCTACTGCAAATACCACATGTGAAATGCAGAAAGAGTGGAGAGGCTGCTTTTTGTTTTTATGCTTCTAAATTATGAAACTCACTTCCACTTTTTATTAGGCAGTCAAGCTCGGTACATTGTTTTAAAAAACATTTGAAAATGTTGCTTTTAGTTAAAGTGGTTCTTTGTTCTTTCTATTTCTGTTTCTTTTTTTAGTTCTCTTTAATTGTTCTTATTTTATTACGACTTTCCTAATTTTTATTTATTTAGTTGACATGTATGTTGCTTTACTGTATTGCTGTATTTTCCTTGACAACTGAAAGTATATCTCTCAATTTTAATATTTTACTTTTACGCTTGGTTTTTAAAGCACCAAAGCACTATTTGTATGAAAGGTGCTCTATAGATAAAGTTTATTATTATTATTTTTAATATTATTATTATACTTTGTTACATTTTTGGTTAGGACAAAGATTCTAGTAGAGGTGACCTCTTTTACCCCGTTCCAAAAAATTGGAAAACTACCTTCAGAATACACTGACCATGACCATCTACTGCCTCCTTTAACTGTGTATTGTCATCATGCATATCTTGTGTATTATTTATTGTAGTTGGTTTTGTCATTCTGTAAAGAAGCCACCTTTCAAGGCACTATATAAAATAATGTTTGTTATTATTATTTACATTTTTCATCGTAAAATCTGGCGAAGAGTCTTAAGAGAATAACAAAGAACACGTTGCTCTTACCTTTCCATTCCAAGAAATGCCCTCAGCTCGGATTGCAGAGATTGACCTCTCTGTCTCAAATTCTGAGAAACATAGACTCGATTGAAAAATGACCATTTCCTAAGATTCACATAACATCACCAGTCAACATTTGCCACTTGACATCAATAGAAACCATAGAGTACATGACATTTCCAATCAGTTTTCTTTCAAGGTACAATACCAATCGTCTTGCCAGAAGAGTTATACTGCGGTAGATAAATATTACAAATGTCAGATACACGCAGAGTTGTTTGGATTACTATGAAAAGATTGGCAAATATATTTATGTTCATTATATTTCTTGGAGTGACAGAGCTAAAGAGAAAAAAATACTTACCTTTATCTCTGCAGACAGGATCGCAAGGGATTCCCTTATACTGGGTTCCTATATAACAAATAATACATTATTCAAAAAACATGATATTTCTCTGTCCATTGGCAGCATGATTGTTTATCATTACAGTTTTAGTTAGCTTTAATTTTGTAAACCCCAAGTAAACATAGTTTGTGCCTTTCTCTGAACTTTTTGGCATTTCAATTCAGTTGTTTGTAAGCTTATTTTACAGTTGCTAGGTTGATGAAGTTCCTGAACTGTGCAGTATTTCTTTTGGGTTTGGTGCGAATCATATTCTAGTGGTTGGGGGAAAAAAGCACAGGTGCCATCCCACCATTTAACCCTGAAACTTACCTTAGCCGATTCTTCAACTAAACCAGACATGTTAACTAAGTGTTACAGTATGTTTCAAAGTGTGTATTTTAGCAAACACAACTGAAGTTCTTTTGTCTCCTTGGAGACACCTGGAACTGGTGTGATGCTGGTTCTATGACATCATTCGTTCTAAATGTAAATGCAGGTATTGGCACAACATAGTAAATTGGTGTAAAGTTATGGATCCATTTATGATTTTCACTCAGTTTGAAAGAGTTCCTGTCGTGTAGTTAAACTTTGTGTTACGTAGGGTTAACTGGGGTTCTGGCTACTAGTTAGGCTTGGTCATTCAGTCATCTGGTTCATGAAATAGGAAGCTAAGAGATCTGTGTTTTAGTTTTACTGTTTGTTTTTGTTCCATAGAATCAGAAATGTTTCATTAATATTAGTAATAGAGTAGCTGTTTCTCTAAACAGTGTGTGTCAGTTTGCACTGCAGGTGTGCCAGGTAGAGACCATTTAAGAACCCAAAAATATGCTGTCATTTACTGCCGTGGCTAATTTCTGTTAACCTTGTCTCTCACTCACTTTGATGAGCAAAATGTTCATACATAAAGCATACATTTCTGATTGGTCAGAAGAAGCTTCTTAACATATAAGGTATAAAGAAAGTCAGAAAGTTAGGCACTTAGGTCAGCCTTAGGCAGTTAACCAAGACCATAATCCGATAAGAAGCTATTCCCTTTCATGTTGCTAAATCACATGTAGGATACATGAGTTACACCTCCACTTAAGAGACCTTAAAGAGACCTTGGCCAGCCAGGAGTGTAGAAAACCGTAAAACAGTTCTTGAGGACCTAATTGTTAACTCTTAACAGGCAAAGGTTCCTTCAGTCCTATGAGAAATATTTTAGAATTGAACTAAAGTGTGTTTCCGATACAGGAGCATATGTCTGTCAGGGCCTGTTGGAGAGGCCCTGGATGAGAACCCCTGGCTGCAGTTCCACATCCCCCTGAAAGTAAATAGAGCCATAAGCACGGAGCTAAGGACACTGCTCCAGGACATGCTGGCTGTCGATCCTGACCAGCGACCAGAAGCCATCCAGCTGAAGAAGCAAGTCAGGCAAGCCATGGCACGAGAGAAAACATCTTTGTAGTGACTGATAGCAAGATGTCCGTGACCAAGGGCAAATCGTCTGAGTAAAGTCTGATTTCATTTTTATGTCCCGAAAGGCCACTGCCTTTGTGCTGTAGATTTCTGATTTAGACGGGCATTTCTATGGACAACTTTGACTTTTCTGTGGGTCCAATGAAAATAAGTTTTTTAACTTATTCTTTGTTACAATTTTCGAAAGTTTAAAGACATTCACTGAGTTGACGATAAAGGAAAAGTTTCATCTTTCACCTCTTGGAAGGTAGGCCGGTCAGAGGTACAATATATGTCTTCATCCTCCATGTTTGTAACTACAGGTTTCACAGTGTTGAGCTAAGACACAAAAACACCTACAAATGGCAGTTCCAAATGTATCAAATGTATAAACCTGGGCTGAAAAAGTGTGTACAGTATATACTCTGTGTAGGTCTGATAAAAGTATTCGAGTCAAAGTTTCATATGGATACAAATTCTCATGATTTTGTATTGTGTGTTTTTTCTCTGTTCTGCTTTATTGAAAGAAATCAGATGCTCTTCCTGAAACTTACCTTAGCTGATTCTTCAGCTAAACCAGGCAGACTTCTGAAATTCTCAAATATTATCAAATCTTGTTGGTTCAGAGGTGGTGGAGCCCATTACCAACAGACTCACAGCTGAAATTGCTGTGAAAAGGGCTTCTACCAAATATTAACATGTGGGTGAAAATGTATACAATTGTAATATTTCCTTTTTTCCCTTTGAAAGTATAACATATGTGGTGTGAGAAAGAGGTCCTCATTTAATTGCATGAAACTCTGGCACTGGCGCAACAAACTGAACAAAGTTCAAGGGGGTATACGCTTTCTGTAGACACTTTATTTCCTCTTTTTCCATACTCTAAGAAATGATTTGGGAAACCTGTGGGACACTGGAGGTCATTATACATGAGCCTCTTTCTGCACCTTTTAAGCCATTGAAACCTAGTTGCCTTGTTACAAGGTCTAATATTACAGTAGGTGTGGTTTCCGTCTCCTAATTTCTGAGAATGATCAAATTGGGGAATAAGTTGTAGGGAATACCACTCTTGCACTTCTAAGAAAAGACTATCTCAAATGAAACTCGCTATAGAAAGACATCTTGTTGAAAAATTCTTTATTTTTTGTCATTTCTAAAGAAAAAACATTCATCAAGTCCTTCACAAATGTTTTGTTTGTGACTTTCTCTGTTGTTCCCTTTCACACTCAACTGAACTATGTGTTATGTCTTGTAAACGTAATCAAACATTTCACTTAGGTGTGTGGGTTAACACAAACCCATATTGTATGAAACATTCAGTTTTTCATTCAAGTTTTTTCTAACAATTGCATCCATGCTAGGACTACAGTAAACAACACTTTTTACTAAAGTAAATGAAATTGTTCATTTAACAAGACACATTGTTTTAAATGTATGCAATACGACGACACTAAAAACAACACTGAAACTTTTCATTGAAATACTGGACGAGATTGTGCATATTCAATGGATTTCTCCTGGTGCTTTTTTTCATCAGTCTTTTCATATTCTTGTTCTCTACTCAGGTGTCTCCTGTTCCTTTGGTGATGTCTGCTGTATACACATGGTATCATACACTTGAGCAAAGTGTGATACCACCGTTTGTTCTTCTCCTAAAATAAAGATGAACATTGACAAAAGTCAGAAGCACTCTTTTCTTTGACAGACGAACAAAACAATGCAAGAATAACCATACTCTCTGTTCCTTACTCATTTCTACCTACCTGTTTGACCACTTTGTCTGCTTCAGTCAGGACAGGGTGCTGGGGCTGACTCTGAGCAATCTGAGAAGAGCTCTCTGTGATCTTCTCCCCTACAGTGGCTACATTGTACTCTGTTTGAAATCCAGGTATCGCCTCCGGTAAGTTCCTCGGTCCTTTTTGGGACTTGAAAGGGTAGAATCATTTTGTGACTACATTTCCTTGTCATGCACTGATATGTTCTGGTTTGTGTTCGATTACTGCAGGCGTTCAAGTACTTTCTTTTTGTTCTAGATTGGCAGTGTTTGAGATGGTAGGAACTTGTCATATTCTCAACTCTGAATGCTCTGTAAACATACTATTTTAGCAATTCTTAGAAATCTGAAAGCAGTGTTACCTGTATCATTTTTTGTCTTGGTAGTAGTATTGCAGCTCCAACATCAGCACTTAAATAATGGTTTGTGATGTTACTTGTCCTTGGAGTTAGTATACTCCTGAGAAGTCAAGAGAAATCTTACGTAAGCATTAATTATGTTTCACTTTTGAAAGCAAAGTACGTGTCAAGTACTTTGAAGGCATTTGTTGATACTTTTAAGCACTTTCGTTGATTATTATTATCCTTCAATTAGTTATTACAAGTCCAACATTCTCTACATGATCTCACTCCATATTCCGAATGTGGGAATACAGTTGTTTTAAGGAAATGCCACTGAATAGATAGTAGCTGCACTCTACAAAGATGAATTTGCTAATTAATCAGTCAGGGACACAGCTTATACTTCAGTAGTCTTAGATCATGTAATGATGATTATTGTACTTTATAACTAGCAAAATCCCCATATCCTGTTCATTGCCCCCTTTTCAGTTATGTGGATTGACTTATCCCTGAAGTGGTTAATTCTCACCTTGACATCTCATAGAACAACTGAATCTCTACCAAGGGTGAATGTGTCCTTCCTCTTAATGTCTAAAAGAAAAGGTTAAAATTCATTGAAGCAAAATGCAACAACCCAAAATGTTGGGGAGGTCGTTTCCACAGTTATTTCATATGACAGTGCTTGGAGTGAAACTACATGACCATGGTGAAGAAGAAAAAACACTTTACCTTGTTCCTCCTGACTGATGTCCTTATGCGTGTTTTGCACAGTTGAGTGTTTTGTGTCTTGTCGTCTGTGTAGGCAACAGCCCTCTTCCCTGGGATAGAACTAGATGATATTTAGACACGTTAATTTGACTTCTCCATTGCTCACATTGATGTGGATATGATTATAATGCTCTGTTTTGTGGGCTTCCCAAGAAAACAATAAATCCCTTACTACTTGTTCGAAATGCAGTAGCACAGATCCTAACCAATACAAGAAAGAGAATATCATTCCTATTTTGAAAAAACTTCACTTTTCACCTGTATTATTTGGTATTATTCACCTGTATTATTTCACCTGTAAATTTGAAAGTTATTTTACTTGATTTTTAAGCTTTAAGCGACCTAGCACGTCTGTACCTTCCTGAATGTCTGTCTTCCTATGTTCCTATACGTGACCTGAGATCTGCACATACTGGCCTACTGCAAATACCACATGTGAAATGCAGAAAGAGTGGAGAGGCTGCTTTTTGTTTTTATGCTTCTAAATTATGAAACTCACTTCCACTTTTTATTAGGCAGTCAAGCTCGGTACATTGTTTTAAAAAACATTTGAAAATGTTGCTTTTAGTTAAAGTGGTTCTTTGTTCTTTCTATTTCTGTTTCTTTTTTTAGTTCTCTTTAATTGTTCTTATTTTATTACGACTTTCCTAATTTTTATTTATTTAGTTGACATGTATGTTGCTTTACTGTATTGCTGTATTTTCCTTGACAACTGAAAGTATATCTCTCAATTTTAATATTTTACTTTTACGCTTGGTTTTTAAAGCACCAAAGCACTATTTGTATGAAAGGTGCTCTATAAATAAAGTTTATTATTATTATTTTTAATATTATTATTATACTTTGTTAAATTTTTGGTTAGGACAAAGATTCTAGTAGAGGTGACCTCTTTTACCCCGTTCCAAAAAATTGGAAAACTACCTTCAGAATACACTGACCATGACCATCTACTGTCTCCTTTAACTGTGTATTGTCATCATGCATATCTTGTGTATTATTTATTGTAGTTGGTTTTGTCATTCTGTAAAGAAGCCACCTTTCAAGGCACTATATAAAATAATGTTTGTTATTATTATTTACATTTTTCATCGTAAAATCTGGCGAAGAGTCTTAAGAGAATAACAAAGAACACGTTGCTCTTACCTTTCCATTCCAAGAAATGCCCTCAGCTCGGATTGCAGAGATTGACCTCTCTGTCTCAAATTCTGAGAAACATAGACTCGATTGAAAAATGACCATTTCCTAAGATTCACATAACATCACCAGTCAACATTTGCCACTTGACATCAATAGAAACCATAGAGTACATGACATTTCCAATCAGTTTTCTTTCAAGGTACAATACCAATCGCCTTGCCAGAAGAGTTATACTGCGGTAGATAAATATTACAAATGTCAGATACACGCAGAGTTGTTTGGATTACTATGAAAAGATTGGCAAATATATTTATGTTCATTATATTTCTTGGAGTGACCGAGCTAAAGAGAAAAAAATACTTACCTTTATCTCTGCAGACAGGATCGCAAGGGATTCCCTTATACTGGGTTCCTATATAACAAATAATACATTATTCAAAAAACATGATATTTCTCTGTCCATTGGCAGCATGATTGTTTATCATTACAGTTTTAGTTAGCTTTAATTTTGTAAACCCCAAGTAAACATAGTTTGTGCCTTTCTCTGAACTTTTTGGCTTTTCAATTCAGTTGTTTGTAAGCTTATTTTACAGTTGCTAGGTTGATGAAGTTCCTGAACTGTGCAGTATTTCTTTTGGGTTTGGTGCGAATCATATTCTAGTGGTTGGGGGAAAAAAGCACAGGTGCCATCCCACCATTTAACCCTGAAACTTACCTTAGCCGATTCTTCAACTAAACCAGACATGTTAACTAAGTGTTACAGTATGTTTCAAAGTGTGTATTTTAGCAAACACAACTGAAGTTCTTTTGTCTCCTTGGAGACACCTGGAACTGGTGTGATGCTGGTTCTATGACATCATTCGTTCTAAATGTAAATGCAGGTATTGGCACAACATAGTAAATTGGTGTAAAGTTATGGATCCATTTATGATTTTCACTCAGTTTGAAAGAGTTCCTGTCGTGTAGTTAAACTTTGTGTTACGTAGGGTTAACTGGGGTTCTGGCTACTAGTTAGGCTTGGTCATTCAGTCATCTGGTTCATGAAATAGGAAGCTAAGAGATCTGTGTTTTAGTTTTACTGTTTGTTTTTGTTCCATAGAATCAGAAATGTTTCATTAATATTAGTAATAGAGTAGCTGTTTCTCTAAACAGTGTGTGTCAGTTTGCACTGCAGGTGTGCCAGGTAGAGACCATTTAAGAACCCAAAAATATGCTGTCATTTACTGCCGTGGCTAATTTCTGTTAACCTTGTCTCTCACTCACTTTGATGAGCAAAATGTTCATACATAAAGCATACATTTCTGATTGGTCAGAAGAAGCTTCTTAACATATAAGGTATAAACAAAGTCAGAAAGTTAGGCACTTAGGTTAGCCTTAGGCAGTTAACCAAGACCATAATCCGATAAGAAGCTATTCCCTTTCATGTTGCTAAATCACATGTAGGATACATGAGTTACACCTCCACTTAAGAGACCTTAAAGAGACCTTGGCCAGCCAGGAGTGTAGAAAACCGTAAAACAGTTCTTGAGGACCTAATTGTTAACTCTTAACAGGCAAAGGTTCCTTCAGTCCTATGAGAAATATTTTAGAATTGAACTAAAGTGTGTTTCCGATACAGGAGCATATGTCTGTCAGGGCCTGTTGGAGAGGCCCTGGATGAGAACCCCTGGCTGCAGTTCCACATCCCCCTGAAAGTAAATAGAGCCATAAGCACGGAGCTAAGGACACTGCTCCAGGACATGCTGGCTGTCGATCCTGACCAGCGACCAGAAGCCATCCAGCTGAAGAAGCAAGTCAGGCAAGCCATGGCACGAGAGAAAACATCTTTGTAGTGACTGATAGCAAGATGTCCGTGACCAAGGGCAAATCGTCTGAGTAAAGTCTGATTTCATTTTTATGTCCCGAAAGGCCACTGCCTTTGTGCTGTAGATTTCTGATTTAGACGGGCATTTCTATGGACAACTTTGACTTTTCTGTGGGTCCAATGAAAATAAGTTTTTTAACTTATTCTTTGTTACAATTTTCGAAAGTTTAAAGACATTCACTGAGTTGACGATAAAGGAAAAGTTTCATCTTTCACCTCTTGGAAGGTAGGCCGGTCAGAGGTACAATATATGTCTTCATCCTCCATGTTTGTAACTACAGGTTTCACAGTGTTGAGCTAAGACACAAAAACACCTACAAATGGCAGTTCCAAATGTATCAAATGTATAAACCTGGGCTGAAAAAGTGTGTACAGTATATACTCTGTGTAGGTCTGATAAAAGTATTCGAGTCAAAGTGTCATATGGATACAAATTCTCATGATTTTGTATTGTGTGTTTTTTCTCTGTTCTGCTTTATTGAAAGAAATCAGATGCTCTTCCTGAAACTTACCTTAGCTGATTCTTCAGCTAAACCAGGCAGACTTCTGAAATTCTCAAATATTATCAAATCTTGTTGGTTCAGAGGTGGTGGAGCCCATTACCAACAGACTCACAGCTGAAATTGCTGTGAAAAGGGCTTCTACCAAATATTAACATGTGGGTGAAAATGTATACAATTGTAATATTTCCTTTTTTCCCTTTGAAAGTATAACATATGTGGTGTGAGAAAGAGGTCCTCATTTAATTGCATGAAACTCTGGCACTGGCGCAACAAACTGAACAAAGTTCAAGGGGGTATACGCTTTCTGTAGACACTTTATTTCCTCTTTTTCCATACTCTAAGAAATGATTTGGGAAACCTGTGGGACACTGGAGGTCATTATACATGAGCCTCTTTCTGCACCTTTTAAGCCATTGAAACCTAGTTGCCTTGTTACAAGGTCTAATATTACAGTAGGTGTGGTTTCCGTCTCCTAATTTCTGAGAATGATCAAATTGGGGAATAAGTTGTAGGGAATACCACTCTTGCACTTCTAAGAAAAGACTATCTCAAATGAAACTCGCTATAGAAAGACATCTTGTTGAAAAATTCTTTATTTTTTGTCATTTCTAAAGAAAAAACATTCATCAAGTCCTTCACAAATGTTTTGTTTGTGACTTTCTCTGTTGTTCCCTTTCACACTCAACTGAACTATGTGTTATGTCTTGTAAACGTAATCAAACATTTCACTTAGGTGTGTGGGTTAACACAAACCCATATTGTATGAAACATTCAGTTTTTCATTCAAGTTTTTTCTAACAATTGCATCCATGCTAGGACTACAGTAAACAACACTTTTTACTAAAGTAAATGAAATTGTTCATTTAACAAGACACATTGTTTTAAATGTATGCAATACGACGACACTAAAAACAACACTGAAACTTTTCATTGAAATACTGGACGAGATTGTGCATATTCAATGGATTTCTCCTGGTGCTTTTTTTCATCAGTCTTTTCATATTCTTGTTCTCTACTCAGGTGTCTCCTGTTCCTTTGGTGATGTCTGCTGTATACACATGGTATCATACACTTGAGCAAAGTGTGATACCACCGTTTGTTCTTCTCCTAAAATAAAGATGAACATTGACAAAAGTCAGAAGCACTCTTTTCTTTGACAGACGAACAAAACAATGCAAGAATAACCATACTCTCTGTTCCTTACTCATTTCTACCTACCTGTTTGACCACTTTGTCTGCTTCAGTCAGGACAGGGTGCTGGGGCTGACTCTGAGCAATCTGAGAAGAGCTCTCTGTGATCTTCTCCCCTACAGTGGCTACATTGTACTCTGTTTGAAATCCAGGTATCGCCTCCGGTAAGTTCCTCGGTCCTTTTTGGGACTTGAAAGGGTAGAATCATTTTGTGACTACATTTCCTTGTCATGCACTGATATGTTCTGGTTTGTGTTCGATTACTGCAGGCGTTCAAGTACTTTCTTTTTGTTCTAGATTGGCAGTGTTTGAGATGGTAGGAACTTGTCATATTCTCAACTCTGAATGCTCTGTAAACATACTATTTTAGCAATTCTTAGAAATCTGAAAGCAGTGTTACCTGTATCATTTTTTGTCTTGGTAGTAGTATTGCAGCTCCAACATCAGCACTTAAATAATGGTTTGTGATGTTACTTGTCCTTGGAGTTAGTATACTCCTGAGAAGTCAAGAGAAATCTTACGTAAGCATTAATTATGTTTCACTTTTGAAAGCAAAGTACGTGTCAAGTACTTTGAAGGCATTTGTTGATACTTTTAAGCACTTTCGTTGATTATTATTATCCTTCAATTAGTTATTACAAGTCCAACATTCTCTACATGATCTCACTCCATATTCCGAATGTGGGAATACAGTTGTTTTAAGGAAATGCCACTGAATAGATAGTAGCTGCACTCTACAAAGATGAATTTGCTAATTAATCAGTCAGGGACACAGCTTATACTTCAGTAGTCTTAGATCATGTAATGATGATTATTGTACTTTATAACTAGCAAAATCCCCATATCCTGTTCATTGCCCCCTTTTCAGTTATGTGGATTGACTTATCCCTGAAGTGGTTAATTCTCACCTTGACATCTCATAGAACAACTGAATCTCTACCAAGGGTGAATGTGTCCTTCCTCTTAATGTCTAAAAGAAAAGGTTAAAATTCATTGAAGCAAAATGCAACAACCCAAAATGTTGGGGAGGTCGTTTCCACAGTTATTTCATATGACAGTGCTTGGAGTGAAACTACATGACCATGGTGAAGAAGAAAAAACACTTTACCTTGTTCCTCCTGACTGATGTCCTTATGCGTGTTTTGCACAGTTGAGTGTTTTGTGTCTTGTCGTCTGTGTAGGCAACAGCCCTCTTCCCTGGGATAGAACTAGATGATATTTAGACACGTTAATTTGACTTCTCCATTGCTCACATTGATGTGGATATGATTATAATGCTCTGTTTTGTGGGCTTCCCAAGAAAACAATAAATCCCTTACTACTTGTTCGAAATGCAGTAGCACAGATCCTAACCAATACAAGAAAGAGAATATCATTCCTATTTTGAAAAAACTTCACTTTTCACCTGTATTATCTAGGATAAATTTGAAAGTTATTTTACTTGATTTTTAAGCTTTAAGCGACGTAGCACGTCTGTACCTTCCTGAATGTCTGTCTTCCTATGTTCCTATACGTGACCTGAGATCTGCACATACTGGCCTACTGCAAATACCACATGTGAAATGCAGAAAGAGTGGAGAGGCTGCTTTTTGTTTTTATGCTTCTAAATTATGAAACTCACTTCCACTTTTTATTAGGCAGTCAAGCTCGGTACATTGTTTTAAAAAACATTTGAAAATGTTGCTTTTAGTTAAAGTGGTTCTTTGTTCTTTCTATTTCTCTTTCTTTTTTTAGTTCTCTTTAATTGTTCTTATTTTATTACGACTTTCCTAATTTTTATTTATTTAGTTGACATGTATGTTGCTTTACTGTATTGCTGTATTTTCCTTGACAACTGAAAGTATATCTCTCAATTTTAATATTTTACTTTTACGCTTGGTTTTTAAAGCACCAAAGCACTATTTGTATGAAAGGTGCTCTATAAATAAAGTTTATTATTATTATTTTTAATATTATTATTATACTTTGTTACATTTTTGGTTAGGACAAAGATTCTAGTAGAGGTGACCTCTTTTACCCCGTTCCAAAAAATTGGAAAACTACCTTCAGAATACACTGACCATGACCATCTACTGTCTCCTTTAACTGTGTATTGTCATCATGCATATCTTGTGTATTATTTATTGTAGTTGGTTTTGTCATTCTGTAAAGAAGCCACCTTTCAAGGCACTATATAAAATAATGTTTGTTATTATTATTTACATTTTTCATCGTAAAATCTGGCGAAGAGTCTTAAGAGAATAACAAAGAACACGTTGCTCTTACCTTTCCATTCCAAGAAATGCCCTCAGCTCGGATTGCAGAGATTGACCTCTCTGTCTCAAATTCTGAGAAACATAGACTCGATTGAAAAATGACCATTTCCTAAGATTCACATAACATCACCAGTCAACATTTGCCACTTGACATCAATAGAAACCATAGAGTACATGACATTTCCAATCAGTTTTCTTTCAAGGTACAATACCAATCGCCTTGCCAGAAGAGTTATACTGCGGTAGATAAATATTACAAATGTCAGATACACGCAGAGTTGTTTGGATTACTATGAAAAGATTGGCAAATATATTTATGTTCATTATATTTCTTGGAGTGACCGAGCTAAAGAGAAAAAAATACTTACCTTTATCTCTGCAGACAGGATCGCAAGGGATTCCCTTATACTGGGTTCCTATATAACAAATAATACATTATTCAAAAAACATGATATTTCTCTGTCCATTGGCAGCATGATTGTTTATCATTACAGTTTTAGTTAGCTTTAATTTTGTAAACCCCAAGTAAACATAGTTTGTGCCTTTCTCTGAACTTTTTGGCTTTTCAATTCAGTTGTTTGTAAGCTTATTTTACAGTTGCTAGGTTGATGAAGTTCCTGAACTGTGCAGTATTTCTTTTGGGTTTGGTGCGAATCATATTCTAGTGGTTGGGGGAAAAAAGCACAGGTGCCATCCCACCATTTAACCCTGAAACTTACCTTAGCCGATTCTTCAACTAAACCAGACATGTTAACTAAGTGTTACAGTATGTTTCAAAGTGTGTATTTTAGCAAACGCAACTGAAGTTCTTTTGTCTCCTTGGAGACACCTGGAACTGGTGTGATGCTGGTTCTATGACATCATTCGTTCTAAATGTAAATGCAGGTATTGGCACAACATAGTAAATTGGTGTAAAGTTATGGATCCATTTATGATTTTCACTCAGTTTGAAAGAGTTCCTGTCGTGTAGTTAAACTTTGTGTTACGTAGGGTTAACTGGGGTTCTGGCTACTAGTTAGGCTTGGTCATTCAGTCATCTGGTTCATGAAATAGGAAGCTAAGAGATCTGTGTTTTAGTTTTACTGTTTGTTTTTGTTCCATAGAATCAGAAATGTTTCATTAATATTAGTAATAGAGTAGCTGTTTCTCTAAACAGTGTGTGTCAGTTTGCACTGCAGGTGTGCCAGGTAGAGACCATTTAAGAACCCAAAAATATGCTGTCATTTACTGCCGTGGCTAATTTCTGTTAACCTTGTCTCTCACTCACTTTGATGAGCAAAATGTTCATACATAAAGCATACATTTCTGATTGGTCAGAAGAAGCTTCTTAACATATAAGGTATAAACAAAGTCAGAAAGTTAGGCACTTAGGTCAGCCTTAGGCAGTTAACCAAGACCATAATCCGATAAGAAGCTATTCCCTTTCATGTTGCTAAATCACATGTAGGATACATGAGTTACACCTCCACTTAAGAGACCTTAAAGAGACCTTGGCCAGCCAGGAGTGTAGAAAACCGTAAAACAGTTCTTGAGGACCTAATTGTTAACTCTTAACAGGCAAAGGTTCCTTCAGTCATATGAGAAATATTTTAGAATTGAACTAAAGTGTGTTTCCGATACAGGAGCATATGTCTGTCAGGGCCTGTTGGAGAGGCCCTGCATGAGAACCCCTGGCTGCAGTTCCACATCCCACTGAAAGTAAATAGAGCCATAAGCACGGAGCTAAGGACACTGCTCCAGGACATGCTGGCTGTCGATCCTGACCAGCGACCAGAAGCCATCCAGCTGAAGAAGCAAGTCAGGCAAGCCATGGCACGAGAGAAAACATCTTTGTAGTGACTGATAGCAAGATGTCCGTGACCAAGGGCAAATCGTCTGAGTAAAGTCTGATTTCATTTTTATGTCCCGAAAGGCCACTGCCTTTGTGCTGTAGATTTCTGATTTAGACGGGCATTTCTATGGACAACTTTGACTTTTCTGTGGGTCCAATGAAAATAAGTTTTTTAACTTATTCTTTGTTACAGTTTTCGAAAGTTTAAAGACATTCACTGAGTTGACGATAAAGGAAAAGTTTCATCTTTCACCTCTTGGAAGGTAGGCCGGTCAGAGGTACAATATATGTCTTCATCCTCCATGTTTGTAACTACAGGTTTCACAGTGTTGAGCTAAGACACAAAAACACCTACAAATGGCAGTTCCAAATGTATCAAATGTATAAACCTGGGCTGAAAAAGTGTGTACAGTATATACTCTGTGTAGGTCTGATAAAAGTATTCGAGTCAAATTGTCATATGGATACAAATTCTCATGATTTTGTATTGTGTGTTTTTTCTCTGTTCTGCTTTTTTGAAAGAAATCAGATGCTCTTCCTGAAACTTACCTTAGCTGATTCTTCAGCTAAACCAGGCAGACTTCTGAAATTCTCAAATATTATCAAATCTTGTTGGTTCAGAGGTGGTGGAGCCCATTACCAACAGACTCACAGCTGAAATTGCTGTGAAAAGGGCTTCTACCAAATATTAACATGTGGGTGAAAATGTATACAATTGTAATATTTCCTTTTTTCCCTTTGAAAGTATAACATATGTGGTGTGAGAAAGAGGTCCTCATTTAATTGCATGAAACTCTGGCACTGGCGCAACAAACTGAACAAAGTTCAAGGGGGTATACGCTTTCTGTAGACACTTTATTTCCTCTTTTTCCATACTCTAAGAAATGATTTGGGAAACCTGTGGGACACTGGAGGTCATTATACATGAGCCTCTTTCTGCACCTTTTAAGCCATTGAAACCTAGTTGCCTTGTTACAAGGTCTAATATTACAGTAGGTGTGGTTTCCGTCTCCTAATTTCTGAGAATGATCAAATTGGGGAATAAGTTGTAGGGAATACCACTCTTGCACTTCTAAGAAAAGACTATCTCAAATGAAACTCGCTATAGAAAGACATCTTGTTGAAAAATTCTTTATTTTTTGTCATTTCTAAAGAAAAAACATTCATCAAGTCCTTCACAAATGTTTTGTTTGTGACTTTCTCTGTTGTTCCCTTTCACACTCAACTGAACTATGTGTTATGTCTTGTAAACGTAATCAAACATTTCACTTAGGTGTGTGGGTTAACACAAACCCATATTGTATGAAACATTCAGTTTTTCATTCAAGTTTTTTCTAACAATTGCATCCATGCTAGGACTACAGTAAACAACACTTTTTACTAAAGTAAATGAAATTGTTCATTAAACAAGACACATTGTTTTAAATGTATGCAATACGACGACACTAAAAACAACACTGAAACTTTTCATTGAAATACTGGACGAGATTGTGCATATTCAATGGATTTCTCCTGGTGCTTTTTTTCATCAGTCTTTTCATGTTCTTGTTCTCTACTCAGGTGTCTCCTGTTCCTTTGGTGAAGTCTGCTGTACACACATGGTATCATACACTTGAGCAAAGTGTGATACCACCGTTTGTTCTTCTCCTAAAATAAAGATGAACATTGACAAAAGTCAGAAGCACTCTTTTCTTTGACAGACGAACAAAACAATGCAAGAATAACCATACTCTCTGTTCCTTACTCATTTCTACCTACCTGTTTGACCACTTTGTCTGCTTCAGTCAGGACAGGGTGCTGGGGCTGACTCTGAGCAATCTGAGAAGAGCTCTCTGTGATCTTCTCCCCTACAGTGGCTACATTGTACTCTGTTTGAAATCCAGGTATCGCCTCCGGTAAGTTCCTCGGTCCTTTTTGGGACTTGAAAGGGTAGAATCATTTTGTGACTACATTTCCTTGTCATGCACTGATATGTTCTGGTTTGTGTTCGATTACTGCAGGCGTTCAAGTACTTTCTTTTTGTTCTAGATTGGCAGTGTTTGAGATGGTAGGAACTTGTCATATTCTCAACTCTGAATGCTCTGTAAACATACTATTTTAGCAATTCTTAGAAATCTGAAAGCAGTGTTACCTGTATCATTTTTTGTCTTGGTAGTAGTATTGCAGCTCCAACATCAGCACTTAAATAATGGTTTGTGATGTTACTTGTCCTTGGAGTTAGTATACTCCTGAGAAGTCAAGAGAAATCTTACGTAAGCATTAATTATGTTTCACTTTTGAAAGCAAAGTACGTGTCAAGTACTTTGAAGGCATTTGTTGATACTTTTAAGCACTTTCGTTGATTATTATTATCCTTCAATTAGTTATTACAAGTCCAAAATTCTCTACATGATCTCACTCCATATTCAGATGTGGGAATACAATTGTTTTAAGGAAATGCCACTGAATAGATAGTAGCTGCACTCTACAAAGATGAATTTGCTAATTAATCAGTCAGGGACACAGCTTATACTTCAGTAGTCTTAGATCATGTAATGATGATTATTGTACTTTATAACTAGCAAAATCCCCATATCCTGTTCATTGCCCCTTTTTCAGTTATGTGGATTGACTTATCCCTGAAGTGGTTAATTCTCACCTTGACATCTCATAGAACAACTGAATCTCTACCAAGGGTGAATGTGTCCTTCCTCTTAATGTCTAAAAGAAAAGGTTAAAATTCATTGAAGCAAAATGCAACAACCCAAAATGTTGGGGAGGTCGTTTCCACAGTTATTTCATATGACAGTGCTTGGAGTGAAACTACATGACCATGGTGAAGAAGAAAAAACACTTTACCTTGTTCCTCCTGACTGATGTCCTTATGCGTGTTTTGCACAGTTGAGTGTTTTGTGTCTTGTCGTCTGTGTAGGCAACAGCCCTCTTCCCTGGGATAGAACTAGATGATATTTAGACACGTTAATTTGACTTCTCCATTGCTCACATTGATGTGGATATGATTATAATGCTCTGTTTTGTGGGCTTCCCAAGAAAACAATAAATCCCTTACTACTTGTTCGAAATGCAGTAGCACAGATCCTAACCAATACAAGAAAGAGAATATCATTCCTATTTTGAAAAAACTTCACTTTTCACCTGTATTATCTAGGATAAATTTGAAAGTTATTTTACTTGATTTTTAAGCTTTAAGCGACCTAGCACGTCTGTACCTTCCTGAATGTCTGTCTTCCTATGTTCCTATACGTGACCTGAGATCTGCACATACTGGCCTACTGCAAATACCACATGTGAAATGCAGAAAGAGTGGAGAGGCTGCTTTTTGTTTTTATGCTTCTAAATTATGAAACTCACTTCCACTTTTTATTAGGCAGTCAAGCTCGGTACATTGTTTTAAAAAACATTTGAAAATGTTGCTTTAAGTTAAAGTGGTTCTTTGTTCTTTCTATTTCTGTTTCTTTTTTTAATTCTCTTTAATTGTTCTTATTTTATTACGACTTTCCTAATTTTTATTTATTTAATTGACATGTACGTTGCTTTACTGGATTGCTGTATTTTCCTTTACAACTGAAAGTATATCTCTCAATTTTAATATTTTACTTTTACGCTTGGTTTTTAAAGCACCAAAGCACTATTTGTATGAAAGGTGCTCTATAGATAAAGTTTATTATTATTATTTTTAATATTATTATTATACTTTGTTACATTTTTGGTTAGGACAAAGATTCTAGTAGAGGTGGCCTCTTTTACCCCGTTCCAAAAAATTGGAAAACTACCTTCAGAATACACTGACAATGACCATCTACTGTCTCCTTTAACTGTGTATTGTCATCATGCATATCTTGTGTGTTATTTATTGTAGTTGGTTTTGTCATTCTGTAAAGAAGCCACCTTTCAAGGCACTATATAAAATAATGTTTGTTATTATTATTTACATTTTTCATCGTTAAATCTGGCGAAGAGTCTTAAGAGAATATCAAAGAACAAGTTGCTCTTACCTTTCCATTCCAAGAAATGCCCTCAGCTCGGATTGCAGAGATTGACCTCTCTGTCTCAAATTCTGAGAAACATAGACTCGATTGAAAAATGACCATTTCCTAAGATTCACATAACATCACCAGTCAACATTTGCCACTTGACATCAATAGCAACCATAGAGTACATGACATGTCCAATCAGTTTTCTTTCAAGGTACAATACCAATCGCCTTGCCAGAAGAGTTATACTGCGGTAGATAAATATTACAAATGTCAGATACACGCAGAGTTGTTTGGATTACTATGAAAAGATTGGCAAATATATTTATGTTCATTATATTTCTTGGAGTGACAGAGCTAAAGAGAAAACAATACTTACCTTTATCTCTGCAGACAGGATCGCGAGGGATTCCCTTATACTGGGTTCCTATGTAACAAATAATACATTATTCAAAAAACATGATATTTCTCTGTCCATTGGCAGCATGATTGTTTATCATTACAGTTTTAGTTAGCTTTAATTTTGTAAACCCCAAGTAAACATAGTTTGTGCCTTTCTCTGAACTTTTTGGCTTTTCAATTCAGTTGTTTGTAAGCTTATTTTACAGTTGCTAGGTTGATGAAGTTCCTGAACTGTGCAGTATTTCTTTTGGGTTTGGTGCGAATCATATTCTAGCGGTTGGGGGAAAAAAGCACAGGTGCCATCCCACCATTAAACCCTGAAACTTACCTTAGCCGATTCTTCAACTAAACCAGACATGTTAACTAAGTGTTACAGTATGTTTCAAAGTGTGTATTTTAGCAAACACAACTGAAGTTCTGTTGTCTCCTTGGAGACACCTGGAACTGGTGTGATGCTGGTTCTATGACATCATTCGTTCTAAATGTAAATGCAGGTATTGGCACAACATAGTAAATTGATGTAAAGTTATGGATCCATTTATGATTTTCACTCAGTTTGAAAGAGTTCCTGTCGTGTGGTTAAACTTTGTGTTTGTGTTACGGAGGGTTAACTGGGGTTCTGGCTACTAGTTAGGCTTGGTCATTCAGTCATCTGGTTCATGAAATAGGAAGCTAAGAGATCTGTGTTTTAGTTTTACTGTTTGTTTTTGTTCCATAGAATCAGAAATGTTTCATTAATATTAGTAATAGAGTAGCTGTTTCTCTAAACAGTGTGTGTCAGTTTGCACTGCAGGTGTGCCAGGTAGAGACCGTATAAGAACCCAAAAATATGCTGTCATTTACTGCCGTGGCTAATTTCTGTTAACCTTGTCTCTCACTCACTTTGATGAGCAAAATGTTCATACATAAAGCATACATTTCTGATTGGTCAGAAGAAGCTTCTTAACATATAAGGTATAAAGAAAGTCAGAAAGTTAGGCACTTAGGTCAGCCTTAGGCAGTTAACCAAGACCATAATCCGATAAGAAGCTATTCCCTTTCATGTTGCTAAATCACATGTTGGATACATGAGTTACACCTCCACTTAAGAGACCTTAAAGAGACCTTGGCCAGCCAGGAGTTGAGAAAACAGTAAAACAGTTCTTGAGGACCTAATTGTTAACTCTTAACAGGCAAAGGTTCCTTCAGTCCTATGAGAAATATTTTAGAATTGAACTAAAGTGTGTTTCCGATACAGGAGCATATGTCTGTCAGGGCCTGTTGGAGAGGCCCTGGATGAGAACCCCTGGCTGCAGTTCCACATCCCCCTGAAAGTAAATAGAGCCATAAGCACGGAGCTAAGGACACTGCTCCAGGACATGCTGGCTGTCGATCCTGACCAGCGACCAGAAGCCATCCAGCAGAAGAAGCAAGTCAGGCAAGCCATGGCACGAGAGAAAACATCTTTGTAGTGACTGATAGCAAGATGTCCGTGACCAAGGGCAATTCGTCTGAGTAAAGTCTGATTTCATTTTTATGTCCCGAAAGGCCACTGCCTTTGTGCTGTAGATTTCTGATTTAGACGGGCATTTCTATGGACAACTTTGACTTTTCTGTGGGTCCAATGAAAATAAGTTTTTTAACTTATTCTTTGTTACAGTTTTCGAAAGTTTAAAGACATTCACTGAGTTGACGATAAAGGAAAAGTTTCATCTTTCACCTCTTGGAAGGTAGGCCGGTCAGAGGTACAATATATGTCTTCATGTCTTCATCCTCCATGTTTGTAACTACAGGTTTCACAGTGTTGAGCTAAGACACAAAAACACCTACAAATGGCAGTTCCAAATGTATCAAATGTATAAACCTGGGCTGAAAAAGTGTGTACAGTATATACTCTGTGTAGGTCTGATAAAAGTATTCGAGTCAAAGTGTCATATGGATACAAATTCTCATGATTTTGTATTGTGTGTTTTTTCTCTGTTCTGCTTTATTGAAAGAAATCAGATGCTCTTCCTGAAACTTACCTTAGCTGATTCTTCAGCTAAACCAGACAGACTTCTGAAATTCTCAAATATTATCAAATCTTGTTGGTTCAGAGGTGGTGGAGCCCATTACCAACAGACTCACAGCTGAAATTGCTGTGAAAAGGGCTTCTACCAAATATTAACATGTGGGTGAAAATGTATACAATTGTAATATTTCCTTTTTTCCCTTTGAAAGTATAACATGTGGTGTGAGAAAGAGGTCCTCATTTAATTGCATGAAACTCTGGCACTGGCGCAACAAACTGAACAAAGTTCAAGGGGGTATACGCTTTCTGTAGACACTTTATTTCCTCTTTTTCCATACTCTAAGAAATGATTTGGGAAACCTGTGGGACACTGGAGGTCATTATACATGAGCCTCTTTCTGCACCTTTTAAGCCATTGAAACCTAGTTGCCTTGTTACAAGGTCTAATATTACAGTAGGTGTGGTTTCCGTCTCCTAATTTCTGAGAATGATCAAATTGGGGAATAAGTTGTAGGGAATACCACTCTTGCACTTCTAAGAAAAGACTATCTCAAATGAAACTCGCTATAGAAAGACATCTTGTTGAAAAATTCTTTATTTTTTGTCATTTCTAAAGAAAAAACATTCATCAAGTCCTTCACAAATGTTTTGTTTGTGACTTTCTCTGTTGTTCCCCTTCACACTCAACTGAACTATGTGTTATGTCTTGTAAACGTAATCAAACATTTCACTTAGGTGTGTGGGTTAACACAAACCCATATTGTATGAAACATTCAGTTTTTCATTCAAGTTTTTTCTAACAATTGCATCCATGCTAGGACTACAGTAAACAACACTTTTTACTAAAGTAAATGAAATTGTTCATTTAACAAGACACATTGTTTTAAATGTATGCAATACGACGACACTAAAAACAACACTGAAACTTTTCATTGAAATACTGGACGAGATTGTGCATATTCAATGGATTTCTCCTGGTGCTTTTTTTCATCAGTCTTTTCATATTCTTGTTCTCTACTCAGGTGTCTCCTGTTCCTTTGGTGATGTCTGCTGTATACACATGGTATCATACACTTGAGCAAAGTGTGATACCACCGTTTGTTCTTCTCCTAAAATAAAGATGAACATTGACAAAAGTCAGAAGCACTCTTTTCTTTGACAGATGAACAAAACAATGCAAGAATAACCATACTCTCTGTTCCTTACTCATTTCTACCTACCTGTTTGACCACTTTGTCTGCTTCAGTCAGGACAGGGTGCTGGGGCTGACTCTGAGCAATCTGAGAAGAGCTCTCTGTGATCTTCTCCCCTACAGTGGCTGCATTGTACTCTGTTTGAAATCCAGGTATCGCCTCCGGTAAGTTCCTCTGTCCTTTTTGGGACTTGAAAGGGTAGAATCATTTTGTGACTACATTTCCTTGTCATGCACTGATATGTTCTGGTTTGTGTTCGATTACTGCAGGCGTTCAAGTACTTTCTTTTTGTTCTAGATTGGCAGTGTTTGAGATGGTAGGAACTTGTCATATTCTCAACTCTGAATGCTCTGTAAACATACTATTTTAGCAATTCTTAGAAATCTGAAAGCAGTGTTACCTGTATCATTTTTTGTCTTGGTAGTAGTATTGCAGCTCCAACATCAGCACTTAAATAATGGTTTGTGATGTTACTTGTCCTTGGAGTTAGTATACTCCTGAGAAGTCAAGAGAAATCTTACGTAAGCATTAATTATGTTTCACTTTTGAAAGCAAAGTACGTGTCAAGTACTTTGAAGGCATTTGTTGATACTTTTAAGCACTTTCCTTGATTATTATTATCCTTCAATTAGTTATTACAAGTCCAACATTCTCTACATGATCTCACTCCATATTCCGAATGTGGGAATACAGTTGTTTTAAGGAAATGCCACTGAATAGATAGTAGCTGCACTCTACAAAGATGAATTTGCTAATTAATCAGTCAGGGACACAGCTTATACTTCAGTAGTCTTAGATCATGTAATGATGATTATTGTACTTTATAACTAGCAAAATCCCCATATCCTGTTCATTGCCCCCTTTTCAGTTATGTGGATTGACTTATCCCTGAAGTGGTTAATTCTCACCTTGACATCTCATAGAACAACTGAATCTCTACCAAGGGTGAATGTGTCCTTCCTCTTAATGTCTAAAAGAAAAGGTTAAAATTCATTGAAGCAAAATGCAACAACCCAAAATGTTGGGGAGGTCGTTTCCACAGTTATTTCATATGACAGTGCTTGGAGTGAAACTACATGACCATGGTGAAGAAGAAAAAACACTTTACCTTGTTCCTCCTGACTGATGTCCTTATGCGTGTTTTGCACAGTTGAGTGTTTTGTGTCTTGTCGTCTGTGTAGGCAACAGCCCTCTTCCCTGGGATAGAACTAGATGATATTTAGACACGTTAATTTGACTTCTCCATTGCTCACATTGATGTGGATATGATTATAATGCTCTGTTTTGTGGGCTTCCCAAGAAAACAATAAATCCCTTACTACTTGTTCGAAATGCAGTAGCACAGATCCTAACCAATACAAGAAAGAGAATATCATTCCTATTTTGAAAAAACTTCACTTTTCACCTGTATTATCTAGGATAAATTTGAAAGTTATTTTACTTGATTTTTAAGCTTTAAGCGACCTAGCACGTCTGTACCTTCCTGAATGTCTGTCTTCCTATGTTCCTATACGTGACCTGAGATCTGCACATACTGGCCTACTGCAAATACCACATGTGAAATGCAGAAAGAGTGGAGAGGCTGCTTTTTGTTTTTATGCTTCTAAATTATGAAACTCACTTCCACTTTTTATTAGGCAGTCAAGCTCGGTACATTGTTTTAAAAAACATTTGAAAATGTTGCTTTTAGTTAAAGTGGTTCTTTGTTCTTTCTATTTCTGTTTCTTTTTTTAATTCTCTTTAATTGTTCTTATTTTATTACGACTTTCCTAATTTTTATTTATTTAATTGACATGTATGTTGCTTTACTGGATTGCTGTATTTTCCTTTACAACTGAAAGTATATCTCTCAATTTTAATATTTTACTTTTACGCTTGGTTTTTAAAGCACCAAAGCACTATTTGTATGAAAGGTGCTCTATAGATAAAGTTTATTATTATTATTTTTAATATTATTATTATACTTTGTTACATTTTTGGTTAGGACAAAGATTCTAGTAGAGGTGGCCTCTTTTACCCCGTTCCAAAAAATTGGAAAACTACCTTCAGAATACACTGACAATGACCATCTACTGTCTCCTTTAACTGTGTATTGTCATCATGCATATCTTGTGTGTTATTTATTGTAGTTGGTTTTGTCATTCTGTAAAGAAGCCACCTTTCAAGGCACTATATAAAATAATGTTTGTTATTATTATTTACATTTTTCATCGTTAAATCTGGCGAAGAGTCTTAAGAGAATATCAAAGAACAAGTTGCTCTTACCTTTCCATTCCAAGAAATGCCCTCAGCTCGGATTGCAGAGATTGACCTCTCTGTCTCAAATTCTGAGAAACATAGACTCGATTGAAAAATGACCATTTCCTAAGATTCACATATAATCACCAGTCAACATTTGCCACTTGACATCAATAGAAACCATAGAGTACATGACATTTCCAATCAGTTTTCTTTCAAGGTACAATACCAATCGCCTTGCCAGAAGAGTTATACTGCGGTAGATAAATATTACAAATGTCAGATACACGCAGAGTTGTTTGGATTACTATGAAAAGATTGGCAAATATATTTATGTTCATTATATTTCTTGGAGTGACAGAGCTAAAGAGAAAACAATACTTACCTTTATCTCTGCAGACAGGATCGCAAGGGATTCCCTTATACTGGGTTCCTATGTAACAAATAATACATTATTCAAAAAACATGATATTTCTCTGTCCATTGGCAGCATGATTGTTTATCATTACAGTTTTAGTTAGCTTTAATTTTGTAAACCCCAAGTAAACATAGTTTGTGCCTTTCTCTGAACTTTTTGGCATTTCAATTCAGTTGTTTGTAAGCTTATTTTACAGTTGCTAGGTTGATGAAGTTCCTGAACTGTGCAGTATTTCTTTTGGGTTTGGTGCGAATCATATTCTAGCGGTTGGGGGAAAAAAGCACAGGTGCCATCCCACCATTAAACCCTGAAACTTACCTTAGCCGATTCTTCAACTAAACCAGACATGTTAACTAAGTGTTACAGTATGTTTCAAAGTGTGTATTTTAGCAAACACAACTGAAGTTCTGTTGTCTCCTTGGAGACACCTGGAACTGGTGTGATGCTGGTTCTATGACATCATTCGTTCTAAATGTAAATGCAGGTATTGGCACAACATAGTAAATTGATGTAAAGTTATGGATCCATTTATGATTTTCACTCAGTTTGAAAGAGTTCCTGTCGTGTGGTTAAACTTTGTGTTTGTGTTACGGAGGGTTAACTGGGGTTCTGGCTACTAGTTAGGCTTGGTCATTCAGTCATCTGGTTCATGAAATAGGAAGCTAAGAGATCTGTGTTTTAGTTTTACTGTTTGTTTTTGTTCCATAGAATCAGAAATGTTTCATTAATATTAGTAATAGAGTAGCTGTTTCTCTAAACAGTGTGTGTCAGTTTGCACTGCAGGTGTGCCAGGTAGAGACCATTTAAGAACCCAAAAATATGCTGTCATTTACTGCCGTGGCTAATTTCTGTTAACCTTGTCTCTCACTCACTTTGATGAGCAAAATGTTCATACATAAAGCATACATTTCTGATTGGTCAGAAGAAGCTTCTTAACATATAAGGTATAAAGAAAGTCAGAAAGTTAGGCACTTAAGTCAGCCTTAGGCAGTTAACCAAGACCATAATCCGATAAGAAGCTATTCCCTTTCATGTTGCTAAATCACATGTTGGATACATGAGTTACACCTCCACTTAAGAGACCTTAAAGAGACCTTGGCCAGCCAGGAGTTGAGAAAACCGTAAAACAGTTCTTGAGGACCTAATTGTTAACTCTTAACAGGCAAAGGTTCCTTCAGTCCTATGAGAAATATTTTAGAATTGAACTAAAGTGTGTTTCCGATACAGGAGCATATGTCTGTCAGGGCCTGTTGGAGAGGCCCTGGATGAGAACCCCTGGCTGCAGTTCCACATCCCCCTGAAAGTAAATAGAGCCATAAGCACGGAGCTAAGGACACTGCTCCAGGACATGCTGGCTGTCGATCCTGACCAGCGACCAGAAGCCATCCAGCAGAAGAAGCAAGTCAGGCAAGCCATGGCACGAGAGAAAACATCTTTGTAGTGACTGATAGCAAGATGTCCGTGACCAAGGGCAATTCGTCTGAGTAAAGTCTGATTTCATTTTTATGTCCCGAAAGGCCACTGCCTTTGTGCTGTAGATTTCTGATTTAGACGGGCATTTCTATGGACAACTTTGACTTTTCTGTGGGTCCAATGAAAATAAGTTTTTTAACTTATTCTTTGTTACAGTTTTCGAAAGTTTAAAGACATTCACTGAGTTGACGATAAAGGAAAAGTTTCATCTTTCACCTCTTGGAAGGTAGGCCGGTCAGAGGTACAATATATGTCTTCATGTCTTCATCCTCCATGTTTGTAACTACAGGTTTCACAGTGTTGAGCTAAGACACAAAAACACCTACAAATGGCAGTTCCAAATGTATCAAATGTATAAACCTGGGCTGAAAAAGTGTGTACAGTATATACTCTGTGTAGGTCTGATAAAAGTATTCGAGTCAAAGTGTCATATGGATACAAATTCTCATGATTTTGTATTGTGTGTTTTTTCTCTGTTCTGCTTTATTGAAAGAAATCAGATGCTCTTCCTGAAACTTACCTTAGCTGATTCTTCAGCTAAACCAGACAGACTTCTGAAATTCTCAAATATTATCAAATCTTGTTGGTTCAGAGGTGGTGGAGCCCATTACCAACAGACTCACAGCTGAAATTGCTGTGAAAAGGGCTTCTACCAAATATTAACATGTGGGTGAAAATGTATACAATTGTAATATTTCCTTTTTTCCCTTTGAAAGTATAACATATGTGGTGTGAGAAAGAGGTCCTCATTTAATTGCATGAAACTCTGGCACTGGCGCAACAAACTGAACAAAGTTCAAGGGGGTATACGCTTTCTGTAGACACTTTATTTCCTCTTTTTCCATACTCTAAGAAATGATTTGGGAAACCTGTGGGACACTGGAGGTCATTATACATGAGCCTCTTTCTGCACCTTTTAAGCCATTGAAACCTAGTTGCCTTGTTACAAGGTCTAATATTACAGTAGGTGTGGTTTCCGTCTCCTAATTTCTGAGAATGATCAAATTGGGGAATAAGTTGTAGGGAATACCACTCTTGCACTTCTAAGAAAAGACTATCTCAAATGAAACTCGCTATAGAAAGACATCTTGTTGAAAAATTCTTTATTTTTTGTCATTTCTAAAGAAAAAACATTCATCAAGTCCTTCACAAATGTTTTGTTTGTGACTTTCTCTGTTGTTCCCCTTCACACTCAACTGAACTATGTGTTATGTCTTGTAAACGTAATCAAACATTTCACTTAGGTGTGTGGGTTAACACAAACCCATATTGTATGAAACATTCAGTTTTTCATTCAAGTTTTTTCTAACAATTGCATCCATGCTAGGACTACAGTAAACAACACTTTTTACTAAAGTAAATGAAATTGTTCATTTAACAAGACACATTGTTTTAAATGTATGCAATACGACGACACTAAAAACAACACTGAAACTTTTCATTGAAATACTGGACGAGATTGTGCATATTCAATGGATTTCTCCTGGTGCTTTTTTTCATCAGTCTTTTCATATTCTTGTTCTCTACTCAGGTGTCTCCTGTTCCTTTGGTGATGTCTGCTGTATACACATGGTATCATACACTTGAGCAAAGTGTGATACCACCGTTTGTTCTTCTCCTAAAATAAAGATGAACATTGACAAAAGTCAGAAGCACTCTTTTCTTTGACAGACGAACAAAACAATGCAAGAATAACCATACTCTCTGTTCCTTACTCATTTCTACCTACCTGTTTGACCACTTTGTCTGCTTCAGTCAGGACAGGGTGCTGGGGCTGACTCTGAGCAATCTGAGAAGAGCTCTCTGTGATCTTCTCCCCTACAGTGGCTGCATTGTACTCTGTTTGAAATCCAGGTATCGCCTCCGGTAAGTTCCTCTGTCCTTTTTGGGACTTGAAAGGGTAGAATCATTTTGTGACTACATTTCCTTGTCATGCACTGATGTGTTCTGGTTTGTGTTCGATTACTGCAGGCGTTCAAGTACTTTCTTTTTGTTCTAGATTGGCAGTGTTTGAGATGGTAGGAACTTGTCATATTCTCAACTCTGAATGCTCTGTAAACATACTATTTTAGCAATTCTTAGAAATCTGAAAGCAGTGTTACCTGTATCATTTTTTGTCTTGGTAGTAGTATTGCAGCTCCAACATCAGCACTTAAATAATGGTTTGTGATGTTACTTGTCCTTGGAGTTAGTATACTCCTGAGAAGTCAAGAGAAATCTTACGTAAGCATTAATTATGTTTCACTTTTGAAAGCAAAGTACGTGTCAAGTACTTTGAAGGCATTTGTTGATACTTTTAAGCACTTTCGTTGATTATTATTATCCTTCAATTAGTTATTACAAGTCCAACATTCTCTACATGATCTCACTCCATATTCCGAATGTGGGAATACAGTTGTTTTAAGGAAATGCCACTGAATAGATAGTAGCTGCACTCTACAAAGATGAATTTGCTAATTAATCAGTCAGGGACAAAGCTTATACTTCAGTAGTCTTAGATCATGTAATGATGATTATTGTACTTTATAACTAGCAAAATCCCCATATCCTGTTCATTGCCCCCTTTTCAGTTATGTGGATTGACTTATCCCTGAAGTGGTTAATTCTCACCTTGACATCTCATAGAACAACTGAATCTCTACCAAGGGTGAATGTGTCCTTCCTCTTAATGTCTAAAAGAAAAGGTTAAAATTCATTGAAGCAAAATGCAACAACCCAAAATGTTGGGGAGGTCGTTTCCACAGTTATTTCATATGACAGTGCTTGGAGTGAAACTACATGACCATGGTGAAGAAGAAAAAACACTTTACCTTGTTCCTCCTGACTGATGTCCTTATGCGTGTTTTGCACAGTTGAGTGTTTTGTGTCTTGTCGTCTGTGTAGGCAACAGCCCTCTTCCCTGGGATAGAACTAGATGATATTTAGACACGTTAATTTGACTTCTCCATTGCTCACATTGATGTGGATATGATTATAATGCTCTGTTTTGTGGGCTTCCCAAGAAAACAATAAATCCCTTACTACTTGTTCGAAATGCAGTAGCACAGATCCTAACCAATACAAGAAAGAGAATATCATTCCTATTTTGAAAAAACTTCACTTTTCACCTGTATTATCTAGGATAAATTTGAAAGTTATTTTACTTGATTTTTAAGCTTTAAGCGACCTAGCACGTCTGTACCTTCCTGAATGTCTGTCTTCCTATGTTCCTATACGTGACCTGAGATCTGCACATACTGGCCTACTGCAAATACCACATGTGAAATGCAGAAAGAGTGGAGAGGCTGCTTTTTGTTTTTATGCTTCTAAATTATGAAACTCACTTCCACTTTTTATTAGGCAGTCAAGCTCGGTACATTGTTTTAAAAAACATTTGAAAATGTTGCTTTTAGTTAAAGTGGTTCTTTGTTCTTTCTATTTCTGTTTCTTTTTTTAGTTCTCTTTAATTGTTCTTATTTTATTACGACTTTCCTAATTTTTATTTATTTAGTTGACATGTATGTTGCTTTACGGTATTGCTGTATTTTCCTTGACAACTGAAAGTATATCTCTCAATTTTAATATTTTACTTTTACGCTTGGTTTTTAAAGCACCAAAGCACTATTTGTATGAAAGGTGCTCTATAAATAAAGTTTATTATTATTATTTTTAATATTATTATTATACTTTGTTACATTTTTGGTTAGGACAAAGATTCTAGTAGAGGTGACCTCTTTTACCCCGTTCCAAAAAATTGGAAAACTACCTTCAGAATACACTGACCATGACCATCTACTGTCTCCTTTAACTGTGTATTGTCATCATGCATATCTTGTGTATTATTTATTGTAGTTGGTTTTGTCATTCTGTAAAGAAGCCACCTTTCAAGGCACTATATAAAATAATGTTTGTTATTATTATTTACATTTTTCATCGTAAAATCTGGCGAAGAGTCTTAAGAGAATAACAAAGAACACGTTGCTCTTACCTTTCCATTCCAAGAAATGCCCTCAGCTCGGATTGCAGAGATTGACCTCTCTGTCTCAAATTCTGAGAAACATAGACTCGATTGAAAAATGACCATTTCCTAAGATTCACATAACATCACCAGTCAACATTTGCCACTTGACATCAATAGAAACCATAGAGTACATGACATTTCCAATCAGTTTTCTTTCAAGGTACAATACCAATCGCCTTGCCAGAAGAGTTATACTGCGGTAGATAAATATTACAAATGTCAGATACACACAGAGTTGTTTGGATTACTATGAAAAGATTGGCAAATATATTTATGTTCATTATATTTCTTGGAGTGACCGAGCTAAAGAGAAAAAAATACTTACCTTTATCTCTGCAGACAGGATCGCAAGGGATTCCCTTATACTGGGTTCCTATATAACAAATAATACATTATTCAAAAAACATGATATTTCTCTGTCCATTGGCAGCATGATTGTTTATCATTACAGTTTTAGTTAGCTTTAATTTTGTAAACCCCAAGTAAACATAGTTTGTGCCTTTCTCTGAACTTTTTGGCATTTCAATTCAGTTGTTTGTAAGCTTATTTTACAGTTGCTAGGTTGATGAAGTTCCTGAACTGTGCAGTATTTCTTTTGGGTTTGGTGCGAATCATATTCTAGTGGTTGGGGGAAAAAAGCACAGGTGCCATCCCACCATTTAACCCTGAAACTTACCTTAGCCGATTCTTCAACTAAACCAGACATGTTAACTAAGTGTTACAGTATGTTTCAAAGTGTGTATTTTAGCAAACACAACTGAAGTTCTTTTGTCTCCTTGGAGACACCTGGAACTGGTGTGATGCTGGTTCTATGACATCATTTGTTCTAAATGTAAATGAAGGTATTGGCACAACATAGTAAATTGGTGTAAAGTTATGGATCCATTTATGATTTTCACTCAGTTTGAAAGAGTTCCTGTCGTGTAGTTAAACTTTGTGTTACGGAGGGTTAACTGGGGTTCTGGCTACTAGTTAGGCTTGGTCATTCAGTCATCTGGTTCATGAAATAGGAAGCTAAGAGATCTGTGTTTTAGTTTTACTGTTTGTTTTTGTTCCATAGAATAAGAAATGTTTCATTAATATTAGTAATAGAGTAGCTGTTTCTCTAAACAGTGTGTGTCAGTTTGCACTGCAGGTGTGCCAGGTAGAGACCATTTAAGAACCCAAAAATATGCTGTCATTTACTGCCGTGGCTAATTTCTGTTAACCTTGTCTCTCACTCACTTTGATGAGCAAAATGTTCATACATAAAGCATCCATTTCTGATTGGTCAGAAGAAGCTTCTTAACATATAAGGTATAAACAAAGTCAGAAAGTTAGGCACTTAGGTCAGCCTTAGGCAGTTAACCAAGACCATAATCCGATAAGAAGCTATTCCCTTTCATGTTGCTAAATCACATGTAGGATACATGAGTTACACCTCCACTTAAGAGACCTTAAAGAGACCTTGGCCAGCCAGGAGTGTAGAAAACCGTAAAACAGTTCTTGAGGACCTAATTGTTAACTCTTAACAGGCAAAGGTTCCTTCAGTCCTATGAGAAATATTTTAGAATTGAACTAAAGTGTGTTTCCGATACAGGAGCATATGTCTGTCAGGGCCTGTTGGAGAGGCCCTGCATGAGAACCCCTGGCTGCAGTTCCACATCCCCCTGAAAGTAAATAGAGCCATAAGCACGGAGCTAAGGACACTGCTCCAGGACATGCTGGCTGTCGATCCTGACCAGCGACCAGAAGCCATCCAGCTGAAGAAGCAAGTCAGGCAAGCCATGGCACGAGAGAAAACATCTTTGTAGTGACTGTTAGCAAGATGTCCGTGACCAAGGGCAAATCGTCTGAGTAAAGTCTGATTTCATTTTTATGTCCCGAAAGGCCACTGCCTTTGTGCTGTAGATTTCTGATTTAGACGGGCATTTCTATGGACAACTTTGACTTTTCTGTGGGTCCAATGAAAATACGTTTTTTAACTTATTCTTTGTTACAGTTTTCGAAAGTTTAAAGACATTCACTGAGTTGACGATAAAGGAAAAGTTTCATCTTTCACCTCTTGGAAGGTAGGCCGGTCAGAGGTACAATATATGTCTTCATGTCTTCATCCTCCATGTTTGTAACTACAGGTTTCACAGTGTTGAGCTAAGACACAAAAACACCTACAAATGGCAGTTCCAAATGTATCAAATGTATAAACCTGGGCTGAAAAAGTGTGTACAGTATATACTCTGTGTAGGTCTGATAAAAGTATTCGAGTCAAAGTGTCATATGGATACAAACTCTCATGATTTTGTATTGTGTGTTTTTTCTATGTTCTGCTTTATTGAAAGAAATCAGATGCTCTTCCTGAAACTTACCTTAGCTGATTCTTCAGCTAAACCAGACAGACTTCTGAAATTCTCAAATATTATCAAATCTTGTTGGTGCAGAGGTGGTGGAGCCCATTACCAACAGATTCACAGCTGAAATTGCTGTGAAAAGGGCTTCTACCAAATATTACCATGTGGGTGAAAATGTATACAATTGTAATATTTCCTTTATTCCCATTGAAAGTATAACATATGTGGTGTGAGAAAGAGGTCCTCATTTAATTGCATGAAACTCTGGCACTGGCGCAACAAACTGAACAAAGTTCAAGGGGGTATACGCTTTCTGTAGACACTTTATTTCCTCTTTTTCCATACTCTAAGAAATGATTTGGGAAACCTGTGGGACACTGGAGGTCATTATACATGAGCCTCTTTCTGCACCTTTTAAGCCATTGAAACCTAGTTGCCTTGTTACAAGGTCTAATATTACAGTAGGTGTGGTTTCCGTCTCCTAATTTCTGAGAATGATCAAATTGGGGAATAAGTTGTAGGGAATACCACTCTTGCACTTCTAAGAAAAGACTATCTCAAATGAAACTCGTTATAGAAAGACATCTTGTTGAAAAATTCTTTATTTTTTGTCATTTCTAAAGAAAAAACATTCATCAAGTCCTTCACAAATGTTTTGTTTGTGACTTTCTCTGTTGATCCCTTTCACACTCAACTGAACTATGTGTTATGTCTTGTAAACGTAATCAAACATTTCACTTAGGTGTGTGGGTTAACACAAACCCATATTGTATGAAACATTCAGTTTTTCATTCAAGTTTTTTCTAACAATTGCATCCATGCTAGGACTACAGTAAACAACACTTTTTACTAAAGTAAATGAAATTGTTCATTTAACAAGACACATTGTTTTAAATGTATGCAATACGACGACACTAAAAACAACACTGAAACTTTTCATTGAAATACTGGACGAGATTGTGCATATTCAATGGATTTCTCCTGGTGCTTTTTTTCATCAGTCTTTTCATATTCTTGTTCTCTACTCAGGTGTCTCCTGTTCCTTTGGTGATGTCTGCTGTATACACATGGTATCATACACTTGAGCAAAGTGTGATACCACCGTTTGTTCTTCTCCTAAAATAAAGATGAACATTGACAAAAGTCAGAAGCACTCTTTTCTTTGACAGATGAACAAAACAATGCAAGAATAACCATACTCTCTGTTCCTTACTCATTTCTACCTACCTGTTTGACCACTTTGTCTGCTTCAGTCAGGAAAGGGTGCTGGGGCTGACTCTGAGCAATCTGAGAAGAGCTCTCTGTGATCTTCTCCCCTACAGTGGCTACATTGTACTCTGTTTGAAATCCAGGTATCGCCTCCGGTAAGTTCCCCGGTCCTTTTTGGGACTTGAAAGGGTAGAATCATTTTGTGACTACATTTCCTTGTCATGCACTGATATGTTCTGGTTTGTGTTCGATTACTGCAGGCGTTCAAGTACTTTCTTTTTGTTCTAGATTGGCAGTGTTTGAGATGGTAGGAACTTGTCATATTCTCAACTCTGAATGCTCTGTAAACATACTATTTTAGCAATTCTTAGAAATCTGAAAGCAGTGTTACCTGTATCATTTTTTATCTTGGTAGTAGTATTGCAGCTCCAACATCAGCACTTAAATAATGGTTTGTGATGTTACTTGTCCTTGGAGTTAGTATACTCCTGAGAAGTCAAGAGAAATCTTACGTAAGCATTAATTATGTTTCACTTTTGAAAGCAAAGTACGTGTCAAGTACTTTGAAGGCATTTGTTGATACTTTTAAGCACTTTCGTTGATTATTATTATCCTTCAATTAGTTATTACAAGTCCAACATTCTCTACATGATCTCACTCCATATTCAGAATGTGGGAATACAGTTGTTTTAAGGAAATGCCACTGAATAGATAGTAGCTGCACTCTACAAAGATGAATTTGCTAATTAATCAGTCAGGGACACAGCTTATACTTCAGTAGTCTTAGATCATGTAATGATGATTATTGTACTTTATAACTAGCAAAATCCCCATATCCTGTTCATTGCCCCCTTTTCAGTTATGTGGATTGACTTATCCCTGAAGTGGTTAATTCTCACCTTGACATCTCATAGAACAACTGAATCTCTACCAAGGGTGAATGTGTCCTTCCTCTTAATGTCTAAAAGAAAAGGTTAAAATTCATTGAAGCAAAATGCAACAACCCAAAATGTTGGGGAGGTCGTTTCCACAGTTATTTCATATGACAGTGCTTGGAGTGAAACTACATGACCATGGTGAAGAAGAAAAAACACTTTACCTTGTTCCTCCTGACTGATGTCCTTATGCGTGTTTTGCACAGTTGAGCGTTTTGTGTCTTGTCGTCTGTGTAGGCAACAGCCCTCTTCCCTGGGATAGACCTAGATGATATTTAGACACGTTAATTTGACTTCTCCATTGCTCACATTGATGTGGATATGATTATAATGCTCTGTTTTGTGGGCTTCCCAAGAAAACAATAAATCCCTTACTACTTGTTCGAAATGCAGTAGCACAGATCCTAACCAATACAAGAAAGAGAATATCATTCCTGTTTTGAAAAAACTTCACTGGTCACCTGTATTATCTAAGATAAATTTGAAAGTTCTTTTACTTGTTTTTAAAGCTTTAAGCGACCTAGCACGTCTGTACCTTAATGAATGTCTGTCTTCATATGTTCCTATACGTGACCTGAGATCTGCACATACTGGCCTATTGCAAATACCACATGTGAAATGCAGAAAGAGTGGAGAGGCTGCTTTTTGTTTTTATGCTTCTAAATTATGAAACTCACTTCAACTTTTTATTAGGCAGTCAAGCTCGGTACATTGTTTTAAAAAACATTTGAAAATGTTGCTTTTAGTTAAAATGGTTCTTTGTTCTTTCTATTTCTGTTTCTTTTTTTAGTTCTCTTTAATTGTTCTTATTTTATTACGACTTTCCTAATTTTTATTTATTTAGTTGACATGTATGTTGCTTTACTGTATTGCTGTATTTTCCTTGACAACTGAAAGTATATCTCTCAATTTTAATATTTTACTTTTACGCTTGGTTTTTAAAGCACCAAAGCACTATTTGTATGAAAGGTGCTCTATAAATAAAGTTTATTATTATTATTTTTAATATTATTATTATACTTTGTTACATTTTTGGTTAGGACAAAGATTCTAGTAGAGGTGACCTCTTTTACCCCGTTCCAAAAAATTGGAAAACTACCTTCAGAATACACTGACCATGACCATCTACTGTCTCCTTTAACTGTGTATTGTCATCATGCATATCTTGTGTATTATTTATTGTAGTTGGTTTTGTCATTCTGTAAAGAAGCCACCTTTCAAGGCACTATATAAATAATGTTTGTTATTATTATTTACATTTTTCATCATAAAATCTGGCGAAGAGTCTTAAGAGAATAACAAAGAACACGTTGCTCTTACCTTTCCATTCCAAGAAATGCCCTCAGCTCGGATTGCAGAGATTGACCTCTCTGTCTCAAATTCTGAGAAACATAGACTCGATTGAAAAATGACCATTTCCTAAGATTCACATAACATCACCAGTCAACATTTGCCACTTGACATCAATAGAAACCATAGAGTACATGACATTTCCAATCAGTTTTCTTTCAAGGTACAATACCAATCGCCTTGCCAGAAGAGTTATACTGCGGTAGATAAATATTACAAATGTCAGATACACGCAGAGTTGTTTGGATTACTATGAAAAGATTGGCAAATATATTTATGTTCATTATATTTCTTGGAGTGACAGAGCTAAAGAGAAAAAAATACTTACCTTTATCTCTGCAGACAGGATCGCAAGGGATTCCCTTATACTGGGTTCCTATATAACAAATAATACATTATTCAAAAAACATGATATTTCTCTGTCCATTGGCAGCATGATTGTTTATCATTACAGTTTTAGTTAGCTTTAATTTATTTTGTAAACCCCAAGTAAACATAGTTTGTGCCTTTCTCTGAACTTTTTGGCATTTCAATTCAGTTGTTTGTAAGCTTATTTTACAGTTGCTAGGTTGATGAAGTTCCTGAACTGTGCAGTATTTCTTTTGGGTTTGGTGCGAATCATATTCTAGTGGTTGGGGGAAAAAAGCACAGGTGCCATCCCACCATTTAACCCTGAAACTTACCTTAGCCGATTCTTCAACTAAACCAGACATGTTAACTAAGTGTTACAGTATGTTTCAAAGTGTGTATTTTAGCAAACACAACTGAAGTTCTTTTGTCTCCTTGGAGACACCTGGAACTGGTGTGATGCTGGTTCTATGACATCATTTGTTCTAAATGTAAATGCAGGTATTGGCACAACATAGTAAATTGGTGTAAAGTTATGGATCCATTTATGATTTTCACTCAGTTTGAAAGAGTTCCTGTCGTGTAGTTAAACTTTGTGTTACGGAGGGTTAACTGGGGTTCTGGCTACTAGTTAGGCTTGGTCATTCAGTCATCTGGTTCATGAAATAGGAAGCTAAGAGATCTGTGTTTTAGTTTTACTGTTTGTTTTTGTTCCATAGAATAAGAAATGTTTCATTAATATTAGTAATAGAGTAGCTGTTTCTCTAAACAGTGTGTGTCAGTTTGCACTGCAGGTGTGCCAGGTAGAGACCATTTAAGAACCCAAAAATATGCTGTCATTTACTGCCGTGGCTAATTTCTGTTAACCTTGTCTCTCACTCACTTTGATGAGCAAAATGTTCATACATAAAGCATCCATTTCTGATTGGTCAGAAGAAGCTTCTTAACATATAAGGTATAAACAAAGTCAGAAAGTTAGGCACTTAGGTCAGCCTTAGGCAGTTAACCAAGACCATAATCCGATAAGAAGCTATTCCCTTTCATGTTGCTAAATCACATGTAGGATACATGAGTTACACCTCCACTTAAGAGACCTTAAAGAGACCTTGGCCAGCCAGGAGTGTAGAAAACCGTAAAACAGTTCTTGAGCACCTAATTGTTAACTCTTAACAGGCAAAGGTTCCTTCAGTCCTATGAGAAATATTTTAGAATTGAACTAAAGTGTGTTTCCGATACAGGAGCATATGTCTGTCAGGGCCTGTTGGAGAGGCCCTGCATGAGAACCCCTGGCTGCAGTTCCACATCCCCCTGAAAGTAAATAGAGCCATAAGCACGGAGCTAAGGACACTGCTCCAGGACATGCTGGCTGTCGATCCTGACCAGCGACCAGAAGCCATCCAGCTGAAGAAGCAAGTCAGGCAAGCCATGGCACGAGAGAAAACATCTTTGTAGTGACTGTTAGCAAGATGTCCGTGACCAAGGGCAAATCGTCTGAGTAAAGTCTGATTTCATTTTTATGTCCCGAAAGGCCACTGCCTTTGTGCTGTAGATTTCTGATTTAGACGGGCATTTCTATGGACAACTTTGACTTTTCTGTGGGTCCAATGAAAATACGTTTTTTAACTTATTCTTTGTTACAGTTTTCGAAAGTTTAAAGACATTCACTGAGTTGACGATAAAGGAAAAGTTTCATCTTTCACCTCTTGGAAGGTAGGCCGGTCAGAGGTACAATATATGTCTTCATGTCTTCATCCTCCATGTTTGTAACTACAGGTTTCACAGTGTTGAGCTAAGACACAAAAACACCTACAAATGGCAGTTCCAAATGTATCAAATGTATAAACCTGGGCTGAAAAAGTGTGTACAGTATATACTCTGTGTAGGTCTGATAAAAGTATTCGAGTCAAAGTGTCATATGGATACAAACTCTCATGATTTTGTATTGTGTGTTTTTTCTATGTTCTGCTTTATTGAAAGAAATCAGATGCTCTTCCTGAAACTTACCTTAGCTGATTCTTCAGCTAAACCAGACAGACTTCTGAAATTCTCAAATATTATCAAATCTTGTTGGTGCAGAGGTGGTGGAGCCCATTACCAACAGATTCACAGCTGAAATTGCTGTGAAAAGGGCTTCTACCAAATATTACCATGTGGGTGAAAATGTATACAATTGTAATATTTCCTTTATTCCCATTGAAAGTATAACATATGTGGTGTGAGAAAGAGGTCCTCATTTAATTGCATGAAACTCTGGCACTGGCGCAACAAACTGAACAAAGTTCAAGGGGGTATACGCTTTCTGTAGACACTTTATTTCCTCTTTTTCCATACTCTAAGAAATGATTTGGGAAACCTGTGGGACACTGGAGGTCATTATACATGAGCCTCTTTCTGCACCTTTTAAGCCATTGAAACCTAGTTGCCTTGTTACAAGGTCTAATATTACAGTAGGTGTGGTTTCCGTCTCCTAATTTCTGAGAATGATCAAATTGGGGAATAAGTTGTAGGGAATACCACTCTTGCACTTCTAAGAAAAGACTATCTCAAATGAAACTCGTTATAGAAAGACATCTTGTTGAAAAATTCTTTATTTTTTGTCATTTCTAAAGAAAAAACATTCATCAAGTCCTTCACAAATGTTTTGTTTGTGACTTTCTCTGTTGATCCCTTTCACACTCAACTGAACTATGTGTTATGTCTTGTAAACGTAATCAAACATTTCACTTAGGTGTGTGGGTTAACACAAACCCATATTGTATGAAACATTCAGTTTTTCATTCAAGTTTTTTCTAACAATTGCATCCATGCTAGGACTACAGTAAACAACACTTTTTACTAAAGTAAATGAAATTGTTCATTTAACAAGACACATTGTTTTAAATGTATGCAATACGACGACACTAAAAACAACACTGAAACTTTTCATTGAAATACTGGACGAGATTGTGCATATTCAATGGATTTCTCCTGGTGCTTTTTTTCATCAGTCTTTTCATATTCTTGTTCTCTACTCAGGTGTCTCCTGTTCCTTTGGTGATGTCTGCTGTATACACATGGTATCATACACTTGAGCAAAGTGTGATACCACCGTTTGTTCTTCTCCTAAAATAAAGATGAACATTGACAAAAGTCAGAAGCACTCTTTTCTTTGACAGATGAACAAAACAATGCAAGAATAACCATACTCTCTGTTCCTTACTCATTTCTACCTACCTGTTTGACCACTTTGTCTGCTTCAGTCAGGAAAGGGTGCTGGGGCTGACTCTGAGCAATCTGAGAAGAGCTCTCTGTGATCTTCTCCCCTACAGTGGCTACATTGTACTCTGTTTGAAATCCAGGTATCGCCTCCGGTAAGTTCCCCGGTCCTTTTTGGGACTTGAAAGGGTAGAATCATTTTGTGACTACATTTCCTTGTCATGCACTGATATGTTCTGGTTTGTGTTCGATTACTGCAGGCGTTCAAGTACTTTCTTTTTGTTCTAGATTGGCAGTGTTTGAGATGGTAGGAACTTGTCATATTCTCAACTCTGAATGCTCTGTAAACATACTATTTTAGCAATTCTTAGAAATCTGAAAGCAGTGTTACCTGTATCATTTTTTATCTTGGTAGTAGTATTGCAGCTCCAACATCAGCACTTAAATAATGGTTTGTGATGTTACTTGTCCTTGGAGTTAGTATACTCCTGAGAAGTCAAGAGAAATCTTACGTAAGCATTAATTATGTTTCACTTTTGAAAGCAAAGTACGTGTCAAGTACTTTGAAGGCATTTGTTGATACTTTTAAGCACTTTCGTTGATTATTATTATCCTTCAATTAGTTATTACAAGTCCAACATTCTCTACATGATCTCACTCCATATTCAGAATGTGGGAATACAGTTGTTTTAAGGAAATGCCACTGAATAGATAGTAGCTGCACTCTACAAAGATGAATTTGCTAATTAATCAGTCAGGGACACAGCTTATACTTCAGTAGTCTTAGATCATGTAATGATGATTATTGTACTTTATAACTAGCAAAATCCCCATATCCTGTTCATTGCCCCCTTTTCAGTTATGTGGATTGACTTATCCCTGAAGTGGTTAATTCTCACCTTGACATCTCATAGAACAACTGAATCTCTACCAAGGGTGAATGTGTCCTTCCTCTTAATGTCTAAAAGAAAAGGTTAAAATTCATTGAAGCAAAATGCAACAACCCAAAATGTTGGGGAGGTCGTTTCCACAGTTATTTCATATGACAGTGCTTGGAGTGAAACTACATGACCATGGTGAAGAAGAAAAAACACTTTACCTTGTTCCTCCTGACTGATGTCCTTATGCGTGTTTTGCACAGTTGAGCGTTTTGTGTCTTGTCGTCTGTGTAGGCAACAGCCCTCTTCCCTGGGATAGACCTAGATGATATTTAGACACGTTAATTTGACTTCTCCATTGCTCACATTGATGTGGATATGATTATAATGCTCTGTTTTGTGGGCTTCCCAAGAAAACAATAAATCCCTTACTACTTGTTCGAAATGCAGTAGCACAGATCCTAACCAATACAAGAAAGAGAATATCATTCCTGTTTTGAAAAAACTTCACTGGTCACCTGTATTATCTAAGATAAATTTGAAAGTTCTTTTACTTGTTTTTAAAGCTTTAAGCGACCTAGCACGTCTGTACCTTAATGAATGTCTGTCTTCATATGTTCCTATACGTGACCTGAGATCTGCACATACTGGCCTATTGCAAATACCACATGTGAAATGCAGAAAGAGTGGAGAGGCTGCTTTTTGTTTTTATGCTTCTAAATTATGAAACTCACTTCAACTTTTTATTAGGCAGTCAAGCTCGGTACATTGTTTTAAAAAACATTTGAAAATGTTGCTTTTAGTTAAAATGGTTCTTTGTTCTTTCTATTTCTGTTTCTTTTTTTAGTTCTCTTTAATTGTTCTTATTTTATTACGACTTTCCTAATTTTTATTTATTTAGTTGACATGTATGTTGCTTTACTGTATTGCTGTATTTTCCTTGACAACTGAAAGTATATCTCTCAATTTTAATATTTTACTTTTACGCTTGGTTTTTAAAGCACCAAAGCACTATTTGTATGAAAGGTGCTCTATAAATAAAGTTTATTATTATTATTTTTAATATTATTATTATACTTTGTTACATTTTTGGTTAGGACAAAGATTCTAGTAGAGGTGACCTCTTTTACCCCGTTCCAAAAAATTGGAAAACTACCTTCAGAATACACTGACCATGACCATCTACTGTCTCCTTTAACTGTGTATTGTCATCATGCATATCTTGTGTATTATTTATTGTAGTTGGTTTTGTCATTCTGTAAAGAAGCCACCTTTCAAGGCACTATATAAATAATGTTTGTTATTATTATTTACATTTTTCATCATAAAATCTGGCGAAGAGTCTTAAGAGAATAACAAAGAACACGTTGCTCTTACCTTTCCATTCCAAGAAATGCCCTCAGCTCGGATTGCAGAGATTGACCTCTCTGTCTCAAATTCTGAGAAACATAGACTCGATTGAAAAATGACCATTTCCTAAGATTCACATAACATCACCAGTCAACATTTGCCACTTGACATCAATAGAAACCATAGAGTACATGACATTTCCAATCAGTTTTCTTTCAAGGTACAATACCAATCGCCTTGCCAGAAGAGTTATACTGCGGTAGATAAATATTACAAATGTCAGATACACGCAGAGTTGTTTGGATTACTATGAAAAGATTGGCAAATATATTTATGTTCATTATATTTCTTGGAGTGACAGAGCTAAAGAGAAAAAAATACTTACCTTTATCTCTGCAGACAGGATCGCAAGGGATTCCCTTATACTGGGTTCCTATATAACAAATAATACATTATTCAAAAAACATGACATTTCTCTGTCCATTGGCAGCATGATTGTTTATCATTACAGTTTTAGTTAGCTTTAATTTATTTTGTAAACCCCAAGTAAACATAGTTTGTGCCTTTCTCTGAACTTTTTGGCATTTCAATTCAGTTGTTTGTAAGCTTATTTTACAGTTGCTAGGTTGATGAAGTTCCTGAACTGTGCAGTATTTCTTTTGGGTTTGGTGCGAATCATATTCTAGTGGTTGGGGGAAAAAAGCACAGGTGCCATCCCACCATTTAACCCTGAAACTTACCTTAGCCGATTCTTCAACTAAACCAGACATGTTAACTAAGTGTTACAGTATGTTTCAAAGTGTGTATTTTAGCAAACACAACTGAAGTTCTTTTGTCTCCTTGGAGACACCTGGAACTGGTGTGATGCTGGTTCTATGACATCATTTGTTCTAAATGTAAATGCAGGTATTGGCACAACATAGTAAATTGGTGTAAAGTTATGGATCCATTTATGATTTTCACTCAGTTTGAAAGAGTTCCTGTCGTGTAGTTAAACTTTGTGTTACGGAGGGTTAACTGGGGTTCTGGCTACTAGTTAGGCTTGGTCATTCAGTCATCTGGTTCATGAAATAGGAAGCTAAGAGATCTGTGTTTTAGTTTTACTGTTTGTTTTTGTTCCATAGAATAAGAAATGTTTCATTAATATTAGTAATAGAGTAGCTGTTTCTCTAAACAGTGTGTGTCAGTTTGCACTGCAGGTGTGCCAGGTAGAGACCATTTAAGAACCCAAAAATATGCTGTCATTTACTGCCGTGGCTAATTTCTGTTAACCTTGTCTCTCACTCACTTTGATGAGCAAAATGTTCATACATAAAGCATCCATTTCTGATTGGTCAGAAGAAGCTTCTTAACATATAAGGTATAAACAAAGTCAGAAAGTTAGGCACTTAGGTCAGCCTTAGGCAGTTAACCAAGACCATAATCCGATAAGAAGCTATTCCCTTTCATGTTGCTAAATCACATGTAGGATACATGAGTTACACCTCCACTTAAGAGACCTTAAAGAGACCTTGGCCAGCCAGGAGTGTAGAAAACCGTAAAACAGTTCTTGAGCACCTAATTGTTAACTCTTAACAGGCAAAGGTTCCTTCAGTCCTATGAGAAATATTTTAGAATTGAACTAAAGTGTGTTTCCGATACAGGAGCATATGTCTGTCAGGGCCTGTTGGAGAGGCCCTGCATGAGAACCCCTGGCTGCAGTTCCACATCCCCCTGAAAGTAAATAGAGCCATAAGCACGGAGCTAAGGACACTGCTCCAGGACATGCTGGCTGTCGATCCTGACCAGCGACCAGAAGCCATCCAGCTGAAGAAGCAAGTCAGGCAAGCCATGGCACGAGAGAAAACATCTTTGTAGTGACTGTTAGCAAGATGTCCGTGACCAAGGGCAAATCGTCTGAGTAAAGTCTGATATCATTTTTATGTCCTGAAAGGCCACTGCCTTTGTGCTGTAGATTTCTGATTTAGACGGGCATTTCTATGGACAACTTTGACTTTTCTGTGGGTCCAATGAAAATACGTTTTTTAACTTATTCTTTGTTACAGTTTTCGAAAGTTTAAAGACATTCACTGAGTTGACGATAAAGGAAAAGTTTCATCTTTCACCTCTTGGAAGGTAGGCCGGTCAGAGGTACAATATATGTCTTCATGTCTTCATCCTCCATGTTTGTAACTACAGGTTTCACAGTGTTGAGCTAAGACACAAAAACACCTACAAATGGCAGTTCCAAATGTATCAAATGTATAAACCTGGGCTGAAAAAGTGTGTACAGTATATACTCTGTGTAGGTCTGATAAAAGTATTCGAGTCAAGGTGTCATATGGATACAAACTCTCATGATTTTGTATTGTGTGTTTTTTCTCTGTTCTGCTTTATTGAAAGAAATCAGATGCTCTTCCTGAAACTTACCTTAGCTGATTCTTCAGCTAAACCAGACAGACTTCTGAAATTCTCAAATATTATCAAATCTTGTTGGTGCAGAGGTGGTGGAGCCCATTACCAACAGATTCACAGCTGAAATTGCTGTGAAAAGGGCTTCTACCAAATATTACCATGTGGGTGAAAATGTATACAATTGTAATATTTCCTTTATTCCCATTGAAAGTATAACATATGTGGTGTGAGAAAGAGGTCCTCATTTAATTGCATGAAACTCTGGCACTGGCGCAACAAACTGAACAAAGTTCAAGGGGGTATACGCTTTCTGTAGACACTTTATTTCCTCTTTTTCCATACTCTAAGAAATGATTTGGGAAACCTGTGGGACACTGGAGGTCATTATACATGAGCCTCTTTCTGCACCTTTTAAGCCATTGAAACCTAGTTGCCTTTTTACAAGGTCTAATATTACAGTAGGTGTGGTTCACGTCTCCTAATTTCTGAGAATGATCAAATTGGGGAATAAGTTGTAGGGAATACCACTCTTGCACTTCTAAGAAAAGACTATCTCAAATGAAACTCGTTATAGAAAGACATCTTGTTGAAAAATTCTTTATTTTTTGTCATTTCTAAAGAAAAAACATTCATCAAGTCCTTCACAAATGTTTTGTTTGTGACTTTCTCTGTTGATCCCTTTCACACTCAACTGAACTATGTGTTATGTCTTGTAAACGTAATCAAACATTTCACTTAGGTGTGTGGGTTAACACAAACCCATATTGTATGAAACATTCAGTTTTTCATTCAAGTTTTTTCTAACAATTGCATCCATGCTAGGACTACAGTAAACAACACTTTTTACTAAAGTAAATGAAATTGTTCATTTAACAAGACACATTGTTTTAAATGTATGCAATACGACGACACTAAAAACAACACTGAAACTTTTCATTGAAATACTGGACGAGATTGTGCATATTCAATGGATTTCTCCTGGTGCTTTTTTTCATCAGTCTTTTCATATTCTTGTTCTCTACTCAGGTGTCTCCTGTTCCTTTGGTGATGTCTGCTGTATACACATGGTATCATACACTTGAGCAAAGTGTGATACCACCGTTTGTTCTTCTCCTAAAATAAAGATGAACATTGACAAAAGTCAGAAGCACTCTTTTCTTTGACAGATGAACAAAACAATGCAAGAATAACCATACTCTCTGTTCCTTACTCATTTCTACCTACCTGTTTGACCACTTTGTCTGCTTCAGTCAGGAAAGGGTGCTGGGGCTGACTCTGAGCAATCTGAGAAGAGCTCTCTGTGATCTTCTCCCCTACAGTGGCTACATTGTACTCTGTTTGAAATCCAGGTATCGCCTCCGGTAAGTTCCCCGGTCCTTTTTGGGACTTGAAAGGGTAGAATCATTTTGTGACTACATTTCCTTGTCATGCACTGATATGTTCTGGTTTGTGTTCGATTACTGCAGGCGTTCAAGTACTTTCTTTTTGTTCTAGATTGGCAGTGTTTGAGATGGTAGGAACTTGTCATATTCTCAACTCTGAATGCTCTGTAAACATACTATTTTAGCAATTCTTAGAAATCTGAAAGCAGTGTTACCTGTATCATTTTTTGTCTTGGTAGTAGTATTGCAGCTCCAACATCAGCACTTAAATAATGGTTTGTGATGTTACTTGTCCTTGGAGTTAGTATACTCCTGAGAAGTCAAGAGAAATCTTACGTAAGCATTAATTATGTTTCACTTTTGAAAGCAAAGTACGTGTCAAGTACTTTGAAGGCATTTGTTGATACTTTTAAGCACTTTCGTTGATTATTATTATCCTTCAATTAGTTATTACAAGTCCAACATTCTCTACATGATCTCACTCCATATTCCGAATGTGGGAATACAGTTGTTTTAAGGAAATGCCACTGAATAGATAGTAGCTGCACTCTACAAAGATGAATTTGCTAATTAATCAGTCAGGGACACAGCTTATACTTCAGTAGTCTTAGATCATGTAATGATGATTATTGTACTTTATAACTAGCAAAATCCCCATATCCTGTTCATTGCCCCTTTTTCAGTCATGTGGATTGACTTATCCCTGAAGTGGTTAATTCTCACCTTGACATCTCATAGAACAACTGAATCTCTACCAAGGGTGAATGTGTCCTTCCTCTTAATGTCTAAAAGAAAAGGTTAAAATTCATTGAAGCAAAATGCAACAACCCAAAATGTTGGGGAGGTCGTTTCCACAGTTATTTCATATGACAGTGCTTGGAGTGAAACTACATGACCATGGTGAAGAAGAAAAAACACTTTACCTTGTTCCTCCTGACTGATGTCCTTATGCGTGTTTTGCACAGTTGAGTGTTTTGTGTCTTGTCGTCTGTGTAGGCAACAGCCCTCTTCCCTGGGATAGAACTAGATGATATTTAGACACGTTAATTTGACTTCTCCATTGCTCACATTGATGTGGATATGATTATAATGCTCTGTTTTGTGGGCTTCCCAAGAAAACAATAAATCCCTTACTACTTGTTCGAAATGCAGTAGCACAGATCCTAACCAATACAAGAAAGAGAATATCATTCCTGTTTTGAAAAAACTTCACTGGTCACCTGTATTATCTAAGATAAATTTGAAAGTTCTTTTACTTGTTTTTAAAGCTTTAAGCGACCTAGCACGTCTGTACCTTAATGAATGTCTGTCTTCATATGTTCCTATACGTGACCTGAGATCTGCACATACTGGCCTATTGCAAATACCACATGTGAAATGCAGAAAGAGTGGAGAGGCTGCTTTTTGTTTTTATGCTTCTAAATTATGAAACTCACTTCAACTTTTTATTAGGCAGTCAAGCTCGGTACATTGTTTTAAAAAACATTTGAAAATGTTGCTTTTAGTTAAAATGGTTCTTTGTTCTTTCTATTTCTGTTTCTTTTTTTAGTTCTCTTTAATTGTTCTTATTTTATTACGACTTTCCTAATTTTTATTTATTTAGTTGACATGTATGTTGCTTTACTGTATTGCTGTATTTTCCTTGACAACTGAAAGTATATCTCTCAATTTTAATATTTTACTTTTACGCTTGGTTTTTAAAGCACCAAAGCACTATTTGTATGAAAGGTGCTCTATAAATAAAGTTTATTATTATTATTTTTAATATTATTATTATACTTTGTTACATTTTTGGTTAGGACAAAGATTCTAGTAGAGGTGACCTCTTTTACCCCGTTCCAAAAAATTGGAAAACTACCTTCAGAATACACTGACCATGACCATCTACTGTCTCCTTTAACTGTGTATTGTCATCATGCATATCTTGTGTATTATTTATTGTAGTTGGTTTTGTCATTCTGTAAAGAAGCCACCTTTCAAGGCACTATATAAATAATGTTTGTTATTATTATTTACATTTTTCATCATAAAATCTGGCGAAGAGTCTTAAGAGAATAACAAAGAACACGTTGCTCTTACCTTTCCATTCCAAGAAATGCCCTCAGCTCGGATTGCAGAGATTGACCTCTCTGTCTCAAATTCTGAGAAACATAGACTCGATTGAAAAATGACCATTTCCTAAGATTCACATAACATCACCAGTCAACATTTGCCACTTGACATCAATAGAAACCATAGAGTACATGACATTTCCAATCAGTTTTCTTTCAAGGTACAATACCAATCGCCTTGCCAGAAGAGTTATACTGCGGTAGATAAATATTACAAATGTCAGATACACGCAGAGTTGTTTGGATTACTATGAAAAGATTGGCAAATATATTTATGTTCATTATATTTCTTGGAGTGACAGAGCTAAAGAGAAAAAAATACTTACCTTTATCTCTGCAGACAGGATCGCAAGGGATTCCCTTATACTGGGTTCCTATATAACAAATAATACATTATTCAAAAAACATGATATTTCTCTGTCCATTGGCAGCATGATTGTTTATCATTACAGTTTTAGTTAGCTTTAATTTTGTAAACCCCAAGTAAACATAGTTTGTGCCTTTCTCTGAACTTTTTGGCATTTCAATTCAGTTGTTTGTAAGCTTATTTTACAGTTGCTAGGTTGATGAAGTTCCTGAACTGTGCAGTATTTCTTTTGGGTTTGGTGCGAATCATATTCTAGTGGTTGGGGGAAAAAAGCACAGGTGCCATCCCACCATTTAACCCTGAAACTTACCTTAGCCGATTCTTCAACTAAACCAGACATGTTAACTAAGTGTTACAGTATGTTTCAAAGTGTGTATTTTAGCAAACACAACTGAAGTTCTTTTGTCTCCTTGGAGACACCTGGAACTGGTGTGATGCTGGTTCTATGACATCATTCGTTCTAAATGTAAATGCAGGTATTGGCACAACATAGTAAATTGGTGTAAAGTTATGGATCCATTTATGATTTTCACTCAGTTTGAAAGAGTTCCTGTCGTGTAGTTAAACTTTGTGTTACGGAGGGTTAACTGGGGTTCTGGCTACTAGTTAGGCTTGGTCATTCAGTCATCTGGTTCATGAAATAGGAAGCTAAGAGATCTGTGTTTTAGTTTTACTGTTTGTTTTTGTTCCATAGAATAAGAAATGTTTCATTAATATTAGTAATAGAGTAGCTGTTTCTCTAAACAGTGTGTGTCAGTTTGCACTGCAGGTGTGCCAGGTAGAGACCATTTAAGAACCCAAAAATATGCTGTCATTTACTGCCGTGGCTAATTTCTGTTAACCTTGTCTCTCACTCACTTTGATGAGCAAAATGTTCATACATAAAGCATACATTTCTGATTGGTCAGAAGAAGCTTCTTAACATATAAGGTATAAACAAAGTCAGAAAGTTAGGCACTTAGGTCAGCCTTAGGCAGTTAACCAAGACCATAATCCGATAAGAAGCTATTCCCTTTCATGTTGCTAAATCACATGTAGGATACATGAGTTACACCTCCACTTAAGAGACCTTAAAGAGACCTTGGCCAGCCAGGAGTGTAGAAAACCGTAAAACAGTTCTTGAGCACCTAATTGTTAACTCTTAACAGGCAAAGGTTCCTTCAGTCCTATGAGAAATATTTTAGAATTGAACTAAAGTGTGTTTCCGATACAGGAGCATATGTCTGTCAGGGCCTGTTGGAGAGGCCCTGCATGAGAACCCCTGGCTGCAGTTCCACATCCCCCTGAAAGTAAATAGAGCCATAAGCACGGAGCTAAGGACACTGCTCCAGGACATGCTGGCTGTCGATCCTGACCAGCGACCAGAAGCCATCCAGCTGAAGAAGCAAGTCAGGCAAGCCATGGCACGAGAGAAAACATCTTTGTAGTGACTGTTAGCAAGATGTCCGTGACCAAGGGCAAATCGTCTGAGTAAAGTCTGATTTCATTTTTATGTCCCGAAAGGCCACTGCCTTTGTGCTGTAGATTTCTGATTTAGACGGGCATTTCTATGGACAACTTTGACTTTTCTGTGGGTCCAATGAAAATACGTTTTTTAACTTATTCTTTGTTACAGTTTTCGAAAGTTTAAAGACATTCACTGAGTTGACGATAAAGGAAAAGTTTCATCTTTCACCTCTTGGAAGGTAGGCCGGTCAGAGGTACAATATATGTCTTCATGTCTTCATCCTCCATGTTTGTAACTACAGGTTTCACAGTGTTGAGCTAAGACACAAAAACACCTACAAATGGCAGTTCCAAATGTATCAAATGTATAAACCTGGGCTGAAAAAGTGTGTACAGTATATACTCTGTGTAGGTCTGATAAAAGTATTCGAGTCAAAGTGTCATATGGATACAAACTCTCATGATTTTGTATTGTGTGTTTTTTCTATGTTCTGCTTTATTGAAAGAAATCAGATGCTCTTCCTGAAACTTACCTTAGCTGATTCTTCAGCTAAACCAGACAGACTTCTGAAATTCTCAAATATTATCAAATCTTGTTGGTGCAGAGGTGGTGGAGCCCATTACCAACAGATTCACAGCTGAAATTGCTGTGAAAAGGGCTTCTACCAAATATTACCATGTGGGTGAAAATGTATACAATTGTAATATTTCCTTTATTCCCATTGAAAGTATAACATATGTGGTGTGAGAAAGAGGTCCTCATTTAATTGCATGAAACTCTGGCACTGGCGCAACAAACTGAACAAAGTTCAAGGGGGTATACGCTTTCTGTAGACACTTTATTTCCTCTTTTTCCATACTCTAAGAAATGATTTGGGAAACCTGTGGGACACTGGAGGTCATTATACATGAGCCTCTTTCTGCACCTTTTAAGCCATTGAAACCTAGTTGCCTTGTTACAAGGTCTAATATTACAGTAGGTGTGGTTCACGTCTCCTAATTTCTGAGAATGATCAAATTGGGGAATAAGTTGTAGGGAATACCACTCTTGCACTTCTAAGAAAAGACTATCTCAAATGAAACTCGTTATAGAAAGACATCTTGTTGAAAAATTCTTTATTTTTTGTCATTTCTAAAGAAAAAACATTCATCAAGTCCTTCACAAATGTTTTGTTTGTGACTTTCTCTGTTGATCCCTTTCACACTCAACTGAACTATGTGTTATGTCTTGTAAACGTAATCAAACATTTCACTTAGGTGTGTGGGTTAACACAAACCCATATTGTATGAAACATTCAGTTTTTCATTCAAGTTTTTTCTAACAATTGCATCCATGCTAGGACTACAGTAAACAACACTTTTTACTAAAGTAAATGAAATTGTTCATTTAACAAGACACATTGTTTTAAATGTATGCAATACGACGACACTAAAAACAACACTGAAACTTTTCATTGAAATACTGGACGAGATTGTGCATATTCAATGGATTTCTCCTGGTGCTTTTTTTCATCAGTCTTTTCATATTCTTGTTCTCTACTCAGGTGTCTCCTGTTCCTTTGGTGATGTCTGCTGTATACACATGGTATCATACACTTGAGCAAAGTGTGATACCACCGTTTGTTCTTCTCCTAAAATAAAGATGAACATTGACAAAAGTCAGAAGCACTCTTTTCTTTGACAGATGAACAAAACAATGCAAAAATAACCATACTCTCTGTTCCTTACTCATTTCTAGCTACCTGTTTGACCACTTTGTCTGCTTCAGTCAGGAAAGGGTGCTGGGGCTGACTCTGAGCAATCTGAGAAGAGCTCTCTGTGATCTTCTCCCCTACAGTGGCTACATTGTACTCTGTTTGAAATCCAGGTATCGCCTCCGGTAAGTTCCCCGGTCCTTTTTGGGACTTGAAAGGGTAGAATCATTTTGTGACTACATTTCCTTGTCATGCACTGATATGTTCTGGTTTGTGTTCGATTACTGCAGGCGTTCAAGTACTTTCTTTTTGTTCTAGATTGGCAGTGTTTGAGATGGTAGGAACTTGTCATATTCTCAACTCTGAATGCTCTGTAAACATACTATTTTAGCAATTCTTAGAAATCTGAAAGCAGTGTTACCTGTATCATTTTTTGTCTTGGTAGTAGTATTGCAGCTCCAACATCAGCACTTAAATAATGGTTTGTGATGTTACTTGTCCTTGGAGTTAGTATACTCCTGAGAAGTCAAGAGAAATCTTACGTAAGCATTAATTATGTTTCACTTTTGAAAGCAAAGTACGTGTCAAGTACTTTGAAGGCATTTGTTGATACTTTTAAGCACTTTCGTTGATTATTATTATCCTTCAATTAGTTATTACAAGTCCAACATTCTCTACATGATCTCACTCCATATTCCGAATGTGGGAATACAGTTGTTTTAAGGAAATGCCACTGAATAGATAGTAGCTGCACTCTACAAAGATGAATTTGCTAATTAATCAGTCAGGGACACAGCTTATACTTCAGTAGTCTTAGATCATGTAATGATGATTATTGTACTTTATAACTAGCAAAATCCCCATATCCTGTTCATTGCCCCTTTTTCAGTCATGTGGATTGACTTATCCCTGAAGTGGTTAATTCTCACCTTGACATCTCATAGAACAACTGAATCTCTACCAAGGGTGAATGTGTCCTTCCTCTTAATGTCTAAAAGAAAAGGTTAAAATTCATTGAAGCAAAATGCAACAACCCAAAATGTTGGGGAGGTCGTTTCCACAGTTATTTCATATGACAGTGCTTGGAGTGAAACTACATGACCATGGTGAAGAAGAAAAAACACTTTACCTTGTTCCTCCTGACTGATGTCCTTATGCGTGTTTTGCACAGTTGAGTGTTTTGTGTCTTGTCGTCTGTGTAGGCAACAGCCCTCTTCCCTGGGATAGAACTAGATGATATTTAGACACGTTAATTTGACTTCTCCATTGCTCACATTGATGTGGATATGATTATAATGCTCTGTTTTGTGGGCTTCCCAAGAAAACAATAAATCCCTTACTACTTGTTCGAAATGCAGTAGCACAGATCCTAACCAATACAAGAAAGAGAATATCATTCCTGTTTTGAAAAAACTTCACTGGTCACCTGTATTATCTAAGATAAATTTGAAAGTTCTTTTACTTGTTTTTAAAGCTTTAAGCGACCTAGCACGTCTGTACCTTAATGAATGTCTGTCTTCATATGTTCCTATACGTGACCTGAGATCTGCACATACTGGCCTATTGCAAATACCACATGTGAAATGCAGAAAGAGTGGAGAGGCTGCTTTTTGTTTTTATGCTTCTAAATTATGAAACTCACTTCAACTTTTTATTAGGCAGTCAAGCTCGGTACATTGTTTTAAAAAACATTTGAAAATGTTGCTTTTAGTTAAAATGGTTCTTTGTTCTTTCTATTTCTGTTTCTTTTTTTAGTTCTCTTTAATTGTTCTTATTTTATTACGACTTTCCTAATTTTTATTTATTTAGTTGACATGTATGTTGCTTTACTGTATTGCTGTATTTTCCTTGACAACTGAAAGTATATCTCTCAATTTTAATATTTTACTTTTACGCTTGGTTTTTAAAGCACCAAAGCACTATTTGTATGAAAGGTGCTCTATAAATAAAGTTTATTATTATTATTTTTAATATTATTATTATACTTTGTTACATTTTTGGTTAGGACAAAGATTCTAGTAGAGGTGACCTCTTTTACCCCGTTCCAAAAAATTGGAAAACTACCTTCAGAATACACTGACCATGACCATCTACTGTCTCCTTTAACTGTGTATTGTCATCATGCATATCTTGTGTATTATTTATTGTAGTTGGTTTTGTCATTCTGTAAAGAAGCCACCTTTCAAGGCACTATATAAATAATGTTTGTTATTATTATTTACATTTTTCATCATAAAATCTGGCGAAGAGTCTTAAGAGAATAACAAAGAACACGTTGCTCTTACCTTTCCATTCCAAGAAATGCCCTCAGCTCGGATTGCAGAGATTGACCTCTCTGTCTCAAATTCTGAGAAACATAGACTCGATTGAAAAATGACCATTTCCTAAGATTCACATAACATCACCAGTCAACATTTGCCACTTGACATCAATAGAAACCATAGAGTACATGACATTTCCAATCAGTTTTCTTTCAAGGTACAATACCAATCGCCTTGCCAGAAGAGTTATACTGCGGTAGATAAATATTACAAATGTCAGATACACGCAGAGTTGTTTGGATTACTATGAAAAGATTGGCAAATATATTTATGTTCATTATATTTCTTGGAGTGACAGAGCTAAAGAGAAAAAAATACTTACCTTTATCTCTGCAGACAGGATCGCAAGGGATTCCCTTATACTGGGTTCCTATATAACAAATAATACATTATTCAAAAAACATGATATTTCTCTGTCCATTGGCAGCATGATTGTTTATCATTACAGTTTTAGTTAGCTTTAATTTTGTAAACCCCAAGTAAACATAGTTTGTGCCTTTCTCTGAACTTTTTGGCTTTTCAATTCAGTTGTTTGTAAGCTTATTTTACAGTTGCTAGGTTGATGAAGTTCCTGAACTGTGCAGTATTTCTTTTGGGTTTGGTGCGAATCATATTCTAGTGGTTGGGGGAAAAAAGCACAGGTGCCATCCCACCATTTAACCCTGAAACTTACCTTAGCCGATTCTTCAACTAAACCAGACATGTTAACTAAGTGTTACAGTATGTTTCAAAGTGTGTATTTTAGCAAACACAACTGAAGTTCTTTTGTCTCCTTGGAGACACCTGGAACTGGTGTGATGCTGGTTCTATGACATCATTCGTTCTAAATGTAAATGCAGGTATTGGCACAACATAGTAAATTGGTGTAAAGTTATGGATCCATTTATGATTTTCACTCAGTTTGAAAGAGTTCCTGTCGTGTAGTTAAACTTTGTGTTACGGAGGGTTAACTGGGGTTCTGGCTACTAGTTAGGCTTGGTCATTCAGTCATCTGGTTCATGAAATAGGAAGCTAAGAGATCTGTGTTTTAGTTTTACTGTTTGTTTTTGTTCCATAGAATAAGAAATGTTTCATTAATATTAGTAATAGAGTAGCTGTTTCTCTAAACAGTGTGTGTCAGTTTGCACTGCAGGTGTGCCAGGTAGAGACCATTTAAGAACCCAAAAATATGCTGTCATTTACTGCCGTGGCTAATTTCTGTTAACCTTGTCTCTCACTCACTTTGATGAGCAAAATGTTCATACATAAAGCATCCATTTCTGATTGGTCAGAAGAAGCTTCTTAACATATAAGGTATAAACAAAGTCAGAAAGTTAGGCACTTAGGTCAGCCTTAGGCAGTTAACCAAGACCATAATCCGATAAGAAGCTATTCCCTTTCATGTTGCTAAATCACATGTAGGATACATGAGTTACACCTCCACTTAAGAGACCTTAAAGAGACCTTGGCCAGCCAGGAGTGTAGAAAACCGTAAAACAGTTCTTGAGCACCTAATTGTTAACTCTTAACAGGCAAAGGTTCCTTCAGTCCTATGAGAAATATTTTAGAATTGAACTAAAGTGTGTTTCCGATACAGGAGCATATGTCTGTCAGGGCCTGTTGGAGAGGCCCTGCATGAGAACCCCTGGCTGCAGTTCCACATCCCCCTGAAAGTAAATAGAGCCATAAGCACGGAGCTAAGGACACTGCTCCAGGACATGCTGGCTGTCGATCCTGACCAGCGACCAGAAGCCATCCAGCTGAAGAAGCAAGTCAGGCAAGCCATGGCACGAGAGAAAACATCTTTGTAGTGACTGTTAGCAAGATGTCCGTGACCAAGGGCAAATCGTCTGAGTAAAGTCTGATTTCATTTTTATGTCCCGAAAGGCCACTGCCTTTGTGCTGTAGATTTCTGATTTAGACGGGCATTTCTATGGACAACTTTGACTTTTCTGTGGGTCCAATGAAAATACGTTTTTTAACTTATTCTTTGTTACAGTTTTCGAAAGTTTAAAGACATTCACTGAGTTGACGATAAAGGAAAAGTTTCATCTTTCACCTCTTGGAAGGTAGGCCGGTCAGAGGTACAATATATGTCTTCATGTCTTCATCCTCCATGTTTGTAACTACAGGTTTCACAGTGTTGAGCTAAGACACAAAAACACCTACAAATGGCAGTTCCAAATGTATCAAATGTATAAACCTGGGCTGAAAAAGTGTGTACAGTATATACTCTGTGTAGGTCTGATAAAAGTATTCAAGTCAAAGTGTCATATGGATACAAACTCTCATGATTTTGTATTGTGTGTTTTTTCTATGTTCTGCTTTATTGAAAGAAATCAGATGCTCTTCCTGAAACTTACCTTAGCTGATTCTTCAGCTAAACCAGACAGACTTCTGAAATTCTCAAATATTATCAAATCTTGTTGGTGCAGAGGTGGTGGAGCCCATTACCAACAGATTCACAGCTGAAATTGCTGTGAAAAGGGCTTCTACCAAATATTACCATGTGGGTGAAAATGTATACAATTGTAATATTTCCTTTATTCCCATTGAAAGTATAACATATGTGGTGTGAGAAAGAGGTCCTCATTTAATTGCATGAAACTCTGGCACTGGCGCAACAAACTGAACAAAGTTCAAGGGGGTATACGCTTTCTGTAGACACTTTATTTCCTCTTTTTCCATACTCTAAGAAATGATTTGGGAAACCTGTGGGACACTGGAGGTCATTATACATGAGCCTCTTTCTGCACCTTTTAAGCCATTGAAACCTAGTTGCCTTGTTACAAGGTCTAATATTACAGTAGGTGTGGTTTCCGTCTCCTAATTTCTGAGAATGATCAAATTGGGGAATAAGTTGTAGGGAATACCACTCTTGCACTTCTAAGAAAAGACTATCTCAAATGAAACTCGTTATAGAAAGACATCTTGTTGAAAAATTCTTTATTTTTTGTCATTTCTAAAGAAAAAACATTCATCAAGTCCTTCACAAATGTTTTGTTTGTGACTTTCTCTGTTGATCCCTTTCACACTCAACTGAACTATGTGTTATGTCTTGTAAACGTAATCAAACATTTCACTTAGGTGTGTGGGTTAACACAAACCCATATTGTATGAAACATTCAGTTTTTCATTCAAGTTTTTTCTAACAATTGCATCCATGCTAGGACTACAGTAAACAACACTTTTTACTAAAGTAAATGAAATTGTTCATTTAACAAGACACATTGTTTTAAATGTATGCAATACGACGACACTAAAAACAACACTGAAACTTTTCATTGAAATACTGGACGAGATTGTGCATATTCAATGGATTTCTCCTGGTGCTTTTTTTCATCAGTCTTTTCATATTCTTGTTCTCTACTCAGGTGTCTCCTGTTCCTTTGGTGATGTCTGCTGTATACACATGGTATCATACACTTGAGCAAAGTGTGATACCACCGTTTGTTCTTCTCCTAAAATAAAGATGAACATTGACAAAAGTCAGAAGCACTCTTTTCTTTGACAGATGAACAAAACAATGCAAGAATAACCATACTCTCTGTTCCTTACTCATTTCTACCTACCTGTTTGACCACTTTGTCTGCTTCAGTCAGGAAAGGGTGCTGGGGCTGACTCTGAGCAATCTGAGAAGAGCTCTCTGTGATCTTCTCCCCTACAGTGGCTACATTGTACTCTGTTTGAAATCCAGGTATCGCCTCCGGTAAGTTCCCCGGTCCTTTTTGGGACTTGAAAGGGTAGAATCATTTTGTGACTACATTTCCTTGTCATGCACTGATATGTTCTGGTTTGTGTTCGATTACTGCAGGCGTTCAAGTACTTTCTTTTTGTTCTAGATTGGCAGTGTTTGAGATGGTAGGAACTTGTCATATTCTCAACTCTGAATGCTCTGTAAACATACTATTTTAGCAATTCTTAGAAATCTGAAAGCAGTGTTACCTGTATCATTTTTTGTCTTGGTAGTAGTATTGCAGCTCCAACATCAGCACTTAAATAATGGTTTGTGATGTTACTTGTCCTTGGAGTTAGTATACTCCTGAGAAGTCAAGAGAAATCTTACGTAAGCATTAATTATGTTTCACTTTTGAAAGCAAAGTACGTGTCAAGTACTTTGAAGGCATTTGTTGATACTTTTAAGCACTTTCGTTGATTATTATTATCCTTCAATTAGTTATTACAAGTCCAACATTCTCTACATGATCTCACTCCATATTCCGAATGTGGGAATACAGTTGTTTTAAGGAAATGCCACTGAATAGATAGTAGCTGCACTCTACAAAGATGAATTTGCTAATTAATCAGTCAGGGACACAGCTTATACTTCAGTAGTCTTAGATCATGTAATGATGATTATTGTACTTTATAACTAGCAAAATCCCCATATCCTGTTCATTGCCCCCTTTTCAGTTATGTGGATTGACTTATCCCTGAAGTGGTTAATTCTCACCTTGACATCTCATAGAACAACTGAATCTCTACCAAGGGTGAATGTGTCCTTCCTCTTAATGTCTAAAAGAAAAGGTTAAAATTCATTGAAGCAAAATGCAACAACCCAAAATGTTGGGGAGGTCGTTTCCACAGTTATTTCATATGACAGTGCTTGGAGTGAAACTACATGACCATGGTGAAGAAGAAAAAACACTTTACCTTGTTCCTCCTGACTGATGTCCTTATGCGTGTTTTGCACAGTTGAGCGTTTTGTGTCTTGTCGTCTGTGTAGGCAACAGCCCTCTTCCCTGGGATAGAACTAGATGATATTTAGACACGTTAATTTGACTTCTCCATTGCTCACATTGATGTGGATATGATTATAATGCTCTGTTTTGTGGGCTTCCCAAGAAAACAATAAATCCCTTACTACTTGTTCGAAATGCAGTAGCACAGATCCTAACAAATACAAGAAATAGAATATCATTCCTGTTTTGAAAAAACTTCACTGGTCACCTGTATTATCTAAGATAAATTTGAAAGTTCTTTTACTTGTTTTTAAAGCTTTAAGCGACCTAGCACGTCTGTACCTTAATGAATGTCTGTCTTCATATGTTCCTATACGTGACCTGAGATCTGCACATACTGGCCTATTGCAAATACCACATGTGAAATGCAGAAAGAGTGGAGAGGCTGCTTTTTGTTTTTATGCTTCTAAATTATGAAACTCACTTCAACTTTTTATTAGGCAGTCAAGCTCGGTACATTGTTTTAAAAAACATTTGAAAATGTTGCTTTTAGTTAAAATGGTTCTTTGTTCTTTCTATTTCTGTTTCTTTTTTTAGTTCTCTTTAATTGTTCTTATTTTATTACGACTTTCCTAATTTTTATTTATTTAGTTGACATGTATGTTGCTTTACTGTATTGCTGTATTTTCCTTGACAACTGAAAGTATATCTCTCAATTTTAATATTTTACTTTTACGCTTGGTTTTTAAAGCACCAAAGCACTATTTGTATGAAAGGTGCTCTATAAATAAAGTTTATTATTATTATTTTTAATATTATTATTATACTTTGTTACATTTTTGGTTAGGACAAAGATTCTAGTAGAGGTGACCTCTTTTACCCCGTTCCAAAAAATTGGAAAACTACCTTCAGAATACACTGACCATGACCATCTACTGTCTCCTTTAACTGTGTATTGTCATCATGCATATCTTGTGTATTATTTATTGTAGTTGGTTTTGTCATTCTGTAAAGAAGCCACCTTTCAAGGCACTATATAAATAATGTTTGTTATTATTATTTACATTTTTCATCATAAAATCTGGCGAAGAGTCTTAAGAGAATAACAAAGAACACGTTGCTCTTACCTTTCCATTCCAAGAAATGCCCTCAGCTCGGATTGCAGAGATTGACCTCTCTGTCTCAAATTCTGAGAAACATAGACTCGATTGAAAAATGACCATTTCCTAAGATTCACATAACATCACCAGTCAACATTTGCCACTTGACATCAATAGAAACCATAGAGTACATGACATTTCCAATCAGTTTTCTTTCAAGGTACAATACCAATCGCCTTGCCAGAAGAGTTATACTGCGGTAGATAAATATTACAAATGTCAGATACACGCAGAGTTGTTTGGATTACTATGAAAAGATTGGCAAATATATTTATGTTCATTATATTTCTTGGAGTGACAGAGCTAAAGAGAAAAAAATACTTACCTTTATCTCTGCAGACAGGATCGCAAGGGATTCCCTTATACTGGGTTCCTATATAACAAATAATACATTATTCAAAAAACATGATATTTCTCTGTCCATTGGCAGCATGATTGTTTATCATTACAGTTTTAGTTAGCTTTAATTTTGTAAACCCCAAGTAAACATAGTTTGTGCCTTTCTCTGAACTTTTTGGCATTTCAATTCAGTTGTTTGTAAGCTTATTTTACAGTTGCTAGGTTGATGAAGTTACTGAACTGTGCAGTATTTCTTTTGGGTTTGGTGCGAATCATATTCTAGTGGTTGGGGGAAAAAAGCACAGGTGCCATCCCACCATTTAACCCTGAAACTTACCTTAGCCGATTCTTCAACTAAACCAGACATGTTAACTAAGTGTTACAGTATGTTTCAAAGTGTGTATTTTAGCAAACACAACTGAAGTTCTTTTGTCTCCTTGGAGACACCTGGAACTGGTGTGATGCTGGTTCTATGACATCATTCGTTCTAAATGTAAATGCAGGTATTGGCACAACATAGTAAATTGGTGTAAAGTTATGGATCCATTTATGATTTTCACTCAGTTTGAAAGAGTTCCTGTCGTGTAGTTAAACTTTGTGTTACGGAGGGTTAACTGGGGTTCTGGCTACTAGTTAGGCTTGGTCATTCAGTCATCTGGTTCATGAAATAGGAAGCTAAGAGATCTGTGTTTTAGTTTTACTGTTTGTTTTTGTTCCATAGAATAAGAAATGTTTCATTAATATTAGTAATAGATAGCTGTTTCTCTAAACAGTGTGTGTCAGTTTGCACTGCAGGTGTGCCAGGTAGAGACCATTTAAGAACCAAAAAATATGCTGTCATTTACTGCCGTGGCTAATTTCTGTTAACCTTGTCTCTCACTCACTTTGATGAGCAAAATGTTCATACATAAAGCATACATTTCTGATTGGTCAGAAGAAGCTTCTTAACATATAAGGTATAAACAAAGTCAGAAAGTTAGGCACTTAGGTCAGCCTTAGGCAGTTAACCAAGACCATAATCCAATAAGAAGCTATTCCCTTTCATGTTGCTAAATCACATGTAGGATACATGAGTTACACCTCCACTTAAGAGACCTTAAAGAGACCTTGGCCAGCCAGGAGTGTAGAAAACCGTAAAACAGTTCTTGAGCACCTAATTGTTAACTCTTAACAGGCAAAGGTTCCTTCAGTCCTATGAGAAATATTTTAGAATTGAACTAAAGTGTGTTTCCGATACAGGAGCATATGTCTGTCAGGGCCTGTTGGAGAGGCCCTGCATGAGAACCCCTGGCTGCAGTTCCACATCCCCCTGAAAGTAAATAGAGCCATAAGCACGGAGCTAAGGACACTGCTCCAGGACATGCTGGCTGTCGATCCTGACCAGCGACCAGAAGCCATCCAGCTGTTCTTATTTCTTATTTTATTACGACTTTCCTAATTTTTATTTCTTTAATTGACATGTATGTTGCTTTACTGTATTGCTGTATTTTCCTTTACAACTGAAAGTATATCTCTCAATTTTAATATTGTATTTTTACGCTTGGTTTTTAAAGCACCAAAGCACTATTTGTATGAAAGGTGCTCTATAAATAAAGTTTATTATTATTCTTTTTAATATTATTATTATACTTTGTTACATTTTTGGTTAGGACAAAAATTCTAGTAGAGGTGGCCTCTTTTACCCCGTTCCAAAAAATTGGAAAACTACCTTCAGGATACACTGACAATGACCATCTACTATCTCCTCTAACTGTGTATTGTCATCATGCATATCTTGTGTATTATTTATTGTAGTTGGTTTTGTCATTCTGTAAAGAAGCCACCTTTCAAGGCACTATATCAAATAATGTTTGTTATTATTATTTACATTTTTCATCGTAAAATCTGGCGAAGAGTCTTAAGAGAATAACAAAGAACTCTTACCAAAGTTGCTCTTACCTTTCCATTCCAAGAAATGCCCTCAGCTCGGATTGCAGAGATTGACCTCTCTGTCTCAAATTCTGAGAAACATAGACTCGATTGAAAAATGACCATTTCCTAAGATTCACATAACATCACCATTCAACATTTGCCACTTGACATTGAAGAATGATGTGAAGACGGGGGTTTGAATTTAATCCTTTCTGTAGGGGGTTTAGACTTCTAAGTCACAAGCTGGGGTTTATGGCATGAAAGGGGATTAACTGATAAGAACTGCAGATGCAAGCTAGGAACCCCCCTGGGTGTAATCTTAAACTGACCATTTGTCCAGAACATCGTAAACTGGCCCCCTCTTTACCATCAGACCGAGTGACGTCAGAAACGGAGAAGAAAACACTATATAACCCAAAAGTTTGTAACAGTACAGCGAACAATACTTCGGTTTTGTTGTTTCTTGCGGGAAACAAGACTTCGGCTTTATTGTTCCTTGCATGCAATAAACTCATTTGTTTTACTTCATCTCGGGATCAAGAACCTTATCTCTTCTGTTACACCAGTCCCCTACAAGTCTGATGTGCCCTACCGCTGATCAATTTCCATATGAGAATAGCCAGAGTGGAAACCGTCAGCTGGTGCCCTGTGAACTGTGTGACAGGAAGTTTGCTGTAGAGAGGCTGGAGAAACACAGCAAGATCTGCAAGAAGCTTCAGAATTCAAAGAGGAAGGTTTTTGACTCTTTCAAGCACAGGGCCAAGGGAGCAGAACTGGAGACATACATCCATAAGAAGAAGGTTAGACCGCCAATCGTGGTAAGGGCTATCCTTAAACTCTTTCCAAGCTTCCCTTGTTTTCTCCTAGAGTCAGACTCAGCTTATAAATCAATGTAAACAATAAATAAGTGTTTTATGAAGTACTCTTCTGAAAAACTGCCGCAAAGGCACATTTGCCAGACAGAATAAATGGGTCTTAGTGACTTCTGAATTCTGTTCAACCTGGAACGTACAATTAGCAGGCAATAGAACAGGTCACATTGGCCTTGGAACTATCAAAAAGTAGTATTCACACATTCTCTGCATTAATTTTCCTTTAAAACAACTGAAAAAGCAAGGTAAAGTGTGATTGATTTTTTTAATTAAAGTTATTTGATTTAATTTATTTAATTTTCATAATATTTGAAATATGTTGGGATTAATGTGACTCAATATTATCTGCAGCTCTTACACTCCAGACACCTGATAAAGTGGAACGCAGTGTCTTTGCCTTACATGGCGCTCAGCTCTTCCTCAATCCCAGCAGAAGCAGCAGCCTCCGGGTCCTGCCTCAAGCACAGCTTAAAATGCAACACCGAGTAATACAACAAACAACAGGGAAAACCATTCACGATCAGACACATCCGTTGATTGCTGGCTCTCAGTAAAGGGACATTGCTGTGGTCCACGCATGAATCTGTTTTCTAAGTGCCTTATCCAATACAGTGTTGAGGCCAGTTTTCCCAGAAGCCATCTAAAGGGGAACACACAATAACTTGTAAAACCTCCAATTTACATCACAAAATAGACTACATTTCAAGGTTAAAGAATTACCATGTTCTGCGATTCAGAACGAGGCAGCAAAACTTCCTGTAATCTGATATGGCCCTGTGACATTGTAAAGGAGCAGGCTTGTGAATACATCTCGTTTAATCCAATGGAAATATTGCTCTCAACTTTTTTACGTTTTTGCCAATAAATAATATTACATTGTTAACTCTGCATAAAGAACCTTGGAATGGAACGTTTTTTGCAGTGAAATGTTTGCTGCATAACCTATACCTTTTCTCTCCTACATCACATTGCATTAGTCATTACAGTGATTAGTGAGCAGGAAGGGCTGCATCACATCGCAATTTGTGTGGAACTTGAATGCGAATTTGTTACAACATGGCGTAACTTACAGTCCTTTCACAAAATTCATGATTTTGTGCTCAATTTTGAGTTTGTAAAGTTTTTCTATAATGTCAATGATTTTATTTTGTGACTGAAATTAAATACTTTTGTGTCTGCAAAATTGGGACTGTAGTTTCACCTTAACCTACTAGTACTGTATGTCTTTGGACTGTGGGAAGAAACTGGAGCACCTGGAAGAAATCCACACAAATGAAGGGAGAACATACAATTCCATCCAGACTGCACCCCAGGAATTGAACCCAGGACCCCAGCTCTGTGAACCACAGTGCCACCTCATTGCTATAGTCACTATAATTAATGTCAAAACACATTTCCAAATGAGCAGCCTGGGATCCAAAAGGATCAAGACAAGGATCCAAACAAAGCACTATCCCAAAGCTTGGCTTTGTACAGTATTTCATACAGGGCTTGATGCAGAAGGCAGATAAGTCCATGCAATAATTGCTAAGGGAAAGTGACTTTGTGTTTTTGGAGGGAAGTCACTCAACATGGAGCTGTGTTAGTGAAATGATTGTTCTGATGTACGGCTGATGTCCAAACACTGAAAACATGATTGTGTATGCAATCGCACTCCCGAGCTCCATTGGGTATGGTTAAAATAACTTTTAATAGTTCATCACATTCAAAGTGTGTGTACTTGATGAAAGTGTAACACGCATTTGGAGG